>NC_090445.1:1408684106-1408987137 GCF_031143425.1 Pleurodeles waltl | reverse complement strand
AAGGAGACACGCTTGGCTCCGCACTTCAGGCTTCAAACCTGAAATCCAGCAGGCTGTCCTTAATATGCCCTTCAACGAGAAACAACTTTTTGGCCCTGAAGTGGACACAGCCATTGAAAAACTTAAAAAGGACACAGACACAGACACGGCCAAAGCCATGGGTGCACTCTACTCCCCGCAGAGCAGAGGCTCTTTTAGAAAAACTCCATTTAGAGGGGGGTTTCGTGGCCAACCCACAGACACCACCAGCCAACAAACAAGAACCACACCATATCAGGGTTCATTCCAAAGGGGAGGTTTCAGGGGATATAGAGGGGGTCAATTCCCAAGGAGTAGGGGAAGATTCCAGACTCCAAAAACACCTCCACCTAAACAGTGACTTTCAAGTCACACAACCCCTTCACTCAACACCAGTGGGGGGAAGACTAAGCCAATTCTACCAATCTTGGCAGCAGATTACAACAGACAATTGGGTATTAGCAATAATCCAACATGGCTATTGCATAGAATTCCACAAATTCCCACCAAACATCCCTCCAAAAACACGCAAAATGTCACCACAACATTTAGAACTTTTAGGACTAGAAGTTCAAGCACTACTGCAAAAGGATGCAATAGAGTTAGTACCAGTACAACAAAAAAACACAGGAGTTTACTCCCTGTACTTTCTAATTCCAAAAAAAGACAAAACATTAAGACCAATATTAGATCTCAGGACACTAAATACCTACATCATATCGGACCACTTTCACATGGTCACACTACAAGACATCATTCCACTGCTCAAACAGCAAGATTACATGACCACATTAGACCTAAAAGATGCGTACTTTCATATACCGATACACCCTTCTCACAGAAAGTACCTAAGGTTCGTATTCAAAGGAATACATTACCAATTCAAAGTGTTGCCATTCGGAATAACAACTGCACCAAGAGTATTCACAAAATGTCTAGCAGTAGTAGCAGCACATATCAGGAGACAACAGATACATGTTTCCTTACCTAGACGATTGGCTAATCAAGACCAACACAGTAAAAAAGTGCACAAACGACACCACATATGTCATAAAAACCCTTCACAAACTGGGTTTCTCCATCAACTATACAAAGTCACACCTCGAACCGTGTCACACAACAATATCTAGGGGCAACCATCAACACATCAAAAGGAATTGCCACTCCAAGTCCACAAAGAGTGCAAGCATTCCACAAGGTAATAAGTGCTATGTTTCCAAACCAAAAGATACAAGCAAAATTTGTGCTAAAACTCCTAGGCATGATGTCATCATGCATAGCCATTGTCCCAAACGCAAGACTACACATGCGACCCTTACAACAGTGCCTAGCATCACAATGGTCACAGCCACAGGGTCAACTTCAAGATCTGGTGTTGGTAGACCGCCAAACATACCTCTCGCCTCGCTTCTATGGTGGAACAGCAACAATTTAAACAAAGGGCGGACATTTCAGGACCCAGTGCCTCAATACGTTATAACAACAGATGCTTCCATGACAGGGTGGGGAGCACACCTCAATCACCACAGCATTCAAGGACAATGGGATGTACACAAAACAAAATTTCATATCAATTACCTAGAACTGTTAGCAGTATTTCTAGCGTTAAAAGCCTTTCAACCCATAATAACACACAAATACATTCTTGTCAAAACAGACAACATGACAACAATGTATTATTTAAACAAACAAGGAGGAACACACTCGACACAATTGTGTCTCCTAACACAAAAAATATGGCAGTGGGCGATTCACAACAACATTCGCCTAATAGCACAATTTATTCCAGGGATCCAAAACCAACTAGCAGACAACCTTTCGTGAGACCACCAACAAGTCCACGAATGGGAAATTCACCCCCAAGTTCTGAACAAGTACTTTCAAATTTGGGGAACACCCCAGATAGATTTGTTTGCAACAAAAGAAAACGCAAAATGCCAAAACTTCGCATCCAGGTACCCACACCGCGAATCACAAGGCAATGCTCTATGGATGAGTTGGTCAGGGATATTTGCATACGCTTTTCCCCCTCTCCTTCCATATCTAGTAAACAAGTTGAGTCAAAACCAACTCAAACTCATACTGATAGCACCCACATGGGCAAGACAACCTTGGTATACAACTCTACTAGACCTTTCACTAGTACCGCATGTCAAACTACCCAACAGACCAGATCTGTTAACACAACACAAACAACAGATCAGGCATCCAAACCCAGCATCATTGAATCTGGCAATTTGGCTCCTGAAATCCTAGAATTCGGACACTTAGACCTCACACAAGAATGTATGGAGGTCATAAAACAAGCTAGAAAAGCTTCCACTAGACACTGCTATGCATCTAAGTGGAAAAGATTTGTTTACTACTGCCATACCAATCAAATCCAACCATTGCATGCCTCTACAAAGGACATAGTGGGATACTTACTACATTTGCGAAAAGCGAATCTCGCTTTTTCATCTATAAAAATACACCTCGCAGCAATATCTGCTTACCTACAAACTACTCATTCATCGTCTCTATTTAGAATACCAGTTATTAAAGCATTCATGGAAGGGCTAAAAAGAATTATACCACCAAGAACACCACCAGTTCCTTCATGGAACCTTAACATCGTCTTAACAAGACTCATGGGTCCACCTTTCGAACCCATGCATTCCTGTGAAATGCAATATCTAACCTGGAAAGTCGCATTTCTCATTGCAATCACATCCCTCAGAAGAGTAAGTGAAATACAGGCATTTACCATACAAGAACCATTTATTCAAATACACAAAAATAAAATAGTTCTAAGAACAAATCCAAAATTTCTACCAAAAGTAATCTCACCATTCCATTTAAATCAAACAGTAGAATTGTCAGTGTTCTTCCCACAACCAGATTCCGTGGCTGAAAGGGCACTACATACATTAGACATCAAAAGAGCACTAATGTACTACATTGACAGAACAAAGCTAATCAGGAAAACAAAACAACTGTTCATAGCTTTTCAAAAACCACACATAGGAAATCCAATCTCTAAACAAGGCATTGCTAGATGGATAGTCAGATGTATTCAAACATGCTATCTTAAAGCCAAAAGAGAATTGCCTATTACACCAAAGGCACACTCAACCAGAAAGAAAGGTGCTACAATGGCCTTTCTAGGAAACATTCCTATGAGCGAAATATGTAAGGCTGCAACCTGGTCTACGCCTCATACATTTACTAAACACTACTGTGTAGACGTACTAAATGCACAACAAGCTACAGTGGGCCAAGCTGTACTAAGAACATTATTCCAAACTACTTCAACTCCTACAGGCTAAACCACCGCTTTTAGGGGAGGTAACTGCTTTATAGTCTATGCGAAACATGTGTATCTGCAGCAACATATGCCATCGAACTGAAAATGTCACTTACCCAGTGTACATCTGTTCGTGGCATTAGTCGCTGCAGATTCACATGTGCCCTCCCGCCTCCCCGGGAAGCCTGTAGCCGTTTAGAAGTAGATCTTAAATCTTAAACATTTGTACATTTGTAAATAATTATTATAAACTTTTTATGTACATACGTATTCACTCCATTGCATGGGCACTATTTATAGCAAACCACTCCATCCTCACCCTCTGCGGGGAAAACAATCTAAGATGGAGTCGACGCCCATGCGCAATGGAGCCGAAGAGTGAGGAGTCCTTCGGTCCCGTGACCAAAAAAGACTTCTTCGAAGAAAAACAACTTGTAATACTCCGAGCCCAACACCAGGCAGCGGACTGTGCAAAACATGTGAATCTGCAGCGACTAATGCCACGAACAGATGTACACTGGGTAAGTGACATTTTCATTCTATAACAAAACCTATTGGCTGGATTTGTCTGAGTGTGTGTTCCTCATTTATTGCCTGTGTGTATGTACAACAAATGCTTAACACTACTCCTTTGATAAGCCTACTGCCTGACCACACTACCACAAAATAGAGCATTGGTATTATCTCTTTTTGCCACTATCTTACCTCTAAGGGGAACCCTTGGACTCTGTGCATGCTATTCCTTACTTTGAAATAGCACATACAGAGCCAACTTCCTACACAAGATTTACAGTAAACACTTTAACTGCAGGGTACTTCACTTAGATACTTTAGGATCTTTGAATAAAACCAATATCATATACAGTGTTTGTAAAAATGGCAATAAGCTATTTTCAAAGTAGACACCGTGCAAAAATCAACAGTTCTTGGGGGAGGTAAGTAAAGGTTAGGTTAGGAGGTAATTAAAACACTTACAAGTCTGAGTTCTGGGGCATAGGCAGCCCACCGTTGAGGGTTCAAGGCAACCCCAGAGTTACCACTCCTGCAGCTCGGGCTGGTTAGGTGCAGAGGTCAAAGAGGTGCCCAAAGCACATAGGGGACTATGAAGAACAGGGGTGCTCCGGTTCCTGTCTGCCAGCAGGTAAGTACCTGCGTCCTCGGGGGGCAGACCAGGGGGGTTTTGTAGAGCTGGGGGGGGGAGGAGGTGGAATACAAAACCCACCCACAGGGGTGGCCGAGTGCAGTGTGCAAAGCAGGCGTCTGGTTTCAGAAAACAATGGAGGGACCTGGGGGTCACTCTAGCGGTGCAGGCAGGCATAGGGGGGGGGGCTTCTCGGGACAGCCACAACCTGGGCTAGGCTGGGGGGGGGGGGGGGAGAGGGGGAAGAGTCACTCCTGCGATGTGGGTGGTTAGGTTCCTTCAGGTCCTGAGGGCTGCGGGTGCAGTGCTGGTTCGAGGTGTCGGGTCCCTTGTTACAGTCGCGGTCAGGGGGAGCCTCTGGATTCTCTCTGCAGGCGTCGCTGCGGGGTCGTCTCTGGTTACTCACGGGCTCGCAGTCGCCGGGTAGTCCTCCCTGAGGTGCTGGTTCTCTGAATCTCCGAGCCGGGGGCGTCGGGTGCAGAGTGAGAAGTCTCACGCTTCCGGCAGGAAATGTGCAGTCTTTGGAAGTTGCTTCTTTGTTCCAAATAAGTAGCTGATTTTGGCAAGGGCCGCTGCTCACGGGAGTTTCTTGGTCCTTTAGTCCAGGGCAGTCCTCTGAGGCTTCAGAGGTCGCTGGTCCCTGTCTGATGTGTCGCTGATTGCAAGTTTTTGAAGTTGGAGACAGGCCGGTAAGCAGTTGTCTTCCTCCTTCTCTGCAGGCTTGTAGGTCAGCAGTCCTTCTCGTTTCTTCAGGTTGCAGGAATCTAGTTTCCTAGGTTCTGGGGTGCCCCTAAATACTGAATTGTAGGGGTGTGTTTAGGTCTGGGAGGGCAGTAACCAATGTCTACTGTCCTGAAGGGTGGCTACACCCTCTTTGTGCCCCTTCCCTGTGGGGAGGGGGGCACATCCCTAATCCTATTGGGGGAATCCTCCATCCACAAGATAGAGGATTTCTAAAAGTAAGGGTCACCTCAGCTCAGGACACCTTAGGGGCTGTCCTGACAGGTGGGTGACTCCTTGTTTTTCTCATTATCTCCTCCAGCCTTGCCGCCAAAAGTGGGGGCAGTGGCCGGAGGGGCGGGCATCTCCACTAGCTGGGATGCCCTGAGGCGCTGTAACAAAAGGGGTGAGCCTTTGAGGCTCACCGCCAGGTGTTACCGTTCCTGCAGGGGGAGGTGAGAAGCACCTCCACCCAGTACAGGCTTTGTTCCTGGCACTCTCCCCATGTGGCCAGCAACATGTCTGGTGTGTGGCAGGCTGGCAAAAACTAGTCAGCCTACACTGGAAGTCGGGTATGTTTTCAGGGGGCGTATTTTACAATGAATTGCACACTGGCATCGGAGTGCATTTATTGTGCTGAGAAGTTTGATACCAAACTTCCCAGTTTTCAGTGTAGCCATTATGCTGCTGTGGAGTTCGTGTTTGGCAAACTCCCAGACCATATACTCTTATGGCTACCATGCACTTACAATGTCTAAGGTATTGCTTAGACACTGTAGGGGCATAGTGCTCATTCACATATGCCCTCACCTGTGGTATAGTGCACCCTGCCTTAGGGCTGTAAGGCATTCTAGAGGGGTGACTTACCTATGCCACAGGCAGTGTGAGGTTGGCATGGCACGGCACCCTGAGGGGAGTGCCATGGTGACTTAGTCATTTTCTCCCCACCAGCACACACAAGCTGTGAAGCAGTGTGCATGTGCTGAGTGAGGGGTCCCTAGGGTGGCATAAGACATGCTGCAGCCCTTAGAGACCTTCCCTGGCATCAGGGCCCTTGGTACCAGGGGTACCAGTTACAAGGGACTTACCTGGGTGCCAGGGTTGTGCCAATTGTGGAGACAAAGGTACAGTTTAGGGAAAGAACACTGGTGCTGGGGCCTTGTTAACAGGGTCCCAGCACACTTTCAAGTCATAACTTAGCATCAGCAAAGGCAAAATGTCAGGGGGTAACCATGCCAAGGAGGCATTTCCTTACAGCTTGGCTTCTAGACACTGCCTACACTTCACTAAGAGGGAATACCTGGACCTGGTATAAGTACCATAGGTACCCACCAGGCCAGCTTCCTACAAGGTCGCAGTCATTAAAACCTTCATGGAAGGGCTCAAACAAGTTACTTCAACACTGTTACCACCCACACCTTCCTTGGACTTCAGTATTGTCCTCCAGAATCGTGGGCCCTCCATTTGACCCTCTACGTTCATACCCTTTCAATTTCGTTTTTGGAAGATGACATTTTTTGTCACTATCACTTCACTTAGGCATGTTAGTGAGATCCAGGCTTTAACCTTTGAAGAATCTTTCTTCCAACTACATAGTGGTTCTCTACACCAACCTCAAATTCCTTCCTAAAGTACTGTCACAGTTTCACTTCAATCTTTTGAATTGCCAGTTTTTCCCACAACCAGATTCTGTTTCAGAAAGGGCTATTCATACATTAGATAATAAAAGTGCACTTATTTTCTATATTGTTAGAACTAAAACGTTTTCAAAGTCTAAGTAAGTTTTTGTTGCTTTTTTGCCTTCACACAAAGGCTACCCTATATCCAAATCAGGCATAGCCAGATGGATATTAAAATGCATTCAGGCTTGCTATACTAAAGACCTTTACCTATTCCCCCTCAGAGCACACTACTTGGAAAAAAGGTGGAACCATGGCGTTTTAAGAAACGATCCCTGAGCTGACACATGAAAGGCAGCTACATGGTCCACATCACAACTTTCAACAAACATAATTGTGGGCATGTTTTAGCACACAAGGAAGCTAGTGTAGGCCAGGCAATGCTATGTACCCATTCCCAAACAACTACAACACCCACAGGCTAGCCACCTCTTTACAGTCTTCAGAGCATGGATATTTACAGCCACACATGCCTCGAACAGAATATGTTGCTTACCCTGTAAGCATCTGTTTGTGGCATGTAGTGCTGTAGGTTCACATGCACCCAAAATCCTTCCTGGAAACCTGTGGCTGTTGCAGTTTTTCACTATATATTTAGCTTGGTCATCTCATTATGCCTACCCTATTCTCCTTTCTCACCTGCCTGGGGTAAAACAATCTAACAGTGCAGTCGATGCCCATGTGCATTATCATTGAGATGAAGAGTCACTCTGCCTCATGACTCAAAAGACTTCTTTGGAGGGAAAACCAACTTACACAACTTCAGACGTATGTAGAGCATGTTAGCCTACAGTACTACATGCCACAAATCGATGCTTACAAGGTAAGTAACCTATTTCTTCTGCTCTCTACAGCCATCACTTCCACTTAAGTCCAGAACATCCAGCTCACAGATTGGGTTATATACAGGTCACCCGAAATGCTAACAAAGAATGCACTAATGCTGGCTTATTTTCATTTTTCCTTGCAGAGTCTGGCACAGTGTATGCTTTTGGGGAGAACAGGCTGGGACAACTAGGTATAGGGAATCAGACCAATTCAGTTGCAAGTCCTACACAGGTAATGCAGCATCTTATCACTTTTCTGTCCTGTTCTCCTTGTCCTTTCTTCCCCCATTATGCCTATTTGTTTCCTCTTTTCTCACTTAAGTAGTGTAGGTGACTGTTTTTTAATGTCACAAGTCAATTTTTTGTCACTATCATTTTGACTAATAAGGGGCTAGGTCAATGGGATGATGAATAATATTTCCTATTAGCACCACAAGCGCAGATAACGCCAAAGCCGGTTGGGTGGAAGTCTATGTGCTCAGCTTCAGTGGGTGGGGAGAATGTATGGGGGCTGGGTTTTTGTTAGTGTGCTAGATTCAAGGCTTATCCCTGTGCCCACATAAGAAAAAAAAAAAACTTAAGTGCAACTCTAAATACACCTTATCTACATAGTGAGTGAACCTGAATTATGACATGAGACTGTCTTCCTGGAAGTATATTGGATATTCATGCTCTAGCAGCAGGCCCACCCGTGCTTGCTTGGTTCAGATTTGTGCAAGGGAGCAAGTCCAACTTTCCTCATGTTGATTTCAAGGTTTTTCGATACAAGAACATTTAGAAAAAAATATTGTGCTTGAGTGGGCTGAAGCACAATTTTTACATAAATTATGATTCTTAAAAGGTAAGACTCAGAAATGACGCTCATCAACCAATCCATCAACCAATCCATCAAATTGGTGCATTGTTCAGCACACTTTCCTTAAAAATTGGGTTTAAAATGTGTCACACACTGCATTCACCAGCACATTAGAAATGGCATTGCACATACATGAATCACAGACCAGCCCCCTGGTTTAGTGTAAATGTGCTCATAACAGCATGCATTCAAAACCAGTCTCCTAGTACTCCGCAAACAGAACACTGTGGCATTTCACAATCCACACAACTGTATGCACTAATAAGTGACACACCAATCTAACAACATAACACAAAAAGACAACGGTTGCAGCATGTCTAGTGCTTAACAAATGTTCATCTGAGAATATACATCTGTCGGGCAATTAATATGCATGGTAGTCAAATGATATGTTAACTGTCTTGGTGTAGCCCTACAACAGTGGCCCCAAACCTTTTAATGCCATGCCCCCTTAAATTTAAAAAATAAATAAATCAATCACCTGTGCACCCAGAATGACAATTTTTTTTCACAACTGTAACTTGTTAACAAATCAAACCTGGCATTCGGTTCAGTTATACATTTTAGAAATGCAGTTAAATACATGATTCTCAACCTGCTACAGCAGTCTGGTCTCACAAAAGTGTAAAAGTATCCACAGTGTGAACCGTTACCAGAAATGGGGACAGGGACTTTGAGGGTTGTTTGGATGGGCATCACTTTTGCCTAACCAAACGTATATTTTCTCTCTCAATGACGTGAGTGACAAATGTTACTAGTGGCCCATTAGTAGCCAGACGTATTTTTTATTTTTTTTCTTCACTTAAGTTGCAGGTTTCTTATATACATTATTATTATTTTTTATTTTTTTAAAGCATGGTGCTCCCCTTATTCCCAGTGCCCCCCCTGACAACTGCTCAACTAGCTCAGTTCAGGACTACAGACTCATCTTTGCAAACTTCTGAGTCTAACATACTCTGTTGATGCCATATTCCTACTGGCAACACTTCCTCTTAAATCTGACTTAAGGTTGCAACAGTAACCTCCCAAACTTTTGGAAACCCACGCCCGCACCTTAGAAAATGAAAATTCACACAGCCGTTTTTCTGAAATCCTTCTGCTCTTCGACATTTCACATCTTTCATTTATCACCCTGCCATTTCCAGGTATCTTTTCACTCATGTCGTGTGTGTGACTCAAATCTCCTTGGGAAGGTCAATGATGGAAAGAACCCCCTTGTGTATGATCACACCCCACACCAAGTTTATGGACTGATACTGCTTGTTTTTCAGCTCTATAGTGCACTGGGCTTGCTGTCTAGACCTCAGAGCATGTGGTGTGACCCTCAGTATCTGTAGAATTGACTAATGCCTAGGTAGCTCATTTAACATGCCTGCAAATCCCTAATATATGGTACAAGAGGTACCCAGGTCTAGTAAGTTAAGTGTCACTAATGGACAGCAGCCCTTACAGTGACAAGGTGACTCTAGAATCTGCCACTAAAGCCTAGTGGGGCAGTTATAAAACCTGTGAAATCGACATGGCAAAATAAACGTTCTTTCCAGGCCCAAACCTTCCTTTTTAGGAAACCACTCTTAGGGAAGGCCTAGACACTCCTGCTTTTTCAAATATCACACTTGTGGTAAGAGCCCTCTGGCAGAACGTTACCTCAAAAACATTCCTTACTTTGTCATCCTTTTCTTCTAGATCCTGTACAATGGTCAGCCCATTTCCAAAGTAGCTTGTGGGGCAGAATTCAGTATGTTGGTTGACTGCAAAGGTAACCTGTACTCCTTTGGGTGTCCAGAGTATGGACAACTTGGTAAGTCATGTTTTATTACGGTGCTGTTTAAGATCTAATTTGGTGTTTCAGTAAAAAACCAGTGGCATCGTTGTATGTTCAGACATTGGCTCTAAAATCCGGTTTCTTTCCAGAACAGTCCCACATTCACTACATAATGCCTCACCATTGTTTCTTCAGAGGCAGTATTGTACACTAAGGGCCTGATTCCAACTTTGGAGGACGGTGTTAAACCGTCCCAAAAGTGACGGATATACCACCTACCGTATTACGAGTTCCATAGGATATAATGGACTCGTAATACGGTAGGTGGTATATCCGCCACTTTTGGGCCGGTTTAACACCGTCCTCCAAAGTTGGAATCAGGCCCTAAGTCTGCTCAATACTGATATTTAGTACACTCCTTTTAGAACTATGTAAGTAAGAACATCTTCTTTTGGTGGCTTCCATGTCTGCATCTAGTTTGTAACAAAAACCAAGCAGACAGGTAGATGAAATGTTCCGTGTTCTCCTTCCACTTCCACCACTAGATAGAGGAATAATTCACAACATGCAAGTCCAGAAAAATCGTCAAGCTGCAAAACTGCTCCTACCAGTAACTAGCCACTTTGTTGTGGGATAACATAACATTGGAATTCTTTTTCTCTTATGAGAGACCATGTATTTTTGGTTTAGAGGGGCCTCTTTCTGTTTTGTGATCACTGTTTATATTATATTTAGCCCGGTTAAGCTCTGCTGAGGGCACAGTTAAGAGTTATACAGCCTTTTGGCCTTTTCTTTATTTGCCCTGTCAGCCCTTTTTATCAGTATCCTTCTGGAAATATTTCTAAGTTGAGTTTTCTGGAGTTAGAAGGCATTTTTGCTCGAAAGAGCACTACCGAAGTTGAATAACATGTTCTTTACCCCATCAAGTTCTGATTTTTATATGCAAGTCCACCAAGATAACACGTTTTTGCAATTTCTAAGCCAGCAGTTTCTGAAATGCTGATCGCAAAAAAAAAAAATTCACATCGTTTCATCTTTAATGAAATGCTACCTGTCCTTTGCTTTCAAGTACAGCACGTCATGTGTGCCTTTTTTGGCTGCTGTCTTCAAAGGTGTCACCAGGAGCGCGCCCACTGACAAAGATTGCTGCATTATAGGGGGGGGGTGGGTTAGGGGTTGACGACGGGCGGACACGGTACATGTGTATGCTGGCCTCTGTATGCCACAAGGACACAGCCTTGCCTTACCTCTAGTTCTTGCTCCACCCTGCTGTCATAACGGATCTCTATGGAGGGAGAGCTTGTAAGCTTGGAGATAGATATCAATTTTGTTTTTTTTCCTTCACCTGAGAAGCTGAAATTGGGCAGGTTTAATCTGCATTGCAGTGTAGATTAACGTCTTGTACCCATCTTGCTTCCATTAATATCTGGTTAAGTACAATATTGGTACAAGGATAAAAAAAAACAACCAGGTCAAGTTTTTCTCTTTTCAACATTGGCGCAGAATAGAACCAAGTGTGTGTGTGGTATTTTTTCATTTTTTCCTTTCTGAAATGTATTTGTTTAACATCTTTATTGGGTTTTACATAGTCCCGGTCTGACAAAAAAGAAAGAAGAGGAATACTTTTTGTCTTGAACACCGTCGCAACAACCCACTTGCACAACTATTGGGGGCATGTGTCATTTTCCCTCCTAGCTATGAACAGCCTAAGTTCATAACTAAACTCCCCCAACCATCTGGGACAATATGTATTACCGAGCTGTCCTGGCGCTTCTCCTTGTCGTAGTGTTTGAGGTCCTGCACAAAAGCATTTAATTGATCTGCGGTTGGGTACGGTCTCAGACCTCTGTTTTCCGTCCCACCCATAACAGGCGGTCTACATACCAGGATGCTCTGGACAGTGGGTGAGCGTATTTTAACCGAATTGTGATGCATCGTTTGGCCAGCAGGAATAGGAGCTCGGCAAACTTTGTAGATGCTTCATTTAGGAGATATCGCGGAGGATGTGCCTATTAGGCAGGCCTCAATAGATGTTCACGTTGGTCTGCCGGAAACAACTGCTTTTGCAGTCTGAACCAACTCCCAGTAGTGCTGCAGCGACAGGCAGTCTCAGAGGACATTTGTGAAATGTGCTGAGCAGTGGTGGCAATGAATAGTCTGTATGTGCTCCCAGAAATGGGTGATCATACCTCTGTGGCAGTAAGTAGGCCCTATGTTGTAGGAAACTCGGTTCTGGTTGCAGATGCCCCTCGCCCCACTTTTTGACTGGTTTTAAATGCAACTTGGAAGTGCACTGGGTTCCTACTAACCAGGTTGCCAGTGTTCCTTCCCCAAAAATAAGATCACTGGCACTAGATCCACGAGTGACCAATCCTTTAGCCGCTTTTGTAAGTCCCTAGTAAATGGTACCTCTGGTAACTAGGGCATAAGTACTAAAGAGGGTCCCTAAGAGGTGTAGCACTCTAAGGGACTCAGGACCAAACTCATGCAGACTTTCACTGCAGGCTGTGTGACATGGTGCTCCAAAAAGTGAAAACACGACATGGCACACACTTGTGTGCTATGTCCCTTAACGCTGACTGTAATATTTATACGTCACCCCTTCAGCAGGCCTTACAGCCCTAAGGCAGGGTGAATTATATTACATGTGAGGCTATATCTGCATGACAAATATGGCCCTACTATGTATTTGTCTATTCTCAGATGTAGTAAGTGAACAGGGAAGCCATTTTAATTACCTGTGCTGGACACCGGTCTGTACGAGTTCCCCAACTACATGATGGCTTCACTGAAAATCGGGTTGTTTGGTATCAAACCTATCCTATTTACCCCTTCGCTGCCAGGCCTTTTCCCCCCTCCTGTGGCAGGCCTTTTTTTGCCTATTTGGGGCAGTTCGCGCTTAGGCCCTCATAACTTTTTGTCCACATAAGCTAACCAAGCCAAATTTGCGTCCTTTTTTTCCAACATCCTAGGGATTCTAGAGGTACCCAGACTTTGTGGGTTCCCTTGAAGGAGGCCAAGAAATTGGCCAAAATACAGTGAAAATTTAGTTTTTTTTAAAAAAAATTGGAAAAAGTGGCTGCAGAAAAAGGCTTGTGGTTTTTCCCCTGAAAATGGCATCAACAAAGGGTTTGCGGTGCTAAACTCAGCAGCTTCCCAGCTTTCAGGAACAGGCAGACTTGAATCAGAAAACCCAATTTTCAACACAATTTTGGCATTTTACTGGGACATACCCCATTTTTACAGTTTTTTGTGCTTTCAGCCTCCTTCCAGTCAGTGACAGAAATGGGCATGAAACCAATGCTGGATCCCAGAAACCTAAACATTTCTGAAAAGTAGACAAAATTCTGAATTCAGCAAGGGGTCATTTGTGTAGATCCTACAAGGGTTTCCTACAGAAAATAACAACTGAAAAAGAAAAATATTGAAATCGAGGTGAAAAAAACATAAATGTTTCTCTACGTTTTACTCTGTAACTTTTCCCTGCAATGTCAGATTATCGAAAGCAATATACCGTTACGTCTGCTGGACTCCTCTGGTTGCGGGGATATATAGGGCTTGTAGGTTCATCAAGAAACCAAGGAACCCAGAGCCAATAAATGAGCTGCACCCTGACGTGCGTTTTCATTCTATACCGGGTATAAAGCAATTCATTTGCTGAAATATAAAGAGTAAAAAATTGCTATCAAGAAAACCTTTGTATTTCCAAAAAGGGCACAAGATAAGGTGTTGAGGAGCAGTGGTTATTTGCACATATCTGAATTCCGGGGTGACCAAACTAGCATGTGAATTACAGGGCATTTCTCAAATAGATGTCTTTTTTACACACTCTCCTATATTTGGAAGGAAAATATGTAGAGAAAGACAAGGGGCAATAACACTTGTTTTGCTAATCTATGTTCCCCCAAGTCTCCCGATAAAAAAGATACCTCACTTGTGTGGGTAGGCCTAGCGCCCGCGACAGGAAACGCCCCAAAGCGCAACGTGGACACATCCAAATTTTTGGAAGAAAACAGAGGTGTTTTTTGCGAAGTGCCTACCTGTAGATTTTGGCCTCTAGCTCAGCCGGCACCTATGGAAACCTACCAAACCTGTGCATTTCTGAAAACTAGAGACCTAGGGGAATCCAAGGAGGGGTGACTTGCGGGGCTCGGACCAGGTTCTGTTACCCAGAATCCTTTGCAAACCTCAAAATTTGGCTAAAAAAACACATGTCCCTCACATTTCTGTGGCAGAAAGTTCTGGAATCTGAGAGGAGCTACAAATTTCCTTCCACCCAGCGTTCCCCCAAGTCTCCCGATAAAAATGATACCTCACTTGCGTGGGTAGGCCTAGCCCGGCGACAGGAAACACCCCAAAGCGCAACGTGGACACATCCTAAATTTTGGAAAAAAACAGGTGTTTTTTGCGAAGTGCCTACCTGTAGATTTTGGCCTCTAGCTCAGCCGGCACCTAGGGAAACCTACCAAACCTGTGCATTTCTGAAAACTAGAGACCTAGGGGAATCCAAGGAGGGGTGACTTGCGGGGCTCGGACCAGGTTCTGTTACCCAGAATCCTTTGCAAACCTCAAAATTTGGCTAAAAAAACACATGTCCCTCACATTTCTGTGGCAGAAAGTTCTGGAATCTGAGAGGAGCTACAAATTTCCTTCCACCCAGCGTTCCCCCAAGTCTCCCGATAAAAATGATACCTCACTTGCGTGGGTAGGCCTAGCCCGGCGACAGGAAACACCCCAAAGCGCAACGTGGACACATCCTAAATTTTGGAAAAAAACAGGTGTTTTTTGCGAAGTGCCTACCTGTAGATTTTGGCCTCTAGCTCAGCCGGCACCTAGGGAAACCTACCAAACCTGTGCATTTCTGAAAACTAGAGACCTAGGGGAATCCAAGGAGGGGTGACTTGCGGGGCTCGGACCAGGTTCTGTTACCCAGAATCCTTTGCAAACCTCAAAATTTGGCTAAAAAAACACATGTCCCTCACATTTCTGTGGCAGAAAGTTCTGGAATCTGAGAGGAGCTACAAATTTCCTTCCACCCAGCGTTCCCCCAAGTCTCCCGATAAAAATGATACCTCACTTGTGTGGGTAGGCCTAGCGCTCGCGACAGGAAATGGCCGAAAACACAACGTGGACACATCACATTTTTTCATAGAAAACAGTGCCTACGTGTGGATTTTGGCCTCTAGCTCAGCCGGCACCTGGGGAAACCTAGCAAACCAGCGCATTTTTGAAAACTAGAGACCTAGGGGAATCCAAAATGGGGTGATTTGCGGGGCTCTGACCAGGTTCTGTTACCCAGAATCCTTTGCAAAAATCAAAATCTGGCTAAAAAACACTTTTTCCTCTCATTTCGGTGACAGAAAGTTCTGGAATCTGAGAGGAGCCACAAATTTCCTTCCACCCAGCGTTCCCCTAAGTCTCTCCATAAAAATGGTACCTCACTTGTGTGGGTAGGCCTAGCGCCCACAAAAGGAAATGGCCCAAAACACAACGTGGACACAACATATTTTTTCACAGAAAACAGAGGTGTTTTTTGCAAAGTGCCTACCTTTTGGATTTTGGCCTCTAGCTCAGCCGGCCCGGGGGGGGGGGGAATGCCCTAAAATAAATTTGACCCCCCACCCCCCCCAAACCCCCCTGCCCAGGTGCGACCCTTGCCTACGGGGTCGCTACCCCTGCGTGACACTGGTGCCAAAAAACTAATTCCCGGTGCCTAGTGGTTTCTGCCCCCTTGGGGGCAGATTGACCTAAAATCGACCAATCTGCCCCCAAGGGGGGCAGAAATGGTCTAAACACAATTTGCCCCCCAGGGGAGCGACCCTTGCCTGATGGGTCGCTCCCCATCTCTAAAAAAAAAAAACACACACAAAAAAAATTGCCCTGGCAACAAGAGGTTTCTGCCCCCCCTGGGGGCAGAAATGGCCTAAAATAAATTTGCCCCCCGAACACCCCCCCCCCACCCCCGAGCGACCGTTGCCTACGGGGTCGCTCACCCTGCGTGACATTGGCGCCAAAAAACAAATCCCCGGTGCCTAGTGGTTTCTGCCCCCTTGGGGCAGATTGACCTAAAATCAACCAATCTGCTCCCAAGGGGGGCAGAAATGGGCTAAACACAGTTTGCCCCCCAGGGGAGCGACCCTTGTCTGATGGGTCGCTCCCCATCTCTAAAAAAACAAAAAAAATAAAATTGCCCTGGCGCCTACAGGTTGCCCTTGCCCTTGCCTGATGGGTCGCTCCCCATCTCTAAAAAAAAAAAAAAAAAAAAAAAACAATAAAAACAACACACAATTTTTTTTTGCCCTGGCGCCTAGAGGTTTCTGCCCCCTAATACCAATAGGCCGATCTGCCCCCAGGGGGGGCAAAGATGGCCTAAAATAAATTTGCCCCCGAACACCCACCCCCCGGAGCGACCCTTGCCTACGGGGTCGCTCCCCCTGCGTGACATTGGCGCCAAAAAACAAATCCCCGGTGCCTACTGGTTTCTGCCCCCTTGGGGCAGATTGACCTAAAATCGACCAATCTGCCCCCAAGGGGGGCAGAAATGGTCTAAATACAATTTGCCCCCCAGGGGAGCGACCCTTGCCTGATGGGTCGCTCACCATCTCTAAAAAAAAAAAAAAACAATAAAAACAACACACAATTTTTTTTTGCCCTGGCGCCTAGAGGTTTCTGCCCCCTAATACCAATAGGCCGATCTGCCCCCAGGGGGGGGCAAAGATGGCCTAAAATAATTTTGCCCCACCCCCCACCCCACCCCGGGGACCGACCCTTGACTACAAGGTCGCTCCCCTTGTGTGACGGCGCAAAAAAAAGATCCCTGGTGCCTAGTGGTTTCTGCCCCCCTTGGGGGCAGATTGACCTAAAATCGGCCGATCTGCCCCCAAAGCGGGCAGAAATGGCCTAAATACATTTTGCCCCTCCAGGGGAGCGACCCTTGTCCAAGGGGGTCGCTCCCCATCTGTAAAACAGAAAAACAAAAAAATCCCTGGTGCCTAGTGGTTTCTGCCCCCCTTGGGGGCAGATCAGCCGAATCAAAATAGGGTGATCTACCCCCCCAGGGGGGCAGAAATGGCCTAAAATCAACCCCCCCCCCCCCCCCCCCCCCCGGGAGCGGACCCTTGCCTAAGGGGTCGCTCCCCTTGCGTGAAATTCACGCAAAAAAAAAACTCCCTGGTGTCTAATGGTTTCTGCCCCCCTTGGGGGCAGATTGGCCTCATCAAAATAGGCCAATCTGCCCCCAAGGGGGGCAGAAATGGCCTAAATATAATTTGCCCCTTGCCTAAGGGGTCGCTCCCCACCTAAAAAAAAAAAGAAAACATAACAAAAAGAAAAAAAAAAAAACAAAGATCCCTGGTGCCTAGAGGTTTCTGCCCCCCCTGGGGGCAGATCGGCCTAATAATAGGCCGATCTGTCCCCAGAGGGGGCAGAAAAGGCCTTCCCAAAAAAATGCCCCCCCTGGGAGCGACCCTTGCCAAAGGGGTCGCTTCGTTGCGTGACATTCGCGCGCAAAAACAAACTCCCTGGTGTCTAATGGTTTCTGCCCCCCTTGGGGGCAGATTGGCCTCATCAGAATAGGCCAATCTGCCCCCAAGGGGGGGCAGAAATGGCCTAAATATATATTGCCCCATAGGGGAGCGACCCTTGCCTAAGGGATCGCTCCCCACCTAAAAAAAAAAAAGAAATCATCACACAAAAAAAAAAAGGTCCCTGGTGCCTAGAGGTTAGATCGGCCTAATAATAGGCCAATCTGCCCCCAGGGGGGGCAGAAAAGGCCTTCCTAAAAAAATGCCCCCCTGGGAGCGACCCTTGCCCAAGGGGTCGCTCCCTTTTGCCAATTTCAAGAAAGAAAAAAAAATCCCTGGTGTCTAGTGGGGTTTCAAAAGCCGGATTGCAAGCAATCCGGCTTTTGAAACCTGTGAGAGACTTCAAAGGGAAGGAAATACATTTCCTTCCCTTTGTAGCCTCTCGGGGCCTCCCCCATGGGATTGAAAAAGAAATGCAAAAGCATTTCTTTTTCAATCGCGCTGGAAGCCTCTGCTTCCAGCGCGATGGGGGAGACCCTGTGACTAATCAGCACGCACTCGCGCGCTGACGTCACTGGGGGGGTCGGGGGTGGAAGGGGAAGGGCTTCCAACTACCCTTGTAGGCTGACTAGTTTTAGCAGCCTACCACACACCAGACATGTTGCTGGCCACATGGGGAGAGTGCCTTTGTCACTCTGTGGCTAGTAACAAAACCTGTACTGGGTGGAGGTGCTTCACACCTCCCCCTGCAGGAACTGAAACACCTGGCGGTGAGCCTCAAAGGCTCACCCCCTTTTTACAGCACCCCAGGGCACTCCAGCTAATGGAGTTGCCCGCCCCCTCAGGCCACGGCCCCACTTTTGGCAGCAAGGCCGGAGGAGATAAAGAGAAAAACAATGAGGAGTCACTGGCCAGTCAGGACAGCCCCTAAGGTGTCCTGAGCTGAGGTGACTCTGACTTTTAGAAATCCTCCATCTGATTCCCCCAATAGGATTCGGGATGTGCCCCCCCCCTCCCCTAAGGGAGGAGGCACAAAGAGGGTGTAGCCACCCTCCAGGCTAGTTGGCTACTAACCCCCAGTCCTAAACACACCCCTAAATTGAGTATTTAGGCGCTCCCAGAACCTAGGTAACTAGATGCCTGCAACCTAAGACGAAGAAGGACTGCTGAGCTGAAAAACCTGCTGAGAAGACGGAGTCACCAACTGCTTTGGCCCCAGCTCTACCAGCTCTACCGGCCTGTCTCCCCACTTCAAGAGAACTGCTACAGCGACGCGTTCCACAGGGTCCAGCGACCTCTGAAGCCTCAGAGGACTACCCTGCATCTAAAAGGACCAAGAACTCCAGAGGACAGCGGCTCTGCTCCAAAGAAGAAACATCTTTGCAACAAAAAAGCAACTTTGAAAGAACACACGTTTCCCGCCGGAAGCGTGGAACTTTGCACTCTGCACCCGACGCCCCCGGCTCGACTTGTGGAAAACCAACTATAGGGAGGACTCCCCGGCGACTGCGAGCCCGTGAGTAGCCAGAGTTGAGCCCCCACAGCGACGCCTGCAGAGGGAATCCAGAGGCTCCCCCTGACCGCGACTGCCTGCTTCTGAGAACCCGACGCCTGGTAAGGACCTCACCCCCCCCCCCGAGCTGCCTGCTTCGCTGAAGAGACCCCTGGGTCTCCCATTGAAACCTATTGCAAACCCAACGCATGTCCAAAAACCAACTTCACTAAAAGATGTATTTTAAATTGTGAGTTCAGAGACGCTAAACTCCACATTTCTATGTGCCCTCAATGGGAATCTGCAGTTTAAAGTTATTTAAATGCCCCCCCCCCCCCCCCCCCCATGTTAGGCTATGAGGTAGAGAGGCCTCGCAACAGTGAAAACCAAAATGGGCAGTATTTCACTGCTAGGACATGTAAAACACACCAGTGCATGTCCTACCGTTTTAAATACACTGCACCCTGCCCATGGGGCTACCTAGGGCCTGCCTTACATGTACCAAATGGGAAGGTTTGGCCCTGGCAAGTGTACCCACTTGCCAAGTCGAATTGGCAGTTTAAAACTGCCCACACAGACACTGCAGTGGCAGGTCTGAGCCATGTTCACAGGGCTACGTATGTGGGAGGTATAATCAGTGCAGAGATTCTTATTCAGAACAATGGAGAAATCAGGCACCCAGATCCCAAAACTCTCAACCTATCAATTTGGCTCCTGAGGTCATAGTTTGATTACCTTAATTGTCCACCCAAATGTATAGGCATTCTTAAGGAAGCCCGTAGGCCTACCACTAGAGCTTGCTAGGCAGCAAAGTTTATATTTTTTGTCCGTTGCTGTCACTCCAAACAAATCAATCATTTCAAAGGCTGGGTTAGGCATCTCGCTGCAATGTCTGCCTAGATTCAAAATAGGCAACCCATTTCTTTGTTTAAAGTACCAGTAATTAAAGTCTTCATGGAGGGTCTCACAGGAGTTATTCCGCCATGGGTTCCACCTGCACCTTCTATGAACCGCAGTGTCATTCTCACAAGACTCATGGACCCCTCATTTGAACCTCCACACTCTTGCCCATTTCAGTCCCTTTATTGGAAGGTGGTATTCTTAGTCAGCATCACTTCACTGAGATGTTGGTGAGCTCCAGTCTTTAGAAAAACCTTTCTTCCAACTACATAGAAACAGAGTGGTTCTCTGCACCGGCCCTAAATTGGTTTCTTATTTTCACCTCAACCAATCGATTTAGTTACCAGTTTTTTCCTGCAAACATATTCTGTTGCAGAAAGTGGTCTTCATACATTGGATGTTAAGAGCCCTTATGTTCTATATTGATAGAATTAAGTCTTTCAGAAAAACTAAACAAATTTTTTTGCTTTTTCACTTTTTTTATTTTATTTTATTTTTTTAATATTAATAGGGTTGAGCCTGCATAGCATGCTCTTGCGAGACGCTGTAGTATTTAGAAAAGGGCTCGGAGCCCCGCCCCCTGTCAGGTCATTGTCTTTCATTGGTTCATGGGCTTGCCTTTTAAAATCTGCTTGCTTTTATTAGTGGAAGGCATGCATAAGTCATGCCTTTTCCAGTGGTTAGCCCTCCTCTAGCGTAGTGACCAAGTACTGAGAACATACGAGGCTCGCTGTTTTCTGTCCTGTTTGTGGACTACTTTTTCTCTTTATTTCGTAGGCAGCGCTATCTTGCTTGTTTAGCTGTGCGATCTCGCTCGTTTCTTTTTTTTCATTTTTTTTTTCATTTAATGAGGCAAGAAAAGTA
This sequence comes from Pleurodeles waltl, assembly GCF_031143425.1. NCBI lineage: Eukaryota > Metazoa > Chordata > Amphibia > Caudata > Salamandridae > Pleurodeles > Pleurodeles waltl. The sequence continues at coordinate 1,408,966,066 of NC_090445.1, read as the reverse complement.
AGTCCGATTGGGAGTTTACAAGTGCTAATAGCTCTAACTCTGGGAAATGTGAGACCCGTTGCATTGCAAATGCTTGTTTATTTTATTTTTTAGATTGCCTTGATAAAGGCAATCCTATATCAAAATTTAGTATTGCCAGATGGATAGTAAACTGCATTTAAACTTGATATGCTAAAGTCCTTTTCTACTCCTCAGAGAGCACACTGTACTCGCAAAATGTGAGCATCTGTGGCCTTTCTAAGAAACATTCCCATAGCTGACATATGTAAGGCAACTACATGGTCCGCACACCTTCACAAAACATTGTGTGGATATTTTAGCAAGCCAGTGTGGTTAGGCAGTGCTTTGTACTCTTTTTAAAACAACTGCAACCCCCAGAGGGCAGCCACTGCTTCTATAGTGGACTTCTTTACAGTGTATGCAGAGCATGTGTATCTACTGCCACACATGCCTTGAACTGAACGTGTAACCCTGGAAGTATCGGTTAGTGGCATGTAGTGCTGTATATTCACATGCGGGCACCTACCTCCCTGGACCCCTCTGACCGTTGAAGTTCATTCTACTCCTTCTCACATGAACATCTCATAACTTACACTTACTCTACTCTCAATTCTCACCCTCCTATGGCAAACCAATCTAATTTTGGAGTCGATACCCATGTGCAGTATAACAGTGGAGTCGCCGCTCTGCTTCGTGACTCAAAATACTTTCTTTGAAGTAAAACAACCTTCTTACATCCAGACCCAACACCAGATGGCAGGAGCATGCAGAGCATGTGAATCTATAGAATCTACAGAAGTACAACAGTACATGCCTAAAACCGATGTTTAGAGAGTAACATATTCCATATTATACTAATTTCAGAAATACTTAGGTTACCATGATACATACTTTTCACTCTGCATATGTCACCATATGAATTGGTCAGTTCTCTGCATACTGTGAAAAACCATTGTACAGTGCAATTCAGTAGTTGACTCTGGGTACCTTGGATTCTTGGAAAACCTGCAAATCCAAAATATCTCCTCAGCCGAAAGTGTCTAGTGAATGTCATGGTGCATTGCTTTTGTGAATTGGCCATTGTGACAGAGTTGCAGATGAAAACATTGTCACAAATAGCTGTCTTTTTCCTACTCATTTGCAGTACTTCTCTATTTCATCAGTTAGTTTCTTTGGAGCAGCCGTGAGGGATCTCTACGTATGACCACTTGCTGATATCGGAAGCTTGATTACAGAAATGTATAGCTTTCCTGGTTCACCCGTAGGTTTCACACAGGAAAAATGGGCTACCTCTTTGAAAATGCCACAACTGTGGTAAAAAAAGAAATGTTTTTTTTTTTTTTGATTCAGCTCCCCATGTTCCTGGAAGATGACTTTCCCACAGCAAACCGTTCATTGATGCAATTTTTGTGAAAGACACTTTTTTATTTTTTTATTTTATCCAGATCATTTCCCCCCCATTTTTCTCCCAAAACTAAAAATTTTGACTATTTTCTCGGTCCTCTCCAGGGGAATGCACAAACCCTGGGTACCTTTTTAAAATCCCCAGAATGGTGGGGGGAAAAAAGGCATACATTTGGCGTGGATACTATATTAACAGGGGTGGGGTCTTTACCATGACCCATTTGTGTGTTCTATTTTCATCTGTAGACTTATTCTCTCCAGCCCCCTTTTAATTGATTTTTTGCTAATATGCTGGTCATTTGTACATAGTCTTATTCCAAAGATTGTCTCTCTTTTTCATGTTGGATGATCCATCGCTCTGCTGCAGTATAGTACGATCCTTTCAAGTTGATGACCACCTTCGCCTGGATATTACGGCTTCAAGAAGGGCAAAGTGATATAGAAGTGAACAGTTTTCCACTTTATCATCCTGTGCCTCAGGATTTGTTTTGCCTTTGCCAAGAAAAAAACACCTAAATGCATTGGACTCCATTTCACATGTTCAAAGACCACCTTGCTAGGTCAGTCTTGATGTGCTCCCTTGCTGAATATTTGCCATGTTGTAACGTTCTTTAGTCCACACTTTTACCTGACCATAACTGTCTCATCCCTGAAGTCCCTTTTGCTGGACCTGAAGTTGCAGAACTCCTTGGCTTGACATCCTTCTCTACAGGCCCACCAGCTGGCAGGTGCTGCTTGGGTATTAAGGAGGCGAGGACTCTGCAGATCCAGTGGTAGAGCAAATTACTTACCTTTAGTAACAATCCTTCTTTTGCGTGCTCTATCTCTGGATTTCTCACTGGATTATGGACTGCCAAAAACAAGCTAGTAGGCAATACTGTGTGTATTTTGAGGTTACGGAGGTGGGAGATTGTTAGCCAATGAAAGAGGGCTGCTACTGGATTTATTTTAAATCATTGGTGTGATTATAAAGTTTTGTCAGGAGGGGGAGATTGTCAGCCTATGTAAGAGGGCTGCATGTGATTGTATTTTTTAAGCTTTTGGAGTGATTTTAAACTTTTTATCGGCTGGCTCCTGTGTTTCTTTTGGGACAACCAATTTTTATTAGAATTTTAGGGATTTATACCTTTTTTCATAGGTGAGCGAGTCTGCAATTTTCCCCCACTCACCGGCGGCCCATTGGTGGCTCATTTTGGTTTATTGCTGGTCTAGTTGATCGGAACCCAGATATTTATAGCTCAAACCGGGCGGGCGCGCCGAAAGCGCGCCAAAGGCAAGCCCGTCTGCGCCTGGAAGGGCCCGGCGGCCAGTCTCCTTAATATTTTAAGGATAATGGTAGGTTCATATACCTCAGTGGAACTGAGGGACCTGAAAAAAGGCCTGTGGGACAGCTGTTGGGTATGTCCTAATCTAGTGAATAGTGTTTGGTCCTGTCCCTCTTGTAAATGGGTCCTTCAAGACCCGGGTGGTTTAGACACACAGCACCTTAACCACTGTTTAGTTCTTCAACTGATAAATTGCCGCTCCCTACCTGCACACAAGTTAGACATAAATCTTTTATTAAGCGATTTGTCACCGGCCGCCCTCTTTCTTACGGAGACTTGGCTCCATGAGGGTTCAGGTCCGGATATTGCCCTAGCTCTACCTAAAGGGTATTTTATTTCAAGGCTTGACAGAGCGACTGGTAAGGGAGGGGGAATTGCAGTTATTTTTAAACAGGATTTTCTTTTTAGCTATTATCCACTGGAATTAGTGGGGTGTGATGGTATGTGCTTCTCTTTAGCTTTTAACCCCACCTTTACATTTACGGGAGTGCTATTGTACCGGCCACCAGGGCCAAATGAAGATTTCCTCAACTCCCTTCCAGATCAAGTAGCGGAATTATTTTGCATGAAACCAAATTTAACGGTGCTAGGTGTTTTTAATATACAAGTGGACAATCTAGAGCACACTGCATCCAAACGTCTGCTGAGTGATTTGGATGCGTTAGGACTAAAACAACTAATTAGCGGTCCGACACAGGAGAGAGGACATACTATTGATTTGGTTTTTAGTAATCTTCCCTCGCTTAGTGCTCTGTCCCCTTCCCCTTTAGCTTGGTCCGATCACTTTAATTACATTAGAAATGGATTTACCCCAGGGATCGGCCTTTCAACAGCCTACATGCAGAAGGGCAAGGAAATGGCACAATCTCAATCGGAAGAGTGGATCAAACTTTTAATGAACCGTAAAGAGGACTATGTGAGGGATAGCTATATGGACACCACTCTTATCAATGACTGGATTACTAGTTGTCTCGATACTCTGCTCCCTTATAAGGATCTTTCTGGGCACAGGAGAAGGGATAAAACCCTGTGGTTTTCCCCACACTTGACAACACTGAAGAGGAATTGTAGGTGTTTAGAGAGGAAATGGAGGAAATCCTTTAAAATAGGAAGATAGGGAAGAGTATAGACAAGCAATCGGACATTACCATGGAGATATAAGGCTAGCTCAAGCCTCCTACTATGGGGATAAGATCGAACAGGCAACGGGATCCCCGAAAGAAATCTTTCAGGTTTTGAAGGAGATGCTTTATTCTCCTACCTGCCCTGAAGCAACAGAAGCATCAGAGGAACATAGTAACAACTTGGCCACGTTCTTCCTACAGAAGATTGAGGATATCTATAAGAACTTCCCAGGGGAAGAGGAGATGATGCTTGAGCAGACCAGTGATAGTAACGATAGTTTAGCCATTTTACAGTATTTTTCACCTATCTCGGAGGAAAGCACTGTCTTGCTTCTCGGCAAACTGAAATCAGGTTCTCCTCTAGACCCTGCTCCCCCACACATATTAACTCTTGGTGCACCTGCCACAACATCTGTTATAACGGAGCTTTTGAACAGCTCCTTACAAAGTGGCAGTGTCCCTGAACAATGGAAGCATGCAGTGGTTAAACCCCTGCTAAAAAAAAAAACTAACCTAGATGGGGTCGAATTCAAGAACTAAAGGCCGATATCACTTCTTCCAGTTATGGCAAAAATAATTGACAAACATGTCAATACTCAAATTTCCAGCTTTCTTGAAGATCATAACATCCTGCATCCCACACAAATGGGCTTTAGACCGGCCCATAGCACAGAATCAGCTATGATAGCTGTTACAGAAGAGGCCAGAAAACGGATGGATCAGGGACTGGTAACAGCTATCATAATGCTGGATTTAAGTGCTGCATTTGATACGGTTAATCATGGTCTCCTGAACCAAAGAATGGAAAAAGCTGGAATTAAAGGCCAGGCACTTAAATGGATGAGGTATTTTCTTCAAAATAGATCCCTCCAGGTCTTAGATTGCTCTTTTTTGTCGGAACAGTTCAGATTACGTTGTGGGGTACCCCAGGGCTCATATTAGAGTCCTTCTCTTTAATATTTACATGGCTAGATTTAGTGGAACCTTTTGGTTTGTCCCTGATATCCTATGCCGATGACACGCAGTTGGTGGTGTCTTTTTCCCCGACGAAGGTTGCAGATAATTCGGCTTTGCCAGCCTGCATGCAATCTGTCTCAAGTTGGATGACTGATAGCAGGCTCCAACTCAACAAAGAAAAGACAGATATAATGTTCCTGGGAAAGCTTTCCAAACCAGTGAATAATATTCTGCCGGCTATCCAGTTGGATCATTTACCCCCTCCGAAAGATCATATTAAAGGCCTAGGAACTTGGTTAGATTCCAAACTAACACTAGAGTACCAAGCTAGGATCCTCTCCGCCTCCTGTTTTGGATTACTAAGGTTACTCCGAAAGGTTATGGGCTTGCTTCCTCCCCTGGCCAGAAGACTTACGGTACAGGCCCTGATTCTGTCTAGGCTTGTGTAAAGAAATGGCTCCCTGTTGCAGTTACCCCCCACTTTTTGCCTGATACTGATGCTGACTTGACTGAGAAGTGTGCTGGGACCCTGCTAACCAGGCCCCAGCACCAGTGTTCCTTCACCTAAAATGTACCATTGTATCCACAATTGGCACACCCTGGCATTCAGATAAGTCCCTTGTAACTGGTACTTCTAGTACCAAGGGCCCTGATGCCAAGAAAGGTCTCTAAGGGCTGCAGCATGTCTTATGCCACCCTAGAGACCCCTCACTCAGCACAGACACACTGCTTACAAGCCTGTGTGTGCTAGTGAGAACAAAACGAGTAAGTCGACATGGCACTCCCCTCAGGGTGCCATGCCAGCCTCTCACTGCCTATGCAGGTATAGATAAGTCACCCCTCTAGCAGGCCTTACAGCCCTAAGGCAGGGTGCACTATACCATAGGTGAGGGCACCAGTGCATGAGCACTGTGCCCCTACAGTGTCCTAAGCAAAACCTTAGACATTGTAAGTGCAGGGTAGCCATAAGAGTATATGGTCTGGGAGTCTGTTTTACACGAACTCCCCAGCACCATAATGGCTACACTGAAAACTGGGAAGTTTGGTATCAAACTTCTCAGCACAATAAATGCACACTGATGCCAGTGTACATTTTATTGTAAAATACACCCCAGAGGGCACCTTAGAGGTGCCCCCTGAAACCTTAACCGACTATCTGTGTAGGCTGACTGGTTCCAGCAGCCTGCCACAACCGAGACATGTTGCTGGCCCCCTGGGGAGAGTGCCTTTGTCACTCTGAGGCCAGTAACAAAGCCTGCACTGGGTGGAGATGCTAACACCTCCCCCAGGCAGGAGCTGTAACACCTGGCGGTGAGCCTCAAAGGCTCACCCCCTTTGTTCCAGCACCACAGGGCACTCCAGCTAGTGGAGTTGCCCGCCCCCTCCGGCCACGGCCCCACTTTTGGCGGCAAGGCCGGGGGAAATAATGAGAATAACAAGAAGGAGTCACTGGCCAGTCAGGACAGCCCCTAAGGTGTCCTGAGCTGAAGTGACTCTAACTTTTAGAAATCCTCCATCTTGCAGATGGAGGATTCCCCCAATAGGATTAGGGATGTGACCCCCTCCCCTTGGGAGGAGGCACAAAGAGGGTGTACCCACCCTCAGGGCTAGTAGCCATTGGCTACTAACCCCCCAGACCTAAACACGCCCTTAAATTTAGTATTTAAGGGCTTCCCTGAACCTAAGAATTTGGATTCCTGCAACTTACAAGAAGAAGAGGACTGCTGAGCTGAAAGACCCCTGCAGAGGAAGAAAAGAAGACACCAACTGCTTTGGCCCCAGACCTACCGGCCTGTCTCCTGCCTTCCAAAGAAACCTGCTCCAGCGACGCTTTCCCAAGGACCAGCGACCTCTGAATCCTCAGAGGACTGCCCTGCTTCAAGAAAGACAAGAAACTCCCGAGGACAGCGGCACTGCTCCAAAAGAACTGCAACTTTGTTTCAAAGGAGCAGATTTAAAGACACCTGCAACTCCCCGCAAGAAGCGTGAGACTTGCAACACTGCACCCGGCGACCCCGACTCGACTGGTGGAGAACCAAGACCTCCGGGAGGACCCTCCGGCGACTCCAAAACCGTGAGTAACCAAAGTTGTCCCCCCTGAGCCCCCACAGCGACGCTTGCAGAGGGAATCCCGAGGCTCCCCCTGACCGCGACTGCCTGAACTCTAATTTCCCGACGGCTGGAAAAGACCTTGCACCCGCAGCCCCCAGCACCTGAAGGATCGGAACTTCTGTGCAGGAGTGACCCCCAGGAGGCCCTCTCCCTTGCCCAGGTGGTGGCTACCCCGAGGAGCCTCCCCTTGCCTGCCTGCACCGCTGAAGAGACCCCTTGGTCTCCCATTGAAACCTACAGAGAACCCAACGCTTGTTTACACACTGCACCCGGCCGCCCCCGCGCTGCTGAGGGTGTACTTTTTGTGCTGACTTGTGGTCCCCCCCCCCCCCCCGGTGCCCTACAAACCCCCCCTGGTCTGCCCTCCGAAGATGCATGTACTTACCTGCTGGCAGACTGGAACCGGGGCACCCCCTTCTCTCCATTGAAGCCTATGTGTTTTGGGCACCTCTTTGACCTCTGCACCTGACCGGCCCTGAGCTGCTGGTGTGGTAACTGGGGTTGCTCTGAACCCCCAACGGTGGGCTACCTTGGACCCAAAACTAAGACCTGTAAGTGATTTACTTACCTGCTAAAAATAACAATACTTTACCTCCCCCAGGAACTGTGAAAATTGCACTGTGTCCACTTTTAAAACGGCTATTTGTGTTTTATGTGAAAAGTATATATGCTACTGTAATTATTCAAAGTTCCTAAAGTACTTACCTGCAATACCTTTCAAATGAGATATTACATGTAGAATTTGAACCTGTGGTTCTTAAAATAAACGAAGAAAATATATTTTTCTATAACAAAACCTATTGGCCTGGATTTGTCTCTGAGTGTGTGTTCCTCATTTATTGCCTGTGTGTATGTACAACAAATGCTTAACACTACTCCTTTGATAAGCCTACTGCTCGACCACACTACCACAAAATAGAGCATTAGTATTATCTCTTTTTGCCACTATCTTACCTCTAAGGGGAACCCTTGGACTCTGTGCATACTATTCCTTACTTTGAAATAGTGCATACAGAGCCAACTTCCTACACTGTGTGTATGTACAACAAATGCTTAACACTACTCCTTTGATAAGCCTACTGCTCGACCACACTACCACAAAATAGAGCATTAGTATTATCTCTTTTTGCCACTATCTTACCTCTAAGGGGAACCCTTGGACTCTGTGCATGCTATTCCTTACTTTGAAATAGCACATACAGAGCCAACTTCCTACACCATTCGCTTGCATTATTCTTTATCTGTGATTAAAATGAGAATTATGAAAGAGGGCCTGTAGGAAGTTGGCTCTGTATGTGCTATTTCAAAGTAAGGAATAGCATGCACAGAGTCCAAGGGTTCCCCTTAGAGGTAAGATAGTGGTAAAAAGAGATAATACTAATGCTCTATTTTGTGGTAGTGTGGTCGAGCAGTAGGCTTATCCAAGGAGTAGTGTTAAGCATTTGTTGTACATACACACAGGCAATAAATGAGGAACACACACTCCGAGACAAATCCAGCCAATAGGTTTTGTTATAGAAAAATATATTTTCTTAGTTTATTTTAAGAACCACAGGTTCAAATTCTACATGTAATATCTCATTTGAAAGGTATTGCAGGTAAGTACTTTAGGAACTTTGAATCATTACATTAGCATGTATACTTTTTACATAAAACACAATAAGCTGTTTTAAAAGTGGACACAGTGCAATTTTCACAGTTCCTGGGGGAGGTAAAGTAATGTTAGTTTTAACAGGTAAGTAAGTCACTTACAGGTTTCAGTTTTGGGTCCAAGGTAGCCCACCGTTGGGGGTTCAGAGCAACCCCAAAGTTATCACACCAGCAGCTCAGGGCCGGTCAGGTGCAAAGGTCAAAGAGGTGCCCAAACCACATAGGCTATAATGGAGAGAAGGGGGTGCCCCGGTTCCAGTCTGCCAGCAGGTAAGTACCCGTGTCTTCGGAGGGCAGACCAGGGGGGTTTTGTAGGGCACCGGGGGGGACATAAGTCAGCACAAAAAGTACACCCTCAGCAGCACGGGGGCGGCCGGGTGCAGTGTGCAAACACGTGTCGGGTTTCCAATGGTTTTCAATCAGAGATCAAGGGATCTCTTCAGCGTTGCAGGCAGGCAAGGGGGGGGCTCCTCGGGGTAGCCACCACCTGGGCAAGGGAGAGGGCCTCCTGGGGGTCACTCCTGCACAGGAGTTCCGTTCCTTTAGGTGCTGGGGGCTGCGGGTGCAGGGTCTTTTCCAGCCGTCGGGAAATGGAGTTCAGGCAGTCGCGGTCAGGGGGAGCCTCGGGATTCCCTCTGCAGGCGTCGCTGTGGGGGATCAGGGGGGACAACTTTGGTTACTCACGGTCTTAGAGTCGCCGGAGGGTCCTCCCTGAGGTGTTGGTTCTCCACCAGTCGAGTCGGGGTCGCCGGGTGCAGTGTTGCAAGTCTCACGCTTCTTGCGGGGAGTTGCAGGGGTCTTTAAATCTGCTCCTTGAAACAAAGTTGCAGTTCTTTTGGAGCAGTGCCGCTGTCCTCGGGAGTTTCTTGTCTTTCTTGAAGCAGGGCCGTCCTCAGAGGATTCAGAGGTCGCTGGTCCCTTGGAAAGCGTCGCTGGAGCAGGTTTCTTTGGAAGGCAGGAGACAGGCCGGTAAGTCTGGGGCCAAAGCAGTTGGTGTCTCCTGTTCTTCCTCTGCAGGGGTTCTTCAGCTCAGCAGTACTCTTCTTCTTGTAGTTTCAGGAATCTAAATTCTTAGGTTCAGGGAAGCCCTTAAATACTAAATTTAAGGGCGTGTTTAGGTCTGGGGGGTTAGTAGCCAATGGCTACTAGCCCTGAGGGTGGGTACACCCTCTTTGTGCCTCCTCCCAAGGGGAGGGGGTCACATCCCTAATCCTATTGGGGAATCCTCCATCTGCAAGATGGAGGATTTCTAAAAGTTAGAGTTACTTCAGCTCAGGACACCTTAGGGGCTGTCCTGACTGGCCAGTGACTCCTCCTTGTTATTCTCATTATTTTCTCCGGCCTTTCCGCCAAAAGTGGGGGCCGTGGCCGGAGGGGGCGGGCAACTCCACTAGCTGTAGTGTCCTGCGGTGCTGGCACAAAGGGGTGAGCCTTTGAGGCTCACCGCCAGGTGTGACAGCTCCTGCCTGGGGGAGGTGTTAGCATCTCCACCCAGTGCAGGCTTTGTTACTGGCCTCAGAGTGACAAAGGCACTCTCCCCAGGGGGCCAGCAACATGTCTCGGTTGTGGCAGGCTGCTGGAACCAGTCAGCCTACACAGATAGTCGGTTAAGGTTTCAGGGGGCACCTCTAAGGTGCCCTCTGGGGTGTATTTCACAATAAAATGTACACTGGCATCAGTGTGCATTTATTGTGTTGAGAAGTTTGATACCAAACTTCTCAGTTTTCAGTGTAGCCATTATGGTGCTGTGGAGTTCGTATAAAACAGACTCCCAAACCATATACTCTTATGGCTACCCTGCACTTACAATGTCTAAGGTATTGCTTAGACACTGTAGGGGCACAGTGCACATGCACTGGTGCCCTCACCTATGGTATAGTGCACCCTGCCTTAGGGCTGTAAGGCCTGCTAGAGGGGTGACTTATCTATACTGCATAGGCAGTGAGAGGCTGGCATGGCACCCTGAGGGGAGTGCCATGTCGACTTACTCGTTTTGTTCTCACCAGCACACACAAGCTGGCAAGCAGTGTGTCTGTGCTGAGTGAGGGGTCTCCAGGGTGGCATAAGACATGCTGCAGCCCTTAGAGACCTCCCTTGGCATCAGGGCCCTTGGTACCAGGGGTACCATTTACAAGGGACTTATCTGGATGCCAGGGTGTGCCAATTGTGGATACAAAAGTACAGGTTTAGGGAAAGAACACTGGTGCTGGGGCCTGGTTAGCAGGCCTCAGCACACTTTCAATTCAAAACATAGCATCAGCAAAGGCAAAAAGTCAGGGGGTAACCATGCCAAGGAGGCATTTCCTTACAGGGCCCATTCTACTAAAGAATAAAGAGGACTGATTGACATGATTGGAAAATATTTTGGTGCATTCTGTGTGTTGGTACAACTTGTTGTGTGCATGTAAAAATGATTTATTGTGTAAATGTCCAGCCAAGGACATAGGCTGAAATGGATGATTTCAAAGCATTTGTTTGCAACAATAGCGGTACTGTCTACAATATGATTTAATACCATTTGTATGGTCTGTGCATAGCTTGAGTATCTGAAATAGGTACATGCTTCAAAAGAAAGTAGTTTGAGCTTCAACGGTTGTATTGCAGCTTGAAACTCTTCTCAAATAACGTGGCCCAAGCTCTGCGTTACCTAGCAGTGCAAAGAAACTCAATATGGAAGTTATCCAGCGCATCTACCGCGTTGGAACAGATAAAGACTTAAGATGGTGGTCACGTACTGGTCCATTGTGGGTGTAGTGTCGACATTGTGTGGCTACACCTGTGATCAGCATCCATAAGAGAGAACCTTTGATTTTGGATGGCAACTTCTGGTCCGAACCACAAGATAGTCGAATAATGCAGAGACTCAAAAACCTTTCCAATTTCAGAGTTATTGTTTCAGTAAGAAAATAGGTTGTTGCAGCAGATACCCCAACTTTTGTATTCTAGCAATTGAGGCTTGTAGCCATTAACTGAATGAACAGTGAGGAACTGACTCTGCCTCCGATATCTTCATTCTCAACAAAGTTTACTAGTCGTAAAGTTTTTTTTTTTTTTTTTTTGCTACTTACTTACACCTTTTCCGTTATCTGCATACCTCTTCTAATAGTGATGTTCCAGCTTCTGTTAACATTGTTGTTGCACCACTCCTGGGTTTTACTCGTCTAGAGTTATACTGCAGTTTAGGTTTACATTGTGTTGGCCTTTTCTATTAAGTGATGTGAGATCTCTGGTAAAAGGAATCCCTCTTGTGTAAATGCATGATTTTGTGGTGAGCACTCCTCCTTTACAAGTGCGTTGACCACGCTGCTCTGAGTGCTAATGATTTCTGTGAAAAGATACCTGCTTGCGTTTTCCTTGTGTTGAGCTCTTCATATATTTTAGTGGCCCCTCGACAGTAAGTCTTTTGTTCTGGTTTCACAGTTGTAGCACTCTGTAATTTGTGATTAAATGTTGTCAGCACACTCTAAATATGAATTGCTTGTAGGGCTGTGTAGCGATTTCTTGCATATCAGATGCTGAATTTATTTATTTTGGAACTGTTAACTTTTTTTTTTTTTTTTTTTAAATCTTTACATCTTTTCACCAGTTTCGATTAACCTTCTTCTTTTTTTCCCATCAACAGGTCACAACACAGATGGGAAATTTATTGCTCGCACCAATCGGGTAGAATATGACTGTGAGCAGATACCACGCCGTGTTCCCATCTTTATTGAAAAGACCAGAGATGGCCAGGTGCAGCCTGTCCCCAATGTGGTTGTGCGGGATGTGGTGTGTGGCACTAACCATACGGTAAGTAAGCTCCCCCTAGTGATTTTTGATTTGCATGTCCCTGGACGTGCACCAGTTCACCTAGCGCACAATTCGACACCCTTATCCCAGTTTACTCACAAATCAGCAATTCGTTCTAGTCCCTTTTGAGCACTGATGAGCAGAAACGTTTTTAAATATTTGTTCTTAGTGTATTCTGCATCTGATGAATCTGTTGTGTATTATTATGCTTCTGTCTCCTTTCTGCAGCTGGTCCTTGACTCTCAGAAGCGAGTTTTCTCCTGGGGCTTCGGAGGGTATGGCCGCCTTGGCCATGCAGAGCAAAAAGATGAGCTGGTGCCACGACTGGTCAAGCTGTTTGACTTCCCTGGTCGTGGGGCTGTGCAAATCTATGCCGGATCCACTTGCTCCTTCGCTGTTGGTGAAATGGGTGAGCTGCACACTTTGTCATTGGCTCAATAAATTCTTCATTTACCCACATATTATGCTGGTGAGGCAGAAGGCACATAACTATTCTGTAACAACTTTTCTTTTCCTTTGTCCTGTTCTTGGCATGTGAGCTACTACAATAATGGGATCGAAATTGCCACTACAGTCTAGTTTGATGTGAAAATAATGTAATTAAAGGTGCAGAGACTGGACTTCGGTTGGGATCAGATAGTCCACCCATCCAGTAATAGAAGTAGTGACCTTTATTTCTGTTGCTACATCTTGTCAACAGCAGACATAACTTAGAAAGAACCTAGTGAAACTTTGATCTGCAGTGCTGTGCAATTAGCTTTTCTCTATTTGTGTAAAAGTTTGGTTTCCAACATAGTTTTTGTAGGAATGTGCCCCATTTCGCCTGTTTCATCCCTTCACTTTTTGCCTGATATTGATGCTGACTTGACTAAGAGTGTGCTGGGATCCTGCTATCCAGACCTCAGCACTAGTGTTCTTCACTAAAACTGTACCATTGTCTCCACAATTGGCACACTCCTGGCACACAGCTAAGCCCCTTGTAAAGGATACCTGTGGTACCAAGTGCTCTGTGCCAGGGAGGGTCCCCAAGGGCTGCAGCATGTATTTTGCCATCCTAAGGTACCCCTCACCAAACAAATGCACTCTACCTTTTTCTCCCCACCAACGCACACCAGTTCAAAGGCAAAGTAGACTTGACATCTCTCTCAAGGTTCCATGCCACAAACCACTGCCTGTGGCATTGGTACAGCCTTAAGGCGTGGTACACTATGCCACAGGTGAGGCCATAGCTGCATGAGCACTATGCCCCTACTGTGTCAAAGCCAATTATTAGACGTTGAAAGTGCAGGGTAGCTGTAGGAAGTTGGCTCTGTATGCACTATTTCAAAGTAAGGAATAGTATGCACAGAGTCCAAGGGTTCCCCTTAGAGGTAAGATAGTGGCAAAAAGAGATAAAACTAATGCTCTATTTTGTGGTAGTGTGGTCGAGCAGTAGGCTTATCAGAGGGTAGTTGTAAAGAAATGGCTCCCTCTTGCAGTTACCCCCCACTTTTTGCCTGATACTGATGCTGACTTGCCTGAAGTGTGCTGGGACCCTGCTAACCAGGCACCAGCACCAGTGTTCTTTCACCTAAAAGGTACCATTGTCTCCACAATTGGCACAACCCTGGCACCCAGGTAAGTCCCTTGTAACTGGTACCCCTGGTACCAAGGGCCCTGATGCCAAGGAAGGTCTCTAAGGGCTGCAGCATGTCTTATGCCACCCTAGGGACCCCTCACTCAGCATAGACACACTGCTTGCCAGCTTGTGTGTGCTGGTGGGGAGAAAATGACTAAGTCGACATCGCACTCCCCTCAGGGTGCCATGCCAACCTCACACTGCCTATGGCATAGGTAAGTCACCCCTCTAACAGGCCTTACAGCCCTAAGGCAGGGTGCACTATCCACAGGTGATGGCATAGGTTCATGAGCACTATGCCCCTACAGTGTCTAAACAAAACCGTAGACATTGTAAGTGCAGGGTAGCCATATGAGTATATGGTCTGGGAGTCTGTCAAAAACGAACTCCACAGCTCCATAATGGCTACACTGAATACTGGGAAGTTTAGTATCAAACTTCTCAGAATAATAAACCCGCACTGATGCCAGTGTTGGATTTATTAAAAAATGCACACAGAGGGCCTCTTAGAGATGCCCCCTGTATTTTACCCAATTGTTCAGTGCAGGACTGACTGGTCTGTGCCAGCCTGCTGCTGAGAGACGAGTTTCTGACCTCATGCGGTGAGAGCCTTTGTGCTCTCTGAGGACAGAAACAAAGCCTGCTCTGGGTGGAGGTGCTTCACACCTCCCCCCTGCAGGAACTGTAACACCTAGCAGTGAGCTTCAAAGGCTCAAGGTTTGTGTTACAATGCCCCAGGGCACTCCAGCTAGTGGAGATGCCCGCCCCCTGGACACAGCCCCCACTTTTGGCGGCAAGTCCAGCAGAGATAATGAGAAAAACAAGGAGGAGTCACTGACCAGTCAGGACAGCCCCTAAGGTGTCCTGAGCTGAGGTGACTCTGACTTTTAGTAATCCTCCATCTTGTAGAAGGAGGATTCCCCCAATAGGGATAGGAATGTGACCCCCTCCCCTTGGGAGGAGGCACAAAGAGGGTGTACCCACCCTCAGGGCTAGTAGCCATTGGCTCCTAACCCCCCAGACCTAAACACGCCCTTAAATTTAGTATTTAAGGGCTCCCCTGAACCTAAGAATTTAGATTCCTGAAACTACAAGAAGAGGACTGCTGAGCTGAAAAACCCCTGCAGAGGAAGACCAGAAGACACCAACTGCTTTGGCCCCAGACTTACTGGCCTGTCTCCTGCCTTCCAAAGAAACCTGCTCCAGCGACTCTTTCCAAGGGACCAGCGACCTCTGAATCCTCAGAGGACTGCCCTGCTTCAAGAAAAACAAGGAACTCACGAGGACAGCGGCCCTGCTCGAAAAGACTGCAACTTTGTTTCAAAGGAGCAGATTTAAAGACCCCTGCAACTCCCCGCAAGAAGCGTGAGACTTGCAACACTGCACCCGGCGACCCCGACTCAACTGGTGGAGAACCAACACCTCAGGGAGGACCCTCCGGCGACTCCGAGACTGTGAGTAACCAAAGTTGTCCCCCCTGAGCCCCCACAGCGACGCCTGCAGAGGGAATCCCGAGGCTCCCCCTGACCGCGACTGCCTAAACTCCATTTCCCGACGGCTGGAAAAGACCCTGCACCCGCAGCCCCCAGCACCTAAAGGAACGGAACTCCTGTGCAGGAGTGACCCCCAGGAAGCCCTCTCCCTTGTCCAGGTGGTGGCTAACCTGAGGAGTTCCCCCCCCCCCCCCCCCCCCCCTTACCTGCCTGCAACGCTGAAGAGATCCCTTGGTCTCTCATTGATTTACATTGAAAACCCGACGCTTGTTTCTACACTGCACCCAGCCGCCCCAGTGCCGCTGAGGGTGTACTTTTTGTGTGAACTTGTCTCCCCCCCCCCCCCCCCCCGGCACCCCCTTCTCTCCATTGAAGCCTATGTGGTTTGGGCACCTCTTTGGCCTTTGCACCTGACCGGCCCTGAGCTGCTGGTGTGATAACTTTGGGGTTGCTCTGAACCCCCAACGGTGGGCTACCTTGGACCCAAAACTGAAACCTGTAAGTGACTTACTTACCTGTTAAAACTAACATCACTTTACCTCCCCCAGGAACTGTGAAAATTGCACTGTGTCCACTTTTAAAACAGCTTATTGTGTTTTATGTGAAAAGTATACATGCTAATGTAATGATTCAAAGTTCCGAAAGTACTTACCTGCAATACCTTTGAAATGAGATATTGCATGTAGAATTTGAACCTGTGGTTCTTAAAATAAACTAAGAAAATATATTTTTCTATAACAAAACCTATTGGCCTGGAATTGTCTCTGAGTGTGTGTTCCTCATTTATTGCCTGTGTGTATGTACAACAAATGCTTAACACTACTCCTTTGATAAGCCTACTGCTCGACCACACTACCACAAAATAGAGCATTAGTATTATCTCTTTTTGCCACTATCTTACCTCAAGGGGAACCCTTGGACTCTGTGCATACTATTCCTTACTTTGAAATAGTGCATACAGAGCCAACTTCCTACACGAACTCCACAGTTCCATAATGCTTCTTGGAAGGTTGGTATTAAACATCTAAGCATAATAGACCCACACTGATGCCAGTGTCGGATTTATTTTTAAAATGCACACAAAGGGCATCTTAGAGATGCCCTCTGCATATCAGCCCAACTACTAGTACTAGGCTGACCAGTTTCTACTAGCCTGCCACATCCAGATGGGTTTCTGACTCCATGGAGTGAGTGGCTTTGCGCACTCTGTGACCAGGAACAAATCCTGTCCTGGGTGGAGGTGCTTCACACCTCCCCCTGCAGGAACTGTAACACCTGGTGGTGAGCCTCAAAGGCTCAAGCCTGGTGTTACAGCGCCCCAGGGCACTCCAGCTAGTGGAGATGCCCCCCCACCCCAAAACCCCTGACCCCACTTTTGGCGGCAAGTCCAGAGGATATAATGAGAAAAACAAGGAGGAGTCACCCTCCAGCCAGGACAGCCCCTAAGGTGTCCTGAGCTGAGGTGACCACTGCCTTAGGAAATCCTCCACCTTGCTTCGGAGAATTCCCCCAAATAGGATTAGGGATGTGCCCCCCTCTCCACAGGGAGGAGGCACAAGGAGGGTGTAGCCACCCTCGGGGACAATAGCCATTGACTACTGCCGTCCAGCCCTAAACACACCACTAAATTGAGTATTTAGGGGCGACTCTGAACCCAGGAAAACAGATTTCCTGGCGACCTAAAGGACTGCTGACCTGAAAGCCCGCTGACTTGGCCCCAGCCCTACCGGCCTGTCTCCAGACTCAAAGAACCTGCAGCAGCGACGCATCCAGCGATGCCTGCAGCCTCTGCCGACTCAGAGGACTGCCCTGCAACCCAAAGGACTAAAACTCCAGTGGCCAGCGGCTCTGTCTAATGTACAAAGAAGAAACCATCTTTAAAGGGACTGGAGCCCCACTTCAGAAGCATGGGTCCCCAACACTCTGTACCCGACACCCCGGCTCGTGTTCATAGAAACCAACACTGCAGCGAGGAGCTCCCACGATGTGGACACTCTGAGATGACCTCCCAGCAGGCAGCACTCATCGTTGCCCAGTCGGTGGCTGGCCCAAGAAGATTAGAGCCCCCTGGAGTTCCTGCAATAAGTCCCACTGGAACACCAAAAAAAGGGCACAGCAGGTAGTTGCAGAAGGACAGACTATCACTGTAGGAAGTTGGCTCTGTATGTGCTATTTCAAAGTAAGGAATAGCATGCACAGAGTCCAAGGGTTCCCCTTAGAGGTAAAATAGTGGTAAAAATAGATAATACTAATGCTCTATTTTGTGGTAGTGTGGTCGAGCAGTAGGCTTATCCAAGGAGTAGTGTTAAGCATTTGTTGTACATACACATAGACAATAAATGAGGTACACACACTTAGAGACAAATCCAGCCAATAGGTTTTGTTATAGAAAAATATCTTTTCTTAGTTTATTTTAAGAACCACAGGTTCAAATTTAACATGTAATATCTTGTTTGAAAGGTATTGCAGGTAAGTACATTAGGAACTTTGAATCATTTCAATTGCATGTATACTTTTCAAGTTATTGACAAATAGCTATTTCAAAAGTGGACACTTAGTGCAATTTTCACAGTTCCTGGGGGAGGTAAGTTTTTGTTAGTTTTACCAGGTAAGTAAGACACTTACAGGGTTCAGTTCTTGGTCCAAGGTAGCCCACCGTTGGGGGTTCAGAGCAACCCCAAAGTCACCACACCAGCAGCTCAGGGCCGGTCAGGTGCAGAGTTCAAAGTGGTGCCCAAAACACATAGGCTAGAATGGAGAGAAGGGGGTGCCCCGGTTCCGGTCTGCTTGTAGGTAAGTACCCGCGTCTTCGGAGGGCAGACCAGGGGGGTTTTGTAGGGCACCGGGGGGGACACAAGCCCACACAGAAATTTCACCCTCAGCAGCGCGGGGGCGGCCGGGTGCAGTGTAGAAACAAGCGTCGGGTTTGCAATGTTAGTCTATGAGAGATCAACGGATCTCTTCAGCGCTACAGGCAGGCAAGGGGGGGCTTCCTCGGGGAAACCTCCACTTGGGCAAGGGAGAGGGACTCCTGGGGGTCACTTCTCCAGTGAAAGTCCGGTCCTTCAGGTCCTGGGGGCTGCGGGTGCAGGGTCTTTTCCAGGCGTCGGGACTTAGGTTTCAGAGAGTCGCGGTCAGGGGAAGCCTCGGGATTCCCTCTGCAGGTGGCGCTGTGGGGGCTCAGGGGGGACAGGCTTTGGTACTCAGTCGGAGAGTAGTCCGGGGGTCCTCCCTGAGGTGTTGGTTCTCCACCAGCCGAGTCGGGGTCGCCGGGTGCAGTGTTGCAAGTCTCACGCTTCTTGCGGGGAGTTGCAGGGGTCTTTAAAGCTGCTCCTTGAAACAAAGTTGCAGTCTTTTTGGAGCAGGTCCGCTGTCCTCGGGAGTTTCTGGTCGTCGTCGAAGCAGGGCAGTCCTCAGAGGATTCAGAGGTCGCTGGTCCCTTTGGAAGGCGTCGCTGGAGCAGAGTTCTTTGGAAGGCAGGAGACAGGCCGGTGAGTTTCTGGAGCCAAGGCAGTTGTTGTCTTCTGGTCTTCCTCTGCAGGGGTTTTCAGCTGGGCAGTCCTTCTTCTTCTTGTCGCAGGAATCTAATTTTCTAGGGTTCAGGGTAGCCCTTAAATACTAAATTTAAGGGCGTGTTTAGGTCTGGGGGGTTAGTAGCCAATGGCTACTAGCCCTGAGGGTGGGTACACACTCTTTGTGCCTCCTCCCAAGGGGAGGGGGTCACAATCCTAACCCTATTGGGGGAATCCTCCATCTGCAAGATGGAGGATTTCTAAAAGTTAGAGTCACCTCAGCTCAGGACACCTTAGGGGCTGTCCTGACTGGCCAGTGACTCCTCCTTGTTATTCTCATTATTTTCTCCGGCCTTGCCGCCAAAAGTGGGGGCCGGGGCCGGAGGGGGCGGGCAACTCCACTAGCTGGAGTGTCCTGCGGTGCTGTGACAAAGGGGTGAGCCTTTGAGGCTCACCGCCAGGTGTTACAGCTCCTGCCTGGGGGAGGTGTTAGCATCTCCACCCAGTGCAGGCTTTGTTACTGGCCTCAGAGTGACAAAGGCACTCTCCCCATGGGGCCAGCAACATGTCTCTAGTGTGGCAGGCTGCTGGAACTAGTCAGCCTACACAGATAGTCGGTTAAGTTTCAGGGGGCACCTCTAAGGTGCCCTCTGGGGTGTATTTTGCAATAAAATGTACACTGGCATCAGTGTGCATTTATTGTGCTGAGAAGTTTGATACCAAACTTCCCAGTTTTCAGTGTAGCCATTATGGTGCTGTGGAGTTCGTGTTTGACAGACTCCCAGACCATATACTCTTATGGCTACCCTGCACTTACAATGTCTAAGGTTTTGTTTAGACACTGTAGGGGTACCATGCTCATGCACTGGTACCCTCACCTATGGTATAGTGCACCCTGCCTTAGGGCTGTAAGGCCTGCTAGAGGGGTGTCTTACCTATACTGCATAGGCAGTGAGAGGCTGGCATGGCACCCTGAGGGGAGTGCCATGTCGACTTACTCATTTTGTCCTCACTAGCACACACAAGCTGGCAAGCAGTGTGTCTGTGCTGAGTGAGAGGTCTCCAGGGTGGCATAATACATGCTGCAGCCCTTAGAGACCTTCCTTGGCATCAGGGCCCTTGGTACTAGAAGTACCAGTTACAAGGGACTTATCTGGATGCCAGGGTCTGCCAATTGTGGATACAAAAGTACAGGTTAGGGAAAGAACACTGGTGCTGGGGCCTGGTTAGCAGGCCTCAGCACACTTTCAATTGTAAACATAGCATCAGCAAAGGCAAAAAGTCAGGGGGCAACCATGCCAAGGAGGCATTTCCTTACACAACCCCCCCCCCCCCCCCCCCAAACGAAAGAGGATGAGACTAACCTTTCCCAAGAGAGTCTTCATTTTCTAAGTGGAAGAACCTGGAAAGGCCATCTGCATTGGCATGGGCAGTCCCAGGTCTGTGTTCCACTATAAAGTCCATTCCCTGTAGGGAGATGGACCACCTCAACAGTTTAGGATTTTCACCTTTCATTTGCATCAGCCATTTGAGAGGTCTGTGGTCAGTTTGAACTAGGAAGTGAGTCCCAAAGAGGTATGGTCTCAGCTTCTTCAGGGACCAAACCACAGCAAAGGCCTCCCTCTCAATGGCACTCCAACGCTGCTCCCTGGGGAGTAACCTCCTGCTAATGAAAGCAACAGGCTGGTCAAGGCCATCATCATTTGTTTGGGACAAAACTGCCCCTATCCCATGTTCAGAGGCATCTGTCTGCACAATGAACTGCTTAGAATAATCTGGAGCTTTTAGAACTGGTGCTGAGCACATTGCTTGTTTCAGGGTGTCAAAGGCCTGTTGGCATTCCACAGTCCAGTTCACTTTCTTGGGCATTTTCTTGGAGGTGAGTTCAGTGAGGGCTGTCACAATGGATCCATATCCCTTCACAAACCTCCTGTAATACCCAGTCAAGCCAAGGAATGCCCTGACTTGAGTCTGGGTTTTTGGAGCTACCCAGTCCAGAATAGTCTGGATCTTGGGTTGGAGTGGCTGAACTTGGCCTCCACCTACAAGGTGGCCCAAGTAAACCACAGTTCCCTGCCCTATCTGGCATTTGGATGCCTTGATAGAGAGGCCTGCAGATTGCAGGGCCTTCAAAACCTTCTTCAGGTGGACCAGGTGATCCTGCCAGGTGGAGCTAAAGACAGCAATATCATCAAGATAAGCTGTGCTAAAGGACTCCAAGCCAGCAAGGACTTGATTCACCAACCTTTGGAAGGTGGCAGGGGCATTCTTTAAACCAAAGGGCATAACAGTAAACTGATAATGCCCATCAGGTGTGGAGAATGCTGTTTTCTCTTTTGCTCCAGGTGCCATTTTTATTTGCCAGTACCCTGCTGTCAAGTCAAAGGTACTTAAGAATTTGGCAGCACCTAATTTATCTATGAGCTCATCAGCTCTAGGAATTGGATGAGCATCTGTCTTGGTGACAGAATTGAGCCCTCTGTAATCCACACAAAACCTCATCTCTTTCTTTCCATCTTTGGTGTGAGGTTTGAGGACTAAGACCACTGGGCTAGCCCAGGGGCTGTCAGAGCGCTCAATTACTCCCAATTCTAGCATCTTGTGGACTTCCACCTTGATGCTTTCCTTAACATGGTCAGACTGTCTAAAGATTTTGTTTTTGACAGGCATGCTGTCTCCTGTGTCCACATCATGGGTACACAGGTGTGTCTGACCAGGGGTTAAGGAGAAGAGTTCAGGAAACTGTTGTAGGACTCTCCTACAATCAGCTTGCTGTTGGCCAGAGAGGGTGTCTGAGTAGATCACTCCATCTACTGAGCCATCTTTTGGGTCTGATGACAGAAGATTAGGGAGAGGTTCACTCTCTGCCTCCTGATCCTCATCTGTTACCATCAACAGATTCACATCAGCCCTGTCATGGAAGAGCTTAAGGCGGTTCACATGGATCACCCTCTTGGGGCTCCTGCTTGTGCCCAGGTCCACCAGGTAGGTGACCTGACTCTTCCTTTCTAGCACTGGGTAAGGGCCACTCCATTTGTCCTGGAGTGCCCTGGGAGCCACAGGCTCCAGAACCCAGACTTTCTGCCCTGGTTGGAACTCAACCAGTGCAGCCTTTTGGTCATACCAAAACTTCTGGAGCTGTTGGCTGGCCTCAAGGTTTTTGGTTGCCTTTTCCATGTACTCTGCCATTCTAGAGCGAAGGCCAAGTACATAGTCCACTATGTCTTGTTTAGGCTCATGAAGAGGTCTCTCCCAGCCTTCTTTAACAAGAGCAAGTGGTCCCCTTACAGGGTGGCCAAACAGAAGTTCAAAGGGTGAGAATCCTACTCCCTTCTGTGGCACCTCTCTGTAAGCAAAAAGCAGACATGGCAAGAGGACATCCCATCTCCTTTTGAGTTTTTCTGGGAGCCCCATGATCATGCCTTTTAATGTCTTGTTGAACCTTTCAACTAAGCCATTAGTTTGTGGATGGTATGGTGTAGTGAATTTATAAGTCACTCCACACTCATTCCACATGTGTTTTAGGTATGCTGACATGAAGTTGGTACCTCTGTCAGACACCACCTCCTTAGGGAAACCCACTCTGGTAAAGATACCAATGAGGGCCTTGGCTACTGCAGGGGCAGTAGTCGACCTAAGGGGAATAGCTTCAGGATACCTAGTAGCATGATCCACTACTACTAGGATGTACATATTTCCTGAGGCTGTGGGAGGTTCCAGTGGACCAACTATGTCCACACCCACTCTTTCAAAGGGGACCCCCACCACTGGAAGTGGAATGAGGGGGGCCTTTGGGTGCCCACCTGTCTTACCACTGGATTGACAGGTGGGGCAGGAGAGGCAAAACTCCTTAACCTTCTGGGACATATTGGGCCAGTAGAAGTGGTTGACTAACCTCTCCCACGTCTTGGTTTGTCCCAAATGCCCAGCAAGGGGAATATCATGGGCCAAGGTCAGAATAAACTCTCTGAACGACTGAGGCACTACCACTCTCCTAGTGGCACCAGGTTTGGGGTCTCTGGCCTCAGTGTACAGGAGTCCATCTTCCCAATAGACCCTATGTGTTCCATTTTTCTTGCCCTTGGACTCTTCAGCAGCTTGCTGCCTAAGGCCTTCAAGAGAGGGACAGGTTTCTTGTCCCTTACACAGCTCTTCCCTTGAGGGTCCCCCTGGGCCTAAGAGCTCAACCTGATAAGGTTCAAGCTCCAAAGGCTCAGTTCCCTCAGAGGGCAGAACTTCTTCCTGAGAAGAGAGGTTCTCTTTTTCTGACTGTGTTGCAGTTGGTTTCCCAACTGACTTTCCTTTTCTCTTGGTAGGCTGGGCCATTTTTCCAGACTCCAGCTCTACTTTTTCACCCTGTGCCTTGCACTGTGCTCTTGTTTTTACACACACCAGTTCAGGGATACCCAGCATGGCTGCATGGGTTTTTAGTTCTACCTCAGCCCATGCTGAGGACTCCAGGTCATTTCCAAGCAGACAGTCTACTGGGATGTTTGAGGAGACCACCACCTGTTTCAGGCCATTGACCCCTCCCCATTCTAAAGTTACCATTGCCATGGGATGTGCTTTAGTTTGATTGTCAGCATTGGTGACTGTATAAGTTTTTCCAGTCAGGTATTTGCCAGGGGAAACCAGTGTTCGATGGCATCTGTCGCTGTAGATACACATGGTATGCATGAGCTCGCCATCTGGTGTTGGGTCGGAGTGTTACAAGTTGTTTTTCTTCGAAGAAGTGTTTTCGAGTCACGGGACCGAGTGACTCCTCCTTCTGTGCTCATTGCGCATGGGCGTCGACTCCATCTTCGATTGTTTTCTTTCCGCCATCGGGTTCGGACGTGTTCCTGTCGCTCCGAGTTTCGGAACGGAAAGATAGCTGAAACCGGAAGATTTTCGACGGTATCGTTGCGATCCGGTTCGAGATAGACACGACGATGCGTTGAACATCGAAGCGCTTCGGTGCCCTTCGGGGTAGATTTCGGCACCCAGTCGGGGCCTAGTCGGCCCGACCGCGTGGAGAACAACGCCGATGGAACGGACCCCGTTTCGATTCTGCCCCGAATGCCACAACAAATATCCTTATACGGACCTACACTCGGTCTGTAACCTGTGCCTGTCACCCGAGCACAGCGAAGAATCCTGTGAGGCCTGTCGGGCGTTCCGGTCCCGAAAAACTCTGCGCGACCGTCGAGCGAGAAGACTGCAGATGGCGTCCACGCCAAAGGAGCGTCGACAGTTCGAGACAGAAGAGGAACAGGAGGAATCCTTTTCCATCCAGGATTCAGACTCCGACGAGCTACACTCTACAAAAACTGTGAGTAAGACGTCGAGATCAGAACTTAAAAATGGAAAGAAGGCCCAGGGGACGCCACTGCCAACCGGCCATGGCTCCACCCAAATTCTCGGTGACCAACAATCGGCACCGAAAAAGGCCCATTCAGTGTCGAGATCGTCCGACTTCGGTCGAGACACCGGCACGCAGCCTCCTCGGGACCGAGAGAGTGCTAAACAGAAGCATCGACACCGAGAGTTCGGTGTCGACACGGATCGACGCCGAGACAGTGGCGCTGAAGACCATAGAGGCCAAGAATTTTCGGCACAGAAAAAGAGGAAGGTTACCTCGGAGCCGAAAAAACAATCAACAGGGTTTTCGGAGCCGAAAAAAGCGACATCAGACCCTGTTTCAGGCTCCTATACTGAAGAGCATTCTATGTCTTCACAAATGAAGAAACATAGATTTGAACAAGAACTGCAATCCACTGACGTGGATCACACGCAAAAGCGTATCTTTATTCAGCAGGGGACTGGGAAGATCAGTACCCTTCCACCTGTCAAACGAAAGAGAACGCTTCAGTTTACTCCTCAGCAACAAACAGCACAAAAGGTAACACCTCCTCCCTCGCCTCCACCTGTAACTCCGGCTTCGCCAACTTACACCCCGTCACATTCGCCAGCTCACACCGCCATGAGCCACGATGACCAAGATCAGGATGCGTGGGACTTGTACGACGCACCAGTGTCTGATAACAGCCCAGACACATACCCAACTAGGCCATCACCACCGGAAGACAGCACAGCCTACTCACAAGTGGTGGCTAGAGCAGCACTATTCCATAATGTGGAACTACACTCGGAACAAGTAGAGGATGATTTTTTATTTAACACCCTCTCTTCAACCCACAGCTCCTACCAAAGCCTGCCGATGCTCCCAGGCATGCTACGCCATGCAAAGGACATTTTCAAGGAGCCAGTTAAAAGTAGGGCAGTGACGCCTAGGGTGGACAAAAAGTATAAGGCGCCTCCTACGGACCCTGTATTCATCACCTCTCAGCTGCCACCAGATTCTGTGGTGGTAGGGGCTGCCAGAAAACGGGCAAATTCACACACTTCTGGGGATGCACCTCCCCCAGATAAAGAAAGCAGGAAGTTCGATGCAGCCGGGAAGAGGGTTGCTGTCCAAGCAGCAAACCAGTGGCGCATCGCAAATTCACAAGCGCTGCTAGCGCGATACGACAGAGCCCACTGGGATGAGATGCAGCATCTCATTGAACATCTCCCAAAAGATCTGCAAAAAAGAGCAAAACAGGTTGTTAAGGAGGGTCAAAACATTTCCAACAATCAAATACGCTCCTCCATGGATGCAGCAGACACGGCCGCAAGGACCATTAATACGTCGGTTACCATCCGTAGGCACGCATGGCTCAGAACGTCTGGATTCAAGCCAGAAATTCAGCAGGCAGTGCTTAACATGCCAGTAAACGAAAAACTTCTGTTCGGTCCGGAGGTCGACACAGCCATAGAAAAGCTCAAGAAGGACACTGACACTGCCAAGGCCATGGGCGCACTCTACTCCCCGCAGAGCAGAGGATCTTATAACACCTTCCGCAAAACACCTTTTAGAGGAGGGTTTCGGGGTCAGGCCACACAAGCTAGCACCTCACAGTCCGCACCGCCCACCTACCAGGGACAGTACAGGGGAGGTTTTCGGGGCCAGTATAGAGGGGGGCAATTCCCTAGGAATAGAGGAAGATTTCAAAGCCCCAAAACCACTACCAACAAGCAGTGACTCACACGTCACTCACCCCTCCCACACAACACCAGTGGGGGGGGAGGATACGTCAATATTACGAAGCATGGGACAAAATAACTACAGACACATGGGTCCTAGCAATTATCCAACATGGTTATTGCATAGAATTCATGCAATTCCCTCCAGACATACCACCAAAATCACAAAATTTATCAAAATACCATTCACAGCTTCTAGAGATAGAAGTTCAAGCACTACTGCAAAAAAATGCAATAGAATTAGTACCAAGCACACAAATAAACACAGGAGTTTATTCACTGTACTTCTTGATACCAAAAAAGGACGAAACACTGAGACCAATTCTAGACCTCAGGGTAGTAAACACATTCATCAAATCAGACCACTTTCACATGGTCACACTACAAGAAGTGTTACCATTGCTCAAAAAACACGACTACATGACAACCCTAGACCTCAAGGACGCATATTTCCATATACCAATACATCAATCACACAGGAAATATCTAAGGTTTGTATTCAAAGGAATACATTACCAATTCAAAGTATTGCCTTTTGGTTTAACAACCGCTCCAAGAGTATTCACAAAATGCCTAGCAGTAGTCGCTGCACACATCAGAAGGCAGCAAATACATGTGTTCCCGTATCTAGACGACTGGCTAATCAAAACCAGTTCGCTCACACAATGCTCAAACCACACAAATCAAGTCATACAAACCCTCTACAAACTAGGGTTCACCGTCAACTTTGCAAAATCAAACATTCTGCCAAGCAAAGTACAGCAATATCTAGGAGCCATAATAGACACGACAAAAGGAGTAGCAACGCCAACTCCACAAAGGATCCACAATTTCAACAGGGTCATTCAACACATGTCTCCAAACCAAACAATACAAGCAAGAACAATACTACAGCTCCTAGGCATGATGTCCTCATGCATAGCCATTGTCCCAAACGCAAGACTGCACATGAGGCCCTTACAACAGTGCCTAGCCTCACAGTGGTCTCAAGCACAGGGTCACTGTAGGAAGTTGGCTCTGTATGTGCTATTTCAAAGTAAGGAATAGCATGCACAGAGTCCAAGGGTTCCCCTTAGAGGTAAAATAGTGGTAAAAAGAGATAATACTAATGCTCTATTTTGTGGTAGTGTGGTCGAGCAGTAGGCTTATCCAAGGAGTAGTGTTAAGCATTTATTGTACATACACATAGACAATAAATGAGGTACACACACTCAGAGACAAATCCAGCCAATAGGTTTTTATATAGAAAAATATCTTTTCTTAGTTTATTTTAAGAACCACAGGTTCAAATTCTACCTACAATATCTCATTCGAAAGGTATTGCAGGTAAGTACTTTAGGAACTTCAAATCATAAAAATTGCATGTATACTTTTCAAGTTATTGACAAATAGCTGTTTTAAAAGTGGACACTTAGTGCAATTTTCACAGTTCCTAGGGGAGGTAAGTTTTTGTTAGTTTTACCAGGTAAGTAAGACACTTACAGGGTTCAGTTCTTGGTCCAAGGTAGCCCACCGTTGGGGGTTCAGAGCAACCCCAAAGTCACCACACCAGCAGCTCAGGGCCGGTCAGGTGCAGAGTTCAAAGTGGTGCCCAAAACACATAGGCTAGAATGGAGAGAAGGGGGTGCCCCGGTTCCGGTCTGCTTGCAGGTAAGTACCCGCGTCTTCGGAGGGCAGACCAGGGGGGTTTTGTAGGGCACCGGGGGGGACACAAGTCCACACAGAAATTTCACCCTCAGCAGCGCGGGGGCGGCCGGGTGCAGTGTAGAAACAAGCGTCGGGTTTGTAATGTTAGTCTATGAGAGATCTCGGGCTCTCTTCAGCGCTGCAGGCAGGCAAGGGGGGGGTTCCTCGGGGAAACCTCCACTTGGGCAAGGGAGAGGGACTCCTGGGGGTCACTTCTCCAGTGAAAGTCCGGTCCTTCAGGTCCTGGGGGCTGCGGGTGCAGGGTCTCTCCCAGGCGTCGGGACTTTAGGTTCAAAGAGTCGCGGTCAGGGGAAGCCTCGGGATTCCCTCTGCAGGCGGCGCTGTGGGGGCTCAGGGGGGACAGGTTTTGGTACTCACAGTATCAGAGTAGTCCTGGGGTCCCTCCTGAGGTGTTGGATCGCCACCAGCCGAGTCGGGGTCGCCGGGTGCAGTGTTGCAAGTCTCACGCTTCTTGCGGGGAGCTTGCAGGGTTCTTTAAAGCTGCTGGAAACAAAGTTGCAGCTTTTCTTGGAGCAGGTCCGCTGTCCTCGGGAGTTTCTTGTCTTTTCGAAGCAGGGGCAGTCCTCAGAGGATGTCGAGGTCGCTGGTCCCTTTGGAAGGCGTCGCTGGAGCAGGATCTTTGGAAGGCAGGAGACAGGCCGGTGAGTTTCTGGAGCCAAGGCAGTTGTCGTCTTCTGGTCTTCCGCTGCAGGGGTTTTCAGCTAGGCAGTCCTTCTTCTTGTAGTTGCAGGAATCTAATTTTCTAGGGTTCAGGGTAGCCCTTAAATACTAAATTTAAGGGCGTGTTTAGGTCTGGGGGGTTAGTAGCCAATGGCTACTAGCCCTGAGGGTGGGTACACCCTCTTTGTGCCTCCTCCCAAGGGGAGGGGGTCACAATCCTAACCCTATTGGGGGAATCCTCCATCTGCAAGATGGAGGATTTCTAAAAGTTAGAGTCACCTCAGCTCAGGACACCTTAGGGGCTGTCCTGACTGGCCAGTGACTCCTCCTTGTTTTTCTCATTATTTTCTCCGGCCTTGCCGCCAAAAGTGGGGCCTGGCCGGAGGGGGCGGGCAACTCCACTAGCTGGAGTGTCCTGCTGGGTTGGCACAAAGGAGGTGAGCCTTTGAGGCTCACCGCCAGGTGTGACAATTCCTGCCTGGGGGAGGTGTTAGCATCTCCACCCAGTGCAGGCTTTGTTACTGGCCTCAGAGTGACAAAGGCACTCTCCCCATGGGGCCAGCAACATGTCTCGGTTTGTGGCAGGCTGCTAAAACTAGTCAGCCTACACAGATAGTCGGTTAAGTTTCAGGGGGCACCTCTAAGGTGCCCTCTGGGGTGTATTTTACAATAAAATGTACACTGGCATCAGTGTGCATTTATTGTGCTGAGAAGTTTGATACCAAACTTCCCAGTTTTCAGTGTAGCCATTATGGTGCTGTGGAGTTCGTGTTTGACAAACTCCCAGACCATATACTCTTATGGCTACCCTGCACTTACAATGTCTAAGGTTTTGTTTAGACACTGTAGGGGTACCATGCTCATGCACTGGTACCCTCACCTATGGTATAGTGCACCCTGCCTTAGGGCTGTAAGGCCTGCTAGAGGGGTGTCTTACCTATACTGCATAGGCAGTGAGAGGCTGGCATGGCACCCTGAGGGGAGTGCCATGTCGACTTACTCGTTTTGTCCTCACTAGCACACACAAGCTGGCAAGCAGTGTGTCTGTGCTGAGTGAGAGGTCTCCAGGGTGGCATAAGACATGCTGCAGCCCTTAGAGACCTTCCTTGGCATCAGGGCCCTTGGTACTAGAAGTACCAGTTACAAGGGACTTATCTGGATGCCAGGGTCTGCCAATTGTGGATACAAAAGTACAGGTTAGGGAAAGAACACTGGTGCTGGGGCCTGGTTAGCAGGCCTCAGCACACTTTCAATTGTAAACATAGCATCAGCAAAGGCAAAAAGTCAGGGGGCAACCATGCCAAGGAGGCATTTCCTTACAGTCACCTTCTAGATCTGGTGTTGCTAGACCGCCAAACTTACCTCTCGCTTCTATGGTGGAACAGTATAAATTTAAACATAGGGCGGCCTTTCCAAGACCCAGTGCCACAGTACGTAATAACAACAGATGCTTCCATGACAGGGTGGGGAGCACATCTCAATCAACACAACATAAGAGGACAATGGAACATACATCAAACAAAACTGCATATAAATCATCTAGAATTATTAGCAGTTTTTCAAGCACTAAAAGCTTTCCAACCAATCATAACCCACAAATACATCCTTGTCAAAACAGACAACATGACAACGATGTATTATCTAAACAAACAAGGAGGAACACATTCAACGCAGTTAAGCTTGTTAGCTCAAAAAATATGGAAGTGGGCAATCCACCATCAAATTGGTCTAATCGCACAGTTTATTCCGGGGATCCAGAATCAGCTGGCAGACAATCTCTCTCGAGATCACCAGCAAGTCCACGAATGGGAAATCCACCCACAGATTCTGAACACCTACTTCACACTCTGGGGAACACCACAAATAGACTTATTTGCAACAAAAGAGAACGCAAAATGCCAAAACTTCGCGTCCAGATACCCACACAAGCAATCCCAAGGCAATGCCCTATGGATGAACTGGTCAGGAATATTTGCTTACGCTTTTCCTCCTCTCCCTCTCCTTCCTTACCTAGTAAACAAATTGAGTCAAAACAAACTCAAACTCATTTTAATAGCACCAACGTGGGCAAGACAACCCTGGTACACAACACTGCTAGATCTGTCTGTAGTACCACACATCAAACTGCCCAACAAACCAGATCTGTTAACGCAACACAACCAACAGATCAGACACCCGGACCCAGCATCGCTGAATCTAGCAATCTGGCTCCTGAAATCCTAGAATTCGGACACTTACAACTTAGCCAAGAGTGTATGGAAGTCATAAAGCAGGCCAGAAGGCCATCCACTAGACACTGCTACGCAAGTAAGTGGAAAAGATTTGTTTGGTACTGCCATCATAATCAGATACAACCACTAGACGCAACTCCAAAACATATAGTAAATTACTTGCTCCATTTACAAAAAGCAAAGCTAGCCTTCTCTTCTATTAAAATACACCTTGCAGCAATATCTGCATACCTGCAAACTACATATTCAACTTCCTTGTATAGGATACCAGTTATCAAAGCATTCATAGAAGGGCTTAAAAGAATTATACCACCAAGAACACCACCTGTTCCTTCATGGAACCTAAACGTGGTTCTAACAAGACTCATGGGCCCACCTTTCGAACCCATGCACTCTTGCGGAATACAATTCCTAACCTGGAAAGTTGCCTTTCTCATCGCCATTACATCTCTAAGAAGAGTAAGTGAAATTCAAGCGTTCACAACACAAGAGCCTTTTATACAAATACATAAAAATAATTTTTACCCAAAGTTATTTCACCATTCCATCTAAATCAAACGGTAGAACTACCAGTTTTTTCCCACAGCCAGATTCTGTGGCTGAAAGAGCACTACATACATTAGATGTCAAAAGAGCATTAATGTACTACATTGACAGAACAAAAAACATCAGAAAAACTAAACAGCTATTTATTGCATTCCAAAAACCTCATGCAGGTAACCCAATATCAAAACAAGGTATAGCCAGATGGATAGTTAAATGCATCCAAATCTGCTACCTTAAAGCAAAAAGACAACTGCCCATTACTCCCAGGGCACATTCAACAAGGAAAAAAGGTGCTTCAATGGCCTTTTTAGGAAACATCCCAATGCAGGAAATATGTAAGGCAGCCACTTGGTCTACGCCTCACACATTCACCAAACACTACTGTATAGATGTGCTATCCGCACAACAAGCTACAGTAGGTGAAGCTGTATTAAGAACTCTATTTCAGACAACTTCTACTCCTACAGGCTAAACCACCGCTTATGGGGAACTAACTGCTTACTAGTCTATGCATACCATGTGTATCTACAGCGACAGATGCCATCGAACTGAAAATGTCACTTACCCAGTGTACATCTGTTCGTGGCATCAGTCGCTGAGATTCACATGGACCCACCCACCTCCCCGGAAGCCTGTAGCAGTTCAGAAGTTACCTTCAATTTTGTACATTTGTATATATATTATTTAATCCTTTAATAGGTACATACTTACATTTTTCATTGCGCGGGCACTATTACTATAGTACAACTCCTACCTCACCCTCTGCGGGGAAAACAATCGAAGATGGAGCCGACGCCCATGCGCAATGAGCACAGAAGGAGGAGTCACTCGGTCCCGTGACTCGAAAACACTTCTTCGAAGAAAAACAACTTGTAACACTCCGACCCAACACCAGATGGCGAGCTCATGCATACCATGTGAATCTCAGCGACTGATGCCACGAACAGATGTACACTGGGTAAGTGACATTTTCATTCTCTGTCACCATGGTGACACTGGCACCTGTATCCCTCAGACCCTCTACACTTGTCCCATTAATAAAGAGCTTCTGCCTGTATTTTTGCATGATAGGCGGCCAGGCAGCTAGTGTGGCTAAATCCACCCCACCCTCAGAGACTAGAGTAGCTTCAGTGTGGACCCTGATTTGCTCTGGGCACACTGTTGATCCCACTTGGAGACTAGCCATTCCAGTGTTACCTGGATTGGAGTTTGGAGTGGAACTTTTCTTGGGACAGGCCTTGTCTCCAGTTTGGTGTCCAGACTGACTACAGTTTCGACACCAGGCCTTTTTGGGATCAAAGTTTTTACCCTTGTACCCAGGATTGTTTTGTGAAGAGGCTCTGGGCCCACCCTCCTGTGCAGGGTTTTGGGGGCCTGTAGAAGACTCTTTACTATTTTTATTTTTGGCTGTCTCACCACCTTTCCCCTGGGGAGGTTTTGTGACCCCTTTCTTTTGGTCACCCCCTGTGGAAGTTTTTGACACCCTAGTCTTGACCCAATGGTCCGCCTTCTTTCCCAATTCTTGGGGAGAAATTGGTCCTAGGTCTACCAGATGCTGATGCAGTTTATCATTGAAACAATTACTTAACAGGTGTTCTTTCACAAATAAATTGTACAGCCCATCATAATTACTTACACCACTGCCTTGAATCCAACCATCTAGTGTTTTTACTGAGTAGTCTACAAAGTCAACCCAGGTCTGGCTCGAGGATTTTTGAGCCCCCCTGAATCTAATCCTATACTCCTCAGTGGAGAATCCAAAGCCCTCAATCAGGGTACCCTTCATGAGGTCATAAGATTCTGCATCTTTTCCAGAGAGTGTGAGGAGTCTATCCCTACACTTTCCTGTGAACATTTCCCAAAGGAGAGCACCCCAGTGAGATCTGTTCACTCTTCTGGTTTCACAAGCCCTCTCAAAAGGTGTGAACTATTTGGTGATGTCATCACCATCTTCATATTTAGTTACAATCCCTTTAGGGATTTTCAACATGTCAGGAGAATCTCTGACCCTATTTATGTTGCTGCCACCATTGATGGGTCCTAGGCCCATCTCTTGTCTTTCCCTCTCTATGGCTAGGATCTGTCTTTCCAAAGCCAATCTTTTGGCCATCCTGGCTAACTGGATGTCCTCTTCACTGGAGTTATCCTCAGTGATTTCAGAGGTGTTGGTCTCTCCTGTGAGGGAACCAGCATCTCTGACTATTATTTTTGGAGTCCGGGTTTGAGAGACCCTGTTCTCCCTAGATAGGACTGGTAGGGGGGAATTTTCCTCCAAGTCACTATCCTCTTCCTCTGAGTTGCCACCCTCAGAGGGGTTGGCCTTTTCAAACTCTGCCAAAAGCTCCTGGAGCTGTATTTTGGTAGGTTTGGGGCCTATTGTTATTTTCTTTATTTTACAGAGTGACCTTAGCTCCCTCATCTTAAGATGGAGGTAAGGTGTGGTGTCGAGTTCCACCACAGTCACATCTGTGCTAGACATTTTGCTTCTAAAAGTTGGAATACTTTTTAAGAATCTACAACTGGTTCTAGAATCTAATTCAAACTTTTACAAACTTTTAAACTCTAAAAGAAATGCTAAACAGGATCTAACACAAGGCCCTAGCAGGTCTTTTAAGAATTTAGAAAACTTTTCAAATTGCAAAAATCAATTTCTAATGACAATTTTGGAATTTGTCGTGTGATCAGGTATTGGCTGAGTAGTCCAGCAAATGCAAAGTCTTGTACCCCACCGCTGATCCACCAATGTAGGAAGTTGGCTCTGTATGTGCTATTTCAAAGTAAGGAATAGCATGCACAGAGTCCAAGGGTTCCCCTTAGAGGTAAAATAGTGGTAAAAATAGATAATACTAATGCTCTATTTTGTGGTAGTGTGGTCGAGCAGTAGGCTTATCCAAGGAGTAGTGTTAAGCATTTGTTGTACATACACATAGACAATAAATGAGGTACACACACTCAGAGACAAATCCAGCCAATAGGTTTTGTTATAGAAAAATATCTTTTCTTAGTTTATTTTAAGAACCACAGGTTCAAATTTAACATGTAATATCTTGTTTGAAAGGTATTGCAGGTAAGTACATTAGGAACTTTGAATCATTTCAATTGCATGTATACTTTTCAAGTTATTGACAAATAGCTATTTCAAAAGTGGGGAGGTACGTTTTTGTTAGTTTTACCGGGTAAGTAAGACACTTACAGGGTTCAGTTCTTGGTCCAAGGTAGCCCACCGTTGGGGGTTCAGAGCAACCCCAAAGTCACCACACCAGCAGCTCAGGGCCGGTCAGGTGCAGAGTTCAAAGTGGTGCCCAAAACACATAGGCTAGAATGGAGAGAAGGGGGTGCCTCGGTTCCGGCCTGCTTGCAGGTAAGTACCCGCGTCTTCGGAGGGCAGACCAGGGGGGTTTTGTAGGGCACCGGGGGGGACACAAGCCCACACAGAAATTTCACCCTCAGCAGCGCGGGGGCGGCCGGGTGCAGTGTAGAAACAAGCGTCGGGTTTGCAATGTTAGTCTATGAGAGATCAACGGATCTCTTCAGCGCTACAGGCAGGCAAGGGGGGGCTTCCTCAGGGAAACCTCCACTTGGGCAAGGGAGAGGGACTCCTGGGGGTCACTTCTCCAGTGAAAGTCCGGTCCTTCAGGTCCTGGGGGCTGCGGGTGCAGGGTCTTTTCCAGGCGTCGGGACTTAGGTTTCAGAGAGTCGCGGTCAGGGGAAGCCTCGGGATTCCCTCTGCAGGCGGCGCTGTGGGGGCTCAGGGGGGACAGGCTTTGGTACTCACAGTCGGAGAGTAGTCCGGGGGTCCTCCCTGAGGTGTTGGTTCTCCACCAGCCGAGTCGGGGTCGCCGGGTGCAGTGTTGCAAGTCTCACGCTTCTTGCGGGGAGTTGCAGGGGTCTTTAAAGCTGCTCCTTGAAACAAAGTTGCAGTCTTTTTGGAGCAGGTCCGCTGTCCTCGGGAGTTTCTGGTCGTCGTCGAAGCAGGGCAGTCCTCAGAGGATTCAGAGGTCGCTGGTCCCTTTGGAAGGCGTCGCTGGAGCAGAGTTCTTTGGAAGGCAGGAGACAGGCCGGTGAGTTTCTGGAGCCAAGGCAGTTGTTGTCTTCTGGTCTTCCTCTGCAGGGGTTTTCAGCTGGGCAGTCCTTCTTCTTGTTGTCGCAGGCATCTAATTTTCTAGGGTTCAGGGTAGCCCTTAAATACTAAATTTAAGGGCGTGTTTAGGTCTGGGGGGTTAGTAGCCAATGGCTACTAGCCCTGAGGGTGGGTACACCCTCTTTGTGTCTCCTCCCAAGGGGAGGGGGTCACAATCCTAACCCTATTGGGGGAATCCTCCATCTGCAAGATGGAGGATTTCTAAAAGTTAGAGTCACCTCAGCTCAGGACACCTTAGGGGCTGTCCTGACTGGCCAGTGACTCCTCCTTGTTATTCTCATTATTTTCTCCGGCCTTGCCGCCAAAAGTGGGGGCCGGGCCGGAGGGGGCGGGCAACTCCACTAGCTGGAGTGTCCTGCGGTGCTGTGACAAAGCCTTTGAGGCTCACCGCCAGGTGTTACAGCTCCTGCCTGGGGGAGGTGTTAGCATCTCCACCCAGTGCAGGCTTTGTTACTGGCCTCAGAGTGACAAAGGCACTCTCCCCATGGGGCCAGCAACATGTCTCTAGTGTGGCAGGCTGCTGGAACTAGTCAGCCTACACAGACAGTCGGTTAAGTTTCAGGGGGCACCTCTAAGGTGCCCTCTGGGGTGTACTTTGCAATAAAATGTACACTGGCATCAGTGTGCATTTATTGTGCTGAGAAGTTTGATACCAAACTTCCCAGTTTTCAGTGTAGCCATTATGGTGCTGTGGAGTTCGTGTTTGACAGACTCCCAGACCATATACTCTTATGGCTACCCTGCACTTACAATGTCTAAGGTTTTGCTTAGACACTGTAGGGGTACAGTGCTCATGCACTGGTACCCTCACCTATGGTATAGTGCACCCTGCCTTAGGGCTGTAAGGCCTGCTAGAGGGGTGTCTTACCTATACTGCATAGGCAGTGAGAGGCTGGCATGGCACCCTGAGGGGAGTGCCATGTCGACTTACTCGTTTTGTCCTCACTAGCACACACAAGCTGGCAAGCAGTGTGTCTGTGCTGAGTGAGAGGTCTCCAGGGTGGCATAAGACATGCTGCAGCCCTTAGAGACCTTCCTTGGCATCAGGGCCCTTGGTACTAGAAGTACCAGTTACAAGGGACTTATCTGGATGCCAGGGTCTGCCAATTGTGGATACAAAAGTACAGGTTAGGGAAAGAACACTGGTGCTGGGGCCTGGTTAGCAGGCCTCCGCACACTTTCAATTGTAAACATAGCATCAGCAAAGGCAAAAAGTCAGGGGGCAACCATGCCAAGGAGGCATTTCCTTACAATCACCCACAACCAATTTAGATCCGCCCTAGATGCAGCAAACACCGCAGTTAGGAGTATAAACACTAGCGTAATAATAATCGGAAGGCATGCTTGGTTGTGATCTTCAGGGTTCAAACCTGAAATGCAAGCGGTCCTTAATATGCCCTTTTAACAAACAGCAGTTATTTGGACCAGAGGTGGATACCACCATAGAAAGTTTAAAAAGACTCAGCTAAGGCCATGGGTGCCCTTTATGCAACACCTGTTGGGGGAAATCCACTGCCACAAGAGGTATCTCTACTTCGCCTCAATATTGCCTTTCTCAGCATCTCCGCACAGTACACATCCCCTGTGGGAGGAAGACTGCAACATTTCTATCATCATTGCACAACATTACATCAGATCAATGGGTGCTGTCCATTATCCACAATGGTTATTTCTGTGAACTAATCTCCATTCCACCAAATACTCCCCCTTGCTCACACAGGCTTTCTCCAGAACTCCTCGGTTTGCTAAAACAAGAGGTACAATCTCTTCTACTCAAAGGTGCAATAGAGGTAGTACCTATAACTCATCAAGGGTCAGGAGTATATTCTCTATACTTCCTCATACTAAAAAAAGGATGGCTGTAAGGAAATGCCTCCTTGGCATGGTTGCCCCCTGACTTTTTGCCTTTGCTGATGCTATGTTTTGATTTGAAAGTGTGCTGAGGCCTGCTAACCAGGCCCCAGCACCAGTGTTCTTTCCCTAACCTGTACTTTTGTTCACACAATTGGCACACCCTGGCATCCCGGTAAGTCCCTTGTAATTGGTACCCCTGGTACCAAGGGCCCTGATGCCAGGGAAGGTCTCTAAGGGCTGCAGCATATCGTATGCCACCCTGGGGATCCCTCACTCAGCACAGACACACTGCTTGCCAGCTTGTGTGTTCTGGTGAGGACAAAACGAGTAAGTCGACATGGCACTCCCCTCAGGGTGCCATGCCAACCTCACACTGCCTATGCAGTATAGATAAGTCACCCCTCTAGCAGGCCTTACAGCCCTAAGGCAGGGTGCACTATACCATGGGTGAGGGCACCAGTGCATGAGCACTGTGCCCCTACAGTGTCTAAGCCAAACCTTAGACATTGTAAGTGCAGGGTAGCCATAGGAGTATATGGTCTGGGAGTCTGTCAAACACGAACTCCACAGCACCATAATGGCTGCACTGAAAACTGGGAAGTTTGGTATCAAACTTCTCAGCACAATAAATGCACACTGATGCCAGTGTACATTTTATTGTGAAATACACCCCAGAGGGCACCTTAGAGGTGCCCCCTGAAACCTTAACCAACTACCTGTGTAAGCTGACTGGTTTTAGAAGCCTGCCACACTCGAGACCTGTTGCTGGCCACATGGGGAGACTGCCTTTGTCACTCTGTGGCTAGTAACAAATCCTGCACTGGGTGGAGATGCTATCACCTCCCCCTTGCAGGAGCTGTAACACCTGGCGGTGAGCCTCAAAGGCTCACCCCCTTTGTTCCAGCGCCACAGGGCATTCCAGCTAGTGGAGTGGCCCGCCCCCTCCGGCCACGGCCCCACTTTTGGCGGCAAGGCCGGAGGAGATAATGAGAAAAACAAGGAGGAGTCACTGGCCAGTCAGGACAGCCCCTAAGGCAACCTTAGCTGAAGTGACTCTGACTTTTAGGAATCCTCCATCTTGCAGATGGAGGATCCCCCCCCAATAGGGATAGGAATGTGACCCCCTCCCCTTGGGAGGAGGCACAAAGAGGGTGTAGCCACCCTCAGGGCTAGTAGCCATTGGCTACTGCCCTCCCTGACCTAAACACACCCCTAAATTCTGTATTTAGGGGCTCCCCTGAACCTAGGAAATCAGATTCCTGCAACTTACGAAGAAGAGGACTGCTGAGCTGAAAAACCCCTGCAGAGAAGACGGAGACACCAACTGCTTTGGCCCCAGCCCTACCGGCCTGTCTCCCTCCTTCAGAAGAAAACTGCTCCAGCGACGCTTTCCCCAGGACCAGCGACCTCTGAATCCTCAGAGGACTGCCCTGCTTCCAAAAGACCAAGAAACTCCAGAGAACAGCGGCCCTGTTCAACAAAGACTGCAACTTTGTTTCCAGAGGAGCAGATTTAAAGACCCCTGCAATCCCCGCAAGAAGCGTGAGACTTGCAACACTGCACCAGGCGACCCCGACTCGACTGGTGGAGAAACAGCGCTACAGGGAGGACCCCCCCCGGCGACTCCGAGACTGTGAGTAACCAAAGTTGTCCCCCCCCCCCCTCCCCCCCCTGAGCCCCCACAGCGACGCCTGCAGAGGGAATCCCGAGGCTCCCCCTGACCGCGACTGCCTGACTCTCAGATCCCGACGCCTGGAAAAGACCCTGCACCCGCAGCCCCCAGGACCTGAAGGATCGGAACTCCAGTGCAGGAGTGACCCCCAGGAGGCCCTCTCCCTTGCCCAGGTGGTGGCTACCCCGAGGAGCGCCCCCCCCCTTGCCTGCTTGCATCGCTAGAGAGACCCCTTGGTCTCCCATTGAAACCTATTGAAAACCCGACGCGTGTTTGCACACTGCACCCGGCCACCCCAGTGCCGCTGAGGGTGCACTTTCTGTGCTGACTTGTGTCCCCCCCGGTGCCCTACAAAACCCCCCTGGTCTGCCCTCCGAAGACTCGGGTAATTACCTGCTGGCAGCCTGGAACCGGGGCACCCCCTTCTCCATTGAAGCCTATGTGTTTTGGGCACCACTTTGAACTCTGCACCTGACCGGCCCTGAGCTGCTGGTGTTTTACTTACCTGCAAAAACTAACAAACACTTACCTCCACCAGGAACTGTTGAAAATTGCACTAGTTTTAAAATAGCTATATGTCATTTATGTGAATACTGTATATGCTGTTTGGCTAATTCAAAGTTCCTAAAGTACCTACCTGCAATACCTTTCATTTGAAGTATTACATGTAAATCTTGAACCTGTGGTTCTTAAAATAAACAAAGAAAATATATTTTTCTATACAAAAAACCATTGGCCTGGAATTGACTCCGAGTGTGTGCTTGTAGGAGGCTGGACTGGCTTGTAGTGAGTACCAAGGGGTACTTGCACCTTGCACCAGGCCCAGTTATCCCTTATTAGTGTATAGGGTGTCTAGCAGCATAGGCTGATAGATAATGGTAGCTTAGCAGAGCAGCTTAGGCTGAACTAGGAGACGAGTGAAGCTCCTACAGTACCACTTAGTGTCATATGCACAATATCATAAGAAAACACAATACACAGATATACTAAAAATAAAGGTACTTTATTTTTATGACAATATGCCAAAGTATCTCAGTGTACCCTCAGTATGAGGATAGCAAATATACACAAGATATATGTACACAATACCAAAATATGCAGTAATAGTATTAGAAAACAGTGCAAACAATGTATAGTTACAATAGGATGCAATGGGGACACATAGGGATAGGCGCAACACAAACCATATACTCCAAAAGTGGAATGCGAACCACGAATTGACCCCAAACCTATGTGACCTTGTAGAGGGTCGCTGGGACTATTAGAAAACAGTAAGGGTTAGAAAAATAGCCCACCCCAAGACCCTGAAAAGTGAGTGCAAAGTGCACTAAAGTTCCCCAAAGGACATAGAAGTCGTGATAGGGGAATTCTGCAGGAAAGACACAAACCAGCAATGCAACAACAATGGATTTCCAGTCGAGGGTACCTGTGGAACAAGGGGACCAAGTCCAAAAGTCACAAGCAAGTCAGAGATGGGCAGATCCCCAGGAAATGCCAGCTGTGGGTGCAAAGAAGCTGCTACTGGACAGTAGAAGCTTAGGTTTCTGCAGGAACGACAAGGGCTAGAGACTTCCCCTTTGGAGGACGGATCCCTCACGCCGTGGAGAGTCGTGCAGAAGTGTTTTCCCGCCGAAAGACCGCCAACAAGCCTTGCTAGCTGCAAATCGTGTGGTAAGGGTTTTTGGATGCTGCTGTGGACCAGGATGTCGCCAATTGCGTCAGGGGACAGAGGGGGCGTCGAGCAAGACAAGGAGCCCTCTCAGCAGCAGGCAGCACCTGCAGAAGCGCCAGAAACAGGCACTACGAGGATGCGTGAAACGGTGCTCACCCGAAGTCGCACAAAGGAGTCACACGTCGTCGGAGAACAACTTAGGAGGTTGTGCAATGCAGGTTAGAGTGCCGTGGACCCAGGCTGGACTGTGCACAAAGGATTTCCGCCGGAAGTGCACGGAGGCCGGAGTAGCTGCAAAAGTTGCGGTTCCCAGCAATGCAGTCTGGCGTGGGGAGGCAAGGACTTACCTCCACCGAACTTGGACTGAAGAGTCACTGGACTGTGGGAGTCACTTGGACAGAGTTGCTGGATTCAAGGGACCTCGCTCGTCGTGCTGAGAGGAGACCCAGGGGACCGGTGATGCAGTTCTTTGGTGCCTGCGGTTGCAGGGGGACGATTCCGTCGACCCACGGGAGATTTCTTCGGAGCTTCTAGTGCAGAGAGGAGGCAGACTACCCCCACAACATGCACCACCAGGAAAACAGTCGAGAAGGCGGCAGGATCAGCGTTACAGAGTTGCAGTAGTCGTCTTTGCTACTATGTTGCAGTTTTGCAGGCTTCCAGCGCGGTCAGCAGTCGATTCCTTGGCAGAAGGTGAAGAGAGAGATGCAGAGGAACTCGGATGAGCTCTTGCATTCGTTATCTAAGGAATCCCAAGAGACAGAGACCCTAAATAGCCAGAAAAGAGGGTTTGGCTACCTAGGAGAGAGGATAGGCTAGCAACACCTGAAGGAGCCTATCAGAAGGAGTCTCTGACGTCACCTGATGGCACTGGCCACTCAGAGCAGTCCAGTGTGCCAGCAGCACCTCTGTTTCCAAGATGGCAGAGGTCTGGAGCACACTGGAGGAGCTCTGGGCACCTCCCAGGGGAGGTACAGGTCAGGGGATTGTTCACTCCCCTTTCCTTTGTCCAGTTTCGCGCCAGAGCAGGGCTAAGGGGTCCCTGAACCGGTGTAGACTGGCTTATGCAGAAATGGGCACCATGTGTGCCCATGAAAGCATTTACAGAGGCTGGGGGAGGCTACTCCTCCCCTGCCTTCACACCATTTTCCAAAGGGAGAGGGTGTAACACCCTCTCTCAGAGGAAGTCCTTTGTTCTGCCATCCTGGGCCAGGCCTGGCTGGACCCCAGGAGGGCAGAAGCCTGTCTGAGGGGTTGGCAGCAGCTGCAGTGAAACCCCAGGAAAGGC
The DNA here is from genome assembly GCF_031143425.1 of Pleurodeles waltl. Taxonomy (NCBI): domain Eukaryota; kingdom Metazoa; phylum Chordata; class Amphibia; order Caudata; family Salamandridae; genus Pleurodeles; species Pleurodeles waltl. Next base: position 1,408,924,246 of record NC_090445.1, on the reverse strand, counting down.
AGTTTGGCAGTACCAGGGTCTGTGCTACAGACCACTGGGATCATGGGATTGTGCCAACTATGCCAGGATGGCATAGAGGGGGCAATTCCATGATCATAGTCATGTTACATGGCCATATTCGGAGTTACCATTGTGAAGCTACATATAGGTAGTGACCTATATGTAGTGCACACGTGTAATGGTGTCCCCGCACTCACAAAGTCCGGGGAATTGGCTCTGAACAATGTGGGGGCACCTTGGCTAGTGCCAGGGTGCCCTCACACTAAGTAACTTTGCACCTAACCTTTACCAGGTGAAGGTTAGACATATAGGTGACTTATAAGTTACTTAAGTGCAGTGTAAAATGGCTGTGAAATAACGTGGACGTTATTTCACTCAGGCTGCAGTGGCAGGCCTGTGTAAGAATTGTCAGAGCTCCCTATGGGTGGCAAAAGAAATGCTGCAGCCCATAGGGATCTCCTGGAACCCCAATACCCTGGGTACCTCAGTACCATATACTAGGGAATTATAAGGGTGTTCCAGTAAGCCAATGTAAATTGGGAAAATTGGTCACTAGCCTGTTAGTGACAATTTGAAAGAAATGAGAGAGCATAACCACTGAGGTTCTGATTAGCAGGGCCTCAGTGAGACAGTTAGTCACTACACAGGTAACACATTCAGGCACACTTATGAGCGCTGGGGCCCTGGCTGGCAGGGTCCCAGTGACACATACAACTAAAACAACATATATACAGTAAAAATGGGGGTAACATGCCAGGCAAGATGGTACTTTCCTACAGTGCTCCTCATTTATAGCCTGTGTGTGTACAAGAAATGCTTAACACTACTCCTTTGATAAGCTTACTGCTCGACCACACTACCGCAAAATAGAGCATTAGAATTCTCTCTTTTTGCCACTATCTTACCTCTAAGGGGAACCCTTGGACTCTGTGCATACTATTCCTTACTTTGAAATAGTGCATACAGAGCCAACTTCCTACAAGAAAGCTTCTTTGAAGAAAAACAACTTGAAACACTCTGAGCTCAACTCTAGATGGCAGACTTTGCAAAGCATGTGAATCTGCAGCACTACATGCTATGAACAGATGTCCAATGAGTGACATTTTCCATATAGACATATGTTCGATGGCATGTGTAGCTGCAGATACACATGCTGTGCATATCCCGCCATCTAGTGTTGGGCTCGGAGTGTTACAAGTTGTTTTTCTTCGAAGAGGTCTTTTCAAGTCATGAGATCGAGGGACTCCTCCCATTTCGGCTCCATTGCGCATGGGCGTCGACTCCATCTTAGATTGTTTTCTTTCCGCCATCAGGTTCGGACGTGTTCCTCTTCGCTCCGTGTTTCGGTTCAAAAAGCTAGTTAAATCTCAGAACAATTGACTGTATTGTTTGCGTTCGGTATCGGGTTAACGCAGCTCGACACTGAATCAAAGAGGAGCTCCGGTAGCCCTTCGGGGCTTCTATCCCCCGGCGGGGCCTGGTCGGCCTGACCGCATGCGTCTTCAAGGCTAATGGAACGGACCCCATTCCGCTTCTGCCCCGAAGGCCACAACAAGTATCCTTACACAGATCAACATCTGGTCTGTAATTTGAGTTTGTCCCCCGAACACAAAGAGGATACCGCCGAGGCCGGTCGGGCATTTCGGTCGAAGGAAACGCTACGGGACCGGAGAGCACGGAGGCTTCAAATGGCATTGGCGCGGTGTAAGGAAATGCCTCCTTGGCATGGTTGCCCCCTGACTTTTTGCCTTTGCTGATGCTATGTTTACAATTGAAAGTGTGCTGAGGCCTGCTAACCAGGCCCCAGCACCAGTGTTCTTTCCCTAACCTGTACTTTTGTATCCACAATTGGCAGACCCTGGCATCCAGATAAGTCCCTTGTAACTGGTACTTCTAGTACCAAGGGCCCTGATGCCAAGGAAGGTCTCTAAGGGATGCAGCATGTCTTATGCCACCCTGGAGACCTCTCACTCAGCACAGACACACTGCTTGCCAGCTTGTGTGTGCTAGTGAGGACAAAACGAGTAAGTCGACATGGCACTCCCCTCAGGGTGCCAGGCCAGCCTCTCACTGCCTATGCAGTATAGGTAAGACACCCCTCTAGCAGGCCTTACAGCCCTAAGGCAGGGTGCACTATACCATAGGTGAGGGTACCAGTGCATGAGCATGGTACCCCTACAGTGTCTAAACAAAACCTTAGACATTGTAAGTGCAGGGTAGCCATAAGAGTATATGGTCTGGGAGTCTGTCAAACACGAACTCCACAGCACCATAATGGCTACACTGAAAACTGGGAAGTTTGGTATCAAACTTCTCAGCACAATAAATGCACACTGATGCCAGTGTACATTTTATTGTAAAATACACCACAGAGGGCACCTTAGAGGTGCCCCCTGAAACTTAACCGACTATCTGTGTAGGCTGACTAGTTTTAGCAGCCTGCCACAAACCGAGACATGTTGCTGGCCCCATGGGGAGAGTGCCTTTGTCACTCTGAGGCCAGTAACAAAGCCTGCACTGGGTGGAGATGCTAACACCTCTCCCAGGCAGGAATTGTCACACCTGGCGGTGAGCCTCAAAGGCTCACCTCCTTTGTGCCAACCCAGCAGGACACTCCAGCTAGTGGAGTTGCCCGCCCCCTCCGGCCAGGCCCCACTTTTGGCGGCAAGGCCGGAGAAAATAATGAGAATAACAAGGAGGAGTCACTGGCCAGTCAGGACAGCCCCTAAGGTGTCCTGAGCTGAGGTGACTCTAACTTTTAGAAATCCTCCATCTTGCAGATGGAGGATTCCCCCAATAGGGTTAGGATTGTGACCCCCTCCCCTTGGGAGGAGGCACAAAGAGGGTGTACCCACCCTCAGGGCTAGTAGCCATTGGCTACTAACCCCCCAGACCTAAACACGCCCTTAAATTTAGTATTTAAGGGCTACCCTGAACCCTAGAAAATTAGATTCCTGCAACTACAAGAAGAAGGACTGCCTAGCTGAAAAACCCCTGCAGAGGAAGACCAGAAGACGACAACTGCCTTGGCTCCAGAAACTCACCGGCCTGTCTCCTGCCTTCCAAAGATCCTGCTCCAGCGACGCCTTCCGAAGGGACCAGCGACCTCGACATCCTCTGAGGACTGCCCCTGCTTCGAAAAGACAAGAAACTCCCGAGGACAGCGGACCTGCTCCAAGAAAAGCTGCAACTTTGTTTCCAGCAGCTTTAAAGAACCCTGCAAGCTCCCCGCAAGAAGCGTGAGACTTGCAACACTGCACCCGGCGACCCCGACTCGGCTGGTGGAGATCCGACGCCTCAGGAGGGACCCCAGGACTACTCTGATACTGTGAGTACCAAAACCTGTCCCCCCTGAGCCCCCACAGCGCCGCCTGCAGAGGGAATCCCGAGGCTTCCCCTGACCGCGACTCCTTGAATCCAAAGTCCCGACACCTGGGAGAGACCCTGCACCCGCAGCCCCCAGGACCTGAAGGACCGGACTTTCACTGGAGGAGTGACCCCCAGGAGTCCCTCTCCCTTGACCAAGTGGAGGTTTCCCCGAGGAACCCCCCCCTTGCCTGCCTGCAGCGCTGAAGAGATCCCTAGATCTCCCATTGACTTCCATTACAAACCCGACGCTTGTTTCTACACTGCACCCGGCCGCCCCCGCGCCGCTGAGGGTGAAATTTCTGTGTGGACTTGTGTCCCCCCCGGTGCCCTACAAAACCCCCCTGGTCTGCCCTCCGAAGACGCGGGTACTTACCTGCAAGCAGACCGGAACCGGGGCACCCCCTTCTCTCCATTCTAGCCTATGTGTTTTGGGCACCACTTTGAACTCTGCACCTGACCGGCCCTGAGCTGCTGGTGTGGTGACTTTGGGGTTGCTCTGAACCCCCAACGGTGGGCTACCTTGGACCAAGAACTGAACCCTGTAAGTGTCTTACTTACCTGGAAAAACTAATCAAAACTTACCTCCCCTAGGAACTGTGAAAATTGCACTAAGTGTCCACTTTTAAAACAGCTATTTGTCAATAACTTGAAAAGTATACATGCAATTTTGATGATTTGAAGTTCCTAAAGTACTTACCTGCAATACCTTTCGAACGAGCTATTACATGTAGAATTTGAACCTGTGGTTCTTAAAATAAACTAAGAAAAGATATTTTTCTATATAAAAACCTATTGGCTGGATTTGTCTCTGAGTGTGTGTACCTCATTTATTGTCTATGTGTATGTACAACAAATGCTTAACACTACTCCTTGGATAAGCCTACTGCTCGACCACACTACCACAAAATAGAGCATTAGTATTATCTATTTTTACCACTATTTTACCTCTAAGGGGAACCCTTGGACTCTGTGCATGCTATTCCTTACTTTGAAATAGCACATACAGAGCCAACTTCCTACATTGGTGGATCAGCGGTGGGGTACAAGACTTTGCATTTGCTGGACTACTCAGCCAATACCTGATCACACGACAAATTCCAAAATTGTCATTAGAAATTGATTTTTGCAATTTGAAAAGTTTTCTAAATTCTTAAAAGACCTGCTAGGGCCTTGTGTTAGATCCTGTTTAGCATTTCTTTTAGAGTTTAAAAGTTTGTTAAAAGTTTGAATTAGATTCTAGAACCAGTTTTAGTTTCTTAAAAAGTATTCCAACTTTTAGAAGCATAATGTCTAGCACAGATGTGAATGTGGTGGAACTCGACACCACACCTTACCTCCATCTACAGATGAGAGAGCTAAGGTCACTCTGTAAACTAAAGAAAATAGCAATGGGCCCCAAACCTACCAAAGTACAGCTCCAGGAGCTTTTGGCAGAGTTTGAAAAGGCCAACCCCTCTGAGGATGGCAACTCAGAGGATGAAGATAGTGACTTGGAGGGAAATTCCCCCCCTCCAGTCCTACTTAGGGAGAGCAGGGCTTCTCAAGCCCTGACTCCACAAATAATAGTCAGAGATGCTGGTTCCCTCACAGGAGGGACCAACAACTCTGAAATCACTGAGGATAACTCCAGTGAAGAGGACATCCAGTTAGCCAGGATGGCCAAAAGATTGGCTTTGGAAAGACAGATCCTAGCCATAGAGAGGGAAAGACAAGAGATGGGCCTAGGACCCATCAATGGTGGCAGCAACATAAATAGGGTCAGAGATTCTCCTGACATGTTGAAAATCCCCAAAGGGATTGTAACTAAATATGAAGATGGTGATGACATCACCAAATGGTTCACAGCTTTTGAGAGGGCTTGTGTAACCAGAAAAGTGAACAGATCTCACTGGGGTGCTCTCCTTTGGGAAATGTTCACAGGAAAGTGTAGGGATAGACTCCTCACACTCTCTGGACAAGATGCAGAATCTTATGACCTCATGAAGGGTACCCTGATTGAGGGCTTTGGATTCTCCACTGAGGAGTACAGGATTAGGTTCAGGGGGGCTCAAAAATCCTCGAGCCAGACCTGGGTTGACTTTGTTGACTACTCAGTGAAAACACTAGATGGTTGGATTCAAGGCAGTGGTGTAAGTAATTATGATGGGCTGTACAATTTATTTGTGAAAGAACACCTGTTAAGTAATTGTTTCAATGATAAACTGCATCAGCATCTGGTAGACCTAGGACCAATTTCTCCCCAAGAATTGGGAAAGAAGGCGGACCATTGGGTCAAGACAAGGGTGTCCAAGACTTCAACAGGGGGTGACCAAAAGAAAGGGGTCACAAAGACTCCCCAGCAGAAGGGTGATGAGACAACCAAAACTAAAAATAGTAAAGAGTCTTCTACAGGCCCCCAAAAACCTGCACAGGAGGGTGGGCCCAGAGCCTCTTCACAAAACAATGGGTACAAGGGTAAAAACTTTGATCCCAAAAAGGCCTGGTGTCATAGCTGTAAACAGCATGGACACCAAACTGGAGACAAGGCCTGTCCCAAGAAAGGTTCCACTCCAAACTCCCATCCAGGTAACACTGGTATGGCTAGTCTCCAAGTGGGATCAACAGTGTGCCCAGAGCAAATCAGGGTCCACACTGAAGCTACTCTAGTTTCTGAGGGTGGGGTGGATTTAGCCACACTAGCTGTCTGGCCGCCTAACATGCAAAAATACAGACAGCAACTCTTAATTAATGGGACTAGAATAGAGGGCCTGAGGGATACAGGTGCCAGTGTCACCATGGTGACAGAGAAACTGGTTTCCCCTGGCCAATACCTGACTGGAAAAACTTACACAGTCACCAACGCTGACAATCAGAGAAAAGTACATCCCATGGCCATGGTTACTTTAGAATGGGGAGGGGTCAATGGCCTGAAACAGGTGGTGGTCTCCTCAAATATCCCAGTGGACTGTCTGCTTGGAAATGACCTGGAGTCCTCAGCATGGGCTGAGGTAGAGCTAAAAACCCATGCAGCAATGCTGGGTATCCCTGAACTGGTGTGTGTGAAAACAAGAGCACAATGCAAGGCACAGGGTGAAAAAGTAGAGCTGGAGTCTGGAAAAATGGCCCAGCCTACCAAGAGAACAGGAAAGTCAGTTGGGAAACCAACTGCAACACAGCCAAAGAAAGGGAACCTCTCTTCTCAGGAAGAAGTTCTGCCCTCTGAGGGAACTGAGCCTTTGGAGCTTGAACCTTATCAGGTTGAGCTCTTAGGCCCAGGGGGACCCTCAAGGGAAGAGCTGTGTAAGGGACAAGAAACCTGTCCCTCTCTTGAAGGCCTTAGGCAGCAAGCTGCTGAAGAGTCCAAAGGCAAGAAAAATGGAACACATAGGGTCTATTGGGAAGATGGGCTCCTGTACACTGAGGCCAGAGACCCCAAACCTGGTGCCACTAGGAGAGTGGTAGTGCCTCAGCTGTTCAGAGAGTTCATCCTAACATTGGCCCATGACATTCCCCTTGCTGGACATTTGGGACAAACCAAGACGTGGGAGAGGTTAGTCAACCACTTCTACTGGCCCAATATGTCCAACATGGTTAAGGAGTTTTGCCTCTCCTGCCCCACCTGTCAAGCCAGTGGTAAGACAGGTGGGCATCCAAAGGCCCCCCTCATTCCACTTCCAGTGGTGGGGGTGCCCTTTGAAAGAGTGGGTGTGGACATAGTTGGTCCACTGGAACCTCCCACAGCCTCAGGAAATATGTATATCCTGGTAGTAGTGGATCATGCTACCAGGTATCCTGAAGCTATTCCCCTTAGGTCGACTACTGCCCCTGCAGTAGCCAAGGCCCTCATTGGTATCTTTACCAGAGTGGGTTTCCCTAAGGAGGTGGTGTCTGACAGAGGTACCAACTTCATGTCAGCATACCTAAAGCACATGTGGAATGAGTGTGGAGTGACTTATAAATTCACTACACCATACCATCCACAAACTAATGGCTTGGTTGAGAGATTCAACAAGACATTAAAGGGCATGATCATGGGGCTCCCAGAAAAACTCAAAAGGAGATGGGATGTCCTCCTGCCATGTCTGCTTTTCGCTTACAGGGAAGTACCACAGAAGGGAGTAGGGTTCTCACCCTTTGAACTTCTGTTTGGTCATCCTGTAAGGGGACCACTTGCCCTTGTTAAAGAAGGCTGGGAGAGACCTCTCCATGAGCCTAAACAGGACATAGTGGACTATGTACTTGGCCTTCGCTCTAGAATGGCAGAGTACATGGAAAAGGCAACCAAAAACCTTGAGGCCAGCCAACAGCTCCAGAAGTTTTGGTATGACCAAAAGGCTGCACTGGTTGAGTTCCAACCAGGGCAGAAAGTCTGGGTTCTGGAGCCTGTGGCTCCCAGGGCACTCCAGGACAAATGGAGTGGCCCTTACCCAGTACTAGAGAGGAAGAGTCAGGTCACCTACTTGGTGGACCTGGGCACAAGCAGGAGCCCCAAAAGGGTGATCCATGTAAACCGCCTTAAGCTCTTCCACGACAGGGCTGATGTCAATCTGTGGATGGTAACAGATGAGGATCAGGAGGCAGAGAGTGAACCTCTCCCTGATCTTCTGTCATCAGACCCAAAAGATGGTACAGTAGATGGAGTGATCTACTCAGACACCCTCTCTGGCCAACAGCAAGCTGATTGTAGGAGAGTCCTACAACAGTTTCCTGAACTCTTCTCCTTAACCCCTGGTCAGACACACCTGTGTACCCATGATGTGGACACAGGAGACAGCATGCCTGTCAAGAACAAAATCTTTAGACAGTCTGACCATGTTAAGGAAAGCATCAAGGTGGAAGTCCACAAGATGCTGGAATTGGGAGTCATTGAGCGCTCTGACAGCCCCTGGGCTAGCCCAGTGGTCTTAGTCCCCAAACCTCACACCACAGATGGAAAGAAAGAGATGAGGTTTTGTGTGGACTACAGAGGGCTCAATTCTGTCACCAAGACAGATGCTCATCCAATTCCAAGAGCTGATGAGCTCATTGATAAATTAGGTGCTGCCAAATTTCTAAGTACCTTTGACTTGACAGCAGGGTACTGGCAAATAAAAATGGCACCTGGAGCAAAAGAAAAGACAGCATTCTCCACACCTGATGGGCATTATCAGTTTACTGTTATGCCCTTTGGTTTAAAGAATGCCCCTGCCACCTTCCAAAGGTTGGTGAATCAAGTCCTTGCTGGCTTGGAGTCCTTTAGCACAGCTTATCTTGATGATATTGCTGTCTTTAGCTCCACCTGGCAGGATCACCTGGTCCACCTGAGGAAGGTTTTGAAGGCTCTGCAGTCTGCAGGCCTCTCTATCAAGGCATCCAAATGCCAGATAGGGCAGGGAACTGTGGTTTACTTGGGACACCTTGTAGGTGGAGGCCAAGTTCAGCCACTCCAACCCAAGATCCAGACTATTCTGGACTGGGTAGCTCCAAAAACCCAGACTCAAGTCAGGGCATTCCTTGGCTTGACTGGGTACTACAGGAGGTTTGTGAAGGGATATGGATCCATTGTGACAGCCCTCACTGAGCTCACCTCCAAGAAAATGCCCAAGAAAGTGAACTGGACTGTGGACTGCCAACAGGCCTTTGACACCCTGAAACAGGCAATGTGCTCAGCACCAGTTCTCAAAGCTCCAGATTATTCTAAGCAGTTCATTGTGCAGACTGATGCCTCTGAACATGGGATAGGGGCAGTTTTGTCCCAAACAAATGATGATGGCCTTGACCAGCCTGTTGCTTTCATTAGCAGGAGGTTACTCCCCAGGGAGCAGCGTTGGAGTGCCATTGAGAGGGAGGCCTTTGCTGTGGTTTGGTCCCTGAAGAAGCTGAGACCATACCTCTTTGGGACTCACTTCCTAGTTCAAACTGACCACAGACCTCTCAAATGGCTGATGCAAATGAAAGGTGAAAATCCTAAACTGTTGAGGTGGTCCATCTCCCTACAGGGAATGGACTTTATAGTGGAACACAGACCTGGGACTGCCCATGCCAATGCAGATGGCCTTTCCAGGTTCTTCCACTTAGAAAATGAAGACTCTCTTGGGAAAGGTTAGTCTCATCCTCTTTCGTTTGGGGGGGGGTTGTGTAAGGAAATGCCTCCTTGGCATGGTTGCCCCCTGACTTTTTGCCTTTGCTGATGCTATGTTTACAATTGAAAGTGTGCTGAGGCCTGCTAACCAGGCCCCAGCACCAGTGTTCTTTCCCTAACCTGTACTTTTGTATCCACAATTGGCAGACCCTGGCATCCAGATAAGTCCCTTGTAACTGGTACTTCTAGTACCAAGGGCCCTGATGCCAAGGAAGGTCTCTAAGGGATGCAGCATGTCTTATGCCACCCTGGAGACCTCTCACTCAGCACAGACACACTGCTTGCCAGCTTGTGTGTGCTAGTGAGGACAAAACGAGTAAGTCGACATGGCACTCCCCTCAGGGTGCCAGGCCAGCCTCTCACTGCCTATGCAGTATAGGTAAGACACCCCTCTAGCAGGCCTTACAGCCCTAAGGCAGGGTGCACTATACCATAGGTGAGGGTACCAGTGCATGAGCATGGTACCCCTACAGTGTCTAAACAAAACCTTAGACATTGTAAGTGCAGGGTAGCCATAAGAGTATATGGTCTGGGAGTCTGTCAAACACGAACTCCACAGCACCATAATGGCTACACTGAAAACTGGGAAGTTTGGTATCAAACTTCTCAGCACAATAAATGCACACTGATGCCAGTGTACATTTTATTGTAAAATACACCACAGAGGGCACCTTAGAGGTGCCCCCTGAAACTTAACCGACTATCTGTGTAGGCTGACTAGTTTTAGCAGCCTGCCACAAACCGAGACATGTTGCTGGCCCCATGGGGAGAGTGCCTTTGTCACTCTGAGGCCAGTAACAAAGCCTGCACTGGGTGGAGATGCTAACACCTCTCCCAGGCAGGAATTGTCACACCTGGCGGTGAGCCTCAAAGGCTCACCTCCTTTGTGCCAACCCAGCAGGACACTCCAGCTAGTGGAGTTGCCCGCCCCCTCCGGCCAGGCCCCACTTTTGGCGGCAAGGCCGGAGAAAATAATGAGAATAACAAGGAGGAGTCACTGGCCAGTCAGGACAGCCCCTAAGGTGTCCTGAGCTGAGGTGACTCTAACTTTTAGAAATCCTCCATCTTGCAGATGGAGGATTCCCCCAATAGGGTTAGGATTGTGACCCCCTCCCCTTGGGAGGAGGCACAAAGAGGGTGTACCCACCCTCAGGGCTAGTAGCCATTGGCTACTAACCCCCCAGACCTAAACACGCCCTTAAATTTAGTATTTAAGGGCTACCCTGAACCCTAGAAAATTAGATTCCTGCAACTACAAGAAGAAGGACTGCCTAGCTGAAAAACCCCTGCAGAGGAAGACCAGAAGACGACAACTGCCTTGGCTCCAGAAACTCACCGGCCTGTCTCCTGCCTTCCAAAGATCCTGCTCCAGCGACGCCTTCCGAAGGGACCAGCGACCTCGACATCCTCTGAGGACTGCCCCTGCTTCGAAAAGACAAGAAACTCCAGAGGACAGCGGACCTGCTCCAAGAAAAGCTGCAACTTTGTTTCCAGCAGCTTTAAAGAACCCTGCAAGCTCCCCGCAAGAAGCGTGAGACTTGCAACACTGCACCCGGCGACCCCGACTCGGCTGGTGGAGATCCGACGCCTCAGGAGGGACCCCAGGACTACTCTGATACTGTGAGTACCAAAACCGGTCCCCCCTGAGCCCCCACAGCGCCGCCTGCAGAGGGAATCCCGAGGCTTCCCCTGACCGCGACTCCTTGAATCCAAAGTCCCGACACCTGGGAGAGACCCTGCACCCGCAGCCCCCAGGACCTGAAGGACCGGACTTTCACTGGAGGAGTGACCCCCAGGAGTCCCTCTCCCTTGACCAAGTGGAGGTTTCCCCGAGGAACCCCCCCCTTGCCTGCCTGCAGCGCTGAAGAGATCCCTAGATCTCCCATTGACTTCCATTACAAACCCGACGCTTGTTTCTACACTGCACCCGGCCGCCCCCGCGCCGCTGAGGGTGAAATTTCTGTGTGGACTTGTGTCCCCCCCGGTGCCCTACAAAACCCCCCTGGTCTGCCCTCCGAAGACGCGGGTACTTACCTGCAAGCAGACCGGAACCGGGGCACCCCCTTCTCTCCATTCTAGCCTATGTGTTTTGGGCACCACTTTGAACTCTGCACCTGACCGGCCCTGAGCTGCTGGTGTGGTGACTTTGGGGTTGCTCTGAACCCCCAACGGTGGGCTACCTTGGACCAAGAACTGAACCCTGTAAGTGTCTTACTTACCTGGAAAAACTAATCAAAACTTACCTCCCCTAGGAACTGTGAAAATTGCACTAAGTGTCCACTTTTAAAACAGCTATTTGTCAATAACTTGAAAAGTATACATGCAATTTTGATGATTTGAAGTTCCTAAAGTACTTACCTGCAATACCTTTCGAACGAGCTATTACATGTAGAATTTGAACCTGTGGTTCTTAAAATAAACTAAGAAAAGATATTTTTCTATATAAAAACCTATTGGCTGGATTTGTCTCTGAGTGTGTGTACCTCATTTATTGTCTATGTGTATGTACAACAAATGCTTAACACTACTCCTTGGATAAGCCTACTGCTCGACCACACTACCACAAAATAGAGCATTAGTATTATCTATTTTTACCACTATTTTACCTCTAAGGGGAACCCTTGGACTCTGTGCATGCTATTCCTTACTTTGAAATAGCACATACAGAGCCAACTTCCTACACGCGGTCAGGACACTGCGACGTCGAAGAAGAGGAGACTTTCTCCATTGCTGACTTGGACGAGCCCGAAACGGAGCAGACGCCGAAAACCGTGAGTAAACCATCCCCGGCCAAAACTCACGCCAAAATCATGAAGTCTCAGGGGACGCCACCGCCGGCAGGCCATGGCTTGACCCGGAAAATCGGTGAGCATCCATCGGCACCGAAAAAGGGCACACACGTGTCGAAGTCATCGACTCCGGTCGAGATCCCGGCACAGAGTATACTCGACACCGAGAACCTGGCTCCGACCAGACTCGACACCGAGATACCGGCTCCGAGCTAAGTCGGCACCGAGAGATCGGCACCGAGAGATCGGCACACCAAAACCGAAAAAAGGCTTCGGAGCCAAAAAAGACTGTAGAAAAAGTTTCGGTACCGAAACACCCAGCTTCGGAGCCGAAAACAAGCTCCTACTCCGAAGAACAAGGCCTTTCAGTACAACTACAAGGCCATAAATTTGGACAAGAGCTAGATGCAGGGGAGCCAGATTATACACAAAGAAGGCTCCATATTCAAAAAGAAACAAGGAAAATAAGAACTCTCCCTCCTATAAGGATGAAAAGGAAACTTGCTTTCCAAGACACAGAAAAACAACCACAAGCAAAAGTTGCAAAAGCGGTAGCTCCACCTCGCTATTCACCACAACCATCACCACACCACTCACCGCAACTGTCACCAATTGCAACCCCCCCCCCCCTATGATGCAATCTCCAACACACACAGGGATGAGCCAGGATGACCCAGATGTATGGGATCTATATGATGCGCCAGTATCAGACAATAGTCCAGACTGCTACCCAGCAAGACCATCGCCACCTGAGGACAATACTGCCTACACGCAAGTGGTGTCCAGAGCAGCAACTTTTCACAATGTGGCACTGCACGCTGAACCCATTGAGGATGACTTTTTATTTAATAGTTTGTCGTTGACACGCAGTCAGTACCAAAGTCTTCCAATGTTACCAGGGATGTTGAAACATGCGAAACAAGTATTTCAAGAGCCCGTCAAAGGCATAGCCATCACACCTAGGGTGGAGAAAAAGTACAGGCCTCCCCCTACAGACCCTGTGTACATAACACAACAACTGACACCTGACTCAGTAGTAGTAGGCGCAGCACTTAAAAGGGCTAATTCACACACCTCTGGAGATGCACCACCACCCGACAAAGAAAGTCGAAAGTTTGATGCAGCGGGGAAAAGAGTTGCAGCACAAGCGGCCAATCAATGGCGCATTGCCAATTCCCAAGCTTTACTGTCAAGATATGACGGAGCTCATTGGGATGAAATGCAGCACTATATAGAACATCCGCCCAAGGAGTTCCAAAAGCGTGCACAACAAGTGGTGGAAGAGGGCCAAAGTATCTCGAACAATCAGATATGATCGGCTATGGACGCAGCGGACACAGCCGCAGGAACTGTGAATACAGCGGTCACTATTTGGAGAGACGCATGGCTAAGCACCTCCAGGTTTAAGCCAGAGATCCAACAGGCTATGCTTAATATGCCTTTTAATGGACAGCAGTTGTTTGGGCCGGAGGTGGACACAGCTATAGAGAAGCTGAAGAAGGACACTGATACGGCCAAAGCCATGGGTGCGCTCTACTCCCCACAGAGCAGAGGCACATTTAGGAAGACACAATTTAGATGGGGGTTTTGGGCCCAAAGCACAGAACCCTCAACCTCACAAACCAGACCCACATACCAGGGCCAGTATCAAAGAGGAGGCTTTCGAGGACAATACAGAGGTGGACAGTTCCCTAAAACTAGAGCAAAGTTCCAAAGCCCAAAAACACCTCAAACTAAACAGTGACTTCAGTGTCACAAATACCCAACACATAACACCAGTGGGGGGGAGACTCACAAATTATTACCAAATTTGGGAAGAAATAACAACAGACTTGTGGGTCCTAGTCATTATCCAACATGGTTATTGCATAGAATTCCTACAATTGCCACCAAATGTGCCTCCAAGAACACACAACATGTCCAAACAGCACTTGGATCGATTACAACTAGAAGTCCAAGCGTTGTTACAAAAAGACGCAATAGAACTGGTACCCAACCATCAGAAATGAACAGGTGTTTATTCCCTGTATTTTCTAATACCCAAAAAGGACAAAACTCTGAGACCCATCTTAGATCTCAGAACATTAAATCTTTACATCAAATCAGATCACTTTCACATGGTGACACTTCAAGACGTAATCCCCTTGCTCAAACAACAAGACTACATGTTAACATTAGATCTCAAGGATGCGTACTTCCATATACCCATACATCCTTCACACAGGAAATACTTAAGGTTTGTAATCCAAGGAGTACATTACCAATTCAAAGTGTTACCATTCGGGATAACAACAGCACCAATGGTATTTACAAAATGCCTTGCAGTAGTAGCAGCACATTTCAGAAGACCGCACATACTTATTCCTGTATCTAGATGATTGGTTACTAAAAACCAACACTCAAAAACTGTGTCTTCAACACACAAAATACGTAATAGAAACCCTTCACAAACTAGGGTTCTCAATAAACTACTGTAGGAAGTTGGCTCTGTATGTGCTATTTCAAAGTAAGGAGTAGCATGTACAGAGTCCAAGGGTTCCCCTTAGAGGTAAAATAGTGGTAAAAATAGATAATACTAATGCTCTATTTTGTGGTAGTGTGGTCGAGCAGTAGGCTTATCCAAGGAGTAGTGTTAAGCATTTGTTGTACATACACATAGACAATAAATGAGGTACACACACTCAGAGACAAATCCAGCCAATAGGTTTTTATATAGAAAAATATCTTTTCTTAGTTTATTTTAAGAACCACAGGTTCAAATTCTACATGTAATATCTCATTCGAAAGGTATTGCAGGTAAGTACTTTAGGAACTTCAAATCATCAAAATTGCATGTATACTTTTCAAGTTATTGACAAATAGCTGTTTTAAAAGTGGACACTTAGTGCAATTTTCACAGTTCCTAGGGGAGGTAAGTTTTGATTAGTTTTACCAGGTAAGTAAGACACTTACAGGGTTCAGTTCTTGGTCCAAGGTAGCCCACCGTTGGGGGTTCAGAGCAACCCCAAAGTCACCACACCAGCAGCTCAGGGCCGGTCAGGTGCAGAGTCCAAAGTGGTGCCCAAAACACATAGGCTAGAATGGAGAGAAGGGGGTGCCCCGGTTCCGGTCTGCTTGCAGGTAAGTACCCGCGTCTTCGGAGGGCAGACCAGGGGGGTTTCGTAGGGCACCGGGGGGGACACAAGTCCACACAGAAATTTCACCCTCAGCGGCGCGGGGGCGGCCGGGTGCAGTGTAGAAACAAGCGTCTGGTTCGCAATGTTAGTCTATGAGAGATCTCGGGATCTCTTCAGCGCTGCAGGCAGGCAAGGGGGGGATTCCTCGGGGAAACCTCCACTTGGGCAAGGGAGAGGGACTCCTGGGGGTCACTTCTCCAGTGAAAGTCCGGTCCTTCAGGTCCTGGGGGCTGCGGGTGCGGGGTCTCTCCCAGGTGTCTGGACTTTAGGTTCAAAAGAGTCGCGGTCAGGGGAAGCCTCGGGATTCCCTCTGCAGGCGGCGCTGTGGGGGCTCAGGGGGGACAGGTTTTGGTACTCACAGTATCAGAGTAGTCCTGGGGTCCCTCCTGAGGTGTTGGATCGCCACCAGTCGAGTCGGGGTCGCCGGGTGCAGTGTTGCAAGTCTCACGCTTCTTGCGGGGAGCTTGCAGGGATCTTTAAAGTTGCTGGAAACAAAGTTGCAGCTTTTCTTGGAGCAGGTCCGCTGTCCTTGGGAGTTTCTTGTCTTTTCGAAGCAGGGGCAGTCCTCAGAGGATGTCGAGGTCGCTGGTCCCTTCGGAAGGCGTCGCTGGAGCAGGATCTTTGGAAGGCAGGAGACAGGCCGGTGAGTTTCTGGAGCCAAGGCAGTTGTCGTCTTCTGGTCTTCCGCTGCAGGGGTTTTCAGCTGGGCAGTCCTTCTTCTTGTTGCAGGAATCTAATTTTCTAGGGTTCAGGGTAGCCCTTAAATACTAAATTTAAGGGCGTGTTTAGGTCTGGGGGGTTAGTAGCCAATGGCTACTAGCCCTGAGGGTGGGTACACCCTCTTTGTGCCTCCTCCCAAGGGGAGGGGGTCACAATCCTAACCCTATTGGGGGAATCCTCCATCTGCAAGATGGAGGATTTCTAAAAGTTAGAGTCACCTCAGCTCAGGACACCTTAGGGGCTGTCCTGACTGGCCAGTGACTCCTCCTTGTTATTCTCATTATTTTCTCCGGCCTTGCCGCCAAAAGTGGGGCCTGGCCGGAGGGGGCGGGCAACTCCACTAGCTGGAGTGTCCTGCTGGGTTGGCACAAAGGAGGTGAGCCTTTGAGGCTCACCGCCAGGTGTGACAATTCCTGCCTGGGAGAGGTGTTAGCATCTCCACCCAGTGCAGGCTTTGTTACTGGCCTCAGAGTGACAAAGGCACTCTCCCCATGGGGCCAGCAACATGTCTCGGTTTGTGGCAGGCTGCTAAAACTAGTCAGCCTACACAGATAGTCGGTTAAGTTTCAGGGGGCACCTCTAAGGTGCCCTCTGGGGTGTATTTTACAATAAAATGTACACTGGCATCAGTGTGCATTTATTGTGCTGAGAAGTTTGATACCAAACTTCCCAGTTTTCAGTGTAGCCATTATGGTGCTGTGGAGTTCGTGTTTGACAGACTCCCAGACCATATACTCCTATGGCTACCCTGCACTTACAATGTCTAAGGTTTTGTTTAGACACTGTAGGGGTACCATGCTCATGCACTGGTACCCTCACCTATGGTATAGTGCACCCTGCCTTAGGGCTGTAAGGCCTGCTAGAGGGGTGTCTTACCTATACTGCATAGGCAGTGAGAGGCTGGCATGGCACCCTGAGGGGAGTGCCATGTCGACTTACTCGTTTTGTCCTCACTAGCACACACAAGCTGGTAAGCAGTGTGTCTGTGCTGAGTGAGAGGTCTCCAGGGTGGCATAAGACATGCTGCAGCCCTTAGAGACCTTCCTTGGCATCAGGGCCCTTGGTACTAGAAGTACCAGTTACAAGGGACTTATCTGGATGCCAGGGTCTGCCAATTGTGGATACAAAAGTACAGGTTAGGGAAAGAACACTGGTGCTGGGGCCTGGTTAGCAGGCCTCAGCACACTTTCAATTGTAAACATAGCATCAGCAAAGGCAAAAAGTCAGGGGGCAACCATGCCAAGGAGGCATTTCCTTACACAACCTCCCCCCAAACGAAAGAGGATGAGACTAACCTTTCCCAAGAGAGTCTTCATTTTCTAAGTGGAAGAACCTGGAAAGGCCATCTGCATTGGCATGGGCAGTCCCAGGTCTGTGTTCCACTATAAAGTCCATTCCCTGTAGGGAGATGGACCACCTCAACAGTTTAGGATTTTCACCTTTCATTTGCATCAGCCATTTGAGAGGTCTGTGGTCAGTTTGAACTAGGAAGTGAGTCCCAAAGAGGTATGGTCTCAGCTTCTTCAGGGACCAAACCACAGCAAAGGCCTCCCTCTCAATGGCACTCCAACGCTGCTCCCTGGGGAGTAACCTCCTGCTAATGAAAGCAACAGGCTGGTCAAGGCCATCATCATTTGTTTGGGACAAAACTGCCCCTATCCCATGTTCAGAGGCATCAGTCTGCACAATGAACTGCTTAGAATAATCTGGAGCTTTGAGAACTGGTGCTGAGCACATGGCTTGTTTCAGGGTGTCAAAGGCCTGTTGGCAGTCCACAGTCCAGTTCACTTTCTTGGGCATTTTCTTGGAGGTGAGTTCAGTGAGGGCTGTCACAATGGATCCATATCCCTTCACAAACCTCCTGTAGTACCCAGTCAAGCCAAGGAATGCCCTGACTTGAGTCTGGGTTTTTGGAGCTACCCAGTCCAGAATAGTCTGGATCTTGGGTTGGAGTGGCTGAACTTGGCCTCCACCTACAAGGTGTCCCAAGTAAACCACAGTTCCCTGCCCTATCTGGCATTTGGATGCCTTGATAGAGAGGCCTGCAGATTGCAGAGCCTTCAAAACCTTCCTCAGGTGGACCAGGTGATCCTGCCAGGTGGAGCTAAAGACAGCAATATCATCAAGATAAGCTGTGCTAAAGGACTCCAAGCCAGCAAGGACTTGATTCACCAACCTTTGGAAGGTGGCAGGGGCATTCTTTAAACCAAAGGGCATAACAGTAAACTGATAATGCCCATCAGGTGTGGAGAATGCTGTCTTTTCTTTTGCTCCAGGTGCCATTTTTATTTGCCAGTACCCTGCTGTCAAGTCAAAGGTACTTAGAAATTTGGCAGCACCTAATTTATCAATGAGCTCATCAGCTCTTGGAATTGGATGGGCATCTGTCTTGGTGACAGAATTGAGCCCTCTGTAGTCCACACAAAACCTCATCTCTTTCTTTCCATCTGTGGTGTGAGGTTTGGGGACTAAGACCACTGGGCTAGCCCAGGGGCTGTCAGAGCGCTCAATTACTCCCAATTCCAGCATCTTGTGGACTTCCACCTTGATGCTTTCCTTAACATGGTCAGACTGTCTGAAGATTTTGTTCTTGACAGGCATGCTGTCTCCTGTGTCCACATCATGGGTACACAGGTGTGTCTGACCAGGGGTTAGGGAGAAAAGCTCAGGAAACTGTTGTAGGACTCTCCTACAATCAGTCTGCTGTTGGCCAGAGAGGGTGTCTGAGTAGATCACTCCATCTACTGTGCCATCTTTTGGGTCTGATGACAGAAGATCAGGGAGAGGTTCACTCTCTGCCTCCTGATCCTCATCTGTTACCATTAACAGATTCACATCAGCCCTGTCATGGAAGAGCTTAAGGCGGTTCACATGGATCACCCTGTTGGGGCTCCTGCTTGTGCCCAGGTCCACCAGGTAGGTGACCTGACTCTTCCTCTCTAGCACTGGGTAAGGGCCACTCCATTTGTCCTGGAGTGCCCTGGGAGCCACAGGCTCCAGAACCCAGACTTTCTGCCCTGGTTGGAACTCAACCAGTGCAGCCTTTTGGTCATACCAGAACTTCTGGAGTTGTTGGCTGGCCTCAAGGTTTTTGGTTGCCTTTTCCATGTACTCTGCCATTCTAGAGCGAAGGCCAAGTACATAGTCCACTATGTCCTGTTTAGGCTCATGGAGAGGTCTCTCCCAGCCTTCTTTAACAAGGGCAAGTGGTCCCCTTACAGGATGACCAAACAGAAGTTCAAAGGGTGAGAACCCTACTCCCTTCTGTGGTACCTCCCTGTAAGCGAAAAGCAGACATGGCAGGAGGACATCCCATCTCCTTTTGAGTTTTTCTGGGAGCCCCATGATCATGCCCTTTAATGTCTTGTTGAATCTCTCAACTAAGCCATTAGTTTGTGGATGGTAAGGTGTAGTGAATTTATAAGTCACTCCACACTCATTCCACATGTGCTTTAGGTATGCTGACATGAAGTTGGTACCTCTGTCAGACACCACCTCCTTAGGGAAACCCACTCTGGTAAAGATACCAATGAGGGCCTTGGCTACTGCAGGGGCAGTAGTCGACCTAAGGGGAATAGCTTCAGGATACCTGGTAGCATGATCCACTACTACCAGGATGTACATATTTCCTGAGGCTGTGGGAGGTTCTAGTGGACCAACTATGTCCACACCCACTCTTTCAAAGGGCACCCCCACCACAGGAAGTGGAATGAGGGGGGCCTTTGGATGTCCACCTGTCTTACCACTGGCTTGACAGGTGGGGCAGGAGAGGCAAAACTCCTTAACCATGTTGGACATGTTGGGCCAGTAGAAGTGGTTGACTAACCTCTCCCACGTCTTGGTTTGTCCCAAATGTCCAGCAAGGGGAATGTCATGGGCCAATGTTAGGATGAACTCTCTGAACAGCTGAGGCACTACCACTCTCCTAGTGGCACCAGGTTTGGGGTCTCTGGCCTCAGTGTACAGGAGCCCATCTTCCCAATAGACCCTATGTGTTCCATTTTTCTTGCCTTTGGACTCTTCAGCAGCTTGCTGCCTAAGGCCTTCAAGAGAGGGACAGGTTTCTTGTCCCTTACACAGCTCCTCCCTTGAGGGTCCCCCTGGGCCCAAGAGCTCAACCTGATAAGGTTCAAGCTCCAAAGGCTCAGTTCCCTCAGAGGGCAGAACTTCTTCCTGAGAAGAGAGGTTCCCTTTCTTTTGCTGTGTTGCAGTTGGTTTCCCAACTGACTTTCCTTTTCTCTTGGTAGGCTGGGCCATTCTTCCAGACTCCAGCTCTACTTGTTCACCCTGTGCCTTGCATTGTGCTCTGGTTTTCACACACACCAGTTCAGGGATACCCAGCATTGCTGCATGGGTTTTTAGTTCTACCTCAGCCCATGCTGAGGACTCCAGGTCATTTCCAAGCAGACAGTCCACTGGGATATTTGAGGAGACCACCACCTGCTTCAGGCCATTGACCCCTCCCCATTCTAAAGTAACCATTGCCATGGGATGTACTTTTCTCTGATTGTCAGCGTTGGTGACTGTGTAAGTTTTTCCAGTCAGGTATTGGCCAGGGGAAACCAGTTTCTCTGTCACCATGGTGACACTGGCACCTGTATCCCTCAGGCCCTCTATTCTAGTCCCATTAATTAAGAGTTGCTGTCTGTATTTTTGCATGTTAGGCGGCCAGACAGCTAGTGTGGCTAAATCCACCCCACCCTCAGAAACTAGAGTAGCTTCAGTGTGGACCCTGATTTGCTCTGGGCACACTGTTGATCCCACTTGGAGACTAGCCATACCAGTGTTACCTGGATGGGAGTTTGGAGTGGAACCTTTCTTGGGACAGGCCTTGTCTCCAGTTTGGTGTCCATGCTGTTTACAGCTATGACACCAGGCCTTTTTGGGATCAAAGTTTTTACCCTTGTACCCATTGTTTTGTGAAGAGGCTCTGGGCCCACCCTCCTGTGCAGGTTTTTGGGGGCCTGTAGAAGACTCTTTACTATTTTTAGTTTTGGTTGTCTCATCACCCTTCTGCTGGGGAGTCTTTGTGACCCCTTTCTTTTGGTCACCCCCTGTTGAAGTCTTGGACACCCTTGTCTTGACCCAATGGTCCGCCTTCTTTCCCAATTCTTGGGGAGAAATTGGTCCTAGGTCTACCAGATGCTGATGCAGTTTATCATTGAAACAATTACTTAACAGGTGTTCTTTCACAAATAAATTGTACAGCCCATCATAATTACTTACACCACTGCCTTGAATCCAACCATCTAGTGTTTTCACTGAGTAGTCAACAAAGTCAACCCAGGTCTGGCTCGAGGATTTTTGAGCCCCCCTGAACCTAATCCTGTACTCCTCAGTGGAGAATCCAAAGCCCTCAATCAGGGTACCCTTCATGAGGTCATAAGATTCTGCATCTTGTCCAGAGAGTGTGAGGAGTCTATCCCTACACTTTCCTGTGAACATTTCCCAAAGGAGAGCACCCCAGTGAGATCTGTTCACTTTTCTGGTTACACAAGCCCTCTCAAAAGCTGTGAACCATTTGGTGATGTCATCACCATCTTCATATTTAGTTACAATCCCTTTAGGGATTTTCAACATGTCAGGAGAATCTCTGACCCTATTTATGTTGCTGCCACCATTGATGGGTCCTAGGCCCATCTCTTGTCTTTCCCTCTCTATGGCTAGGATCTGTCTTTCCAAAGCCAATCTTTTGGCCATCCTGGCTAACTGGATGTCCTCTTCACTGGGGCTATCCTCAGTGATTTCAGAGGTGTTGGTCTCTCCTGTGAGGGAACCAGCATCTCTGACTATTATTTTTGGAGTCAGGGTTTGAGGGACCCTGTTCTCCCTAGATAGGACTGGTAGGGGGGAATTGTCCTCCAAGTCACTATCCTCTTCCTCTGAGTTGCCACCCTCAGAGGGGTTGGCCTTTTCAAACTCTGCCAAAAGCTCCTGGAGCTGTATTTTGGTAGGTTTGGGGCCCATTGTTATTTTCTTTATTTTACAGAGTGACCTTAGCTCCCTCATCTTAAGATGGAGGTAAGGTGTGGTGTCGAGTTCCACCACAGTCACATCTGTGCTAGACATTTTGTTTCTAAAAGTTGGAATACTTTTAAGAATCTACAACTGTTTCTAGAATCTAATTTCAAACTTTTAACAAACTTTTAAACTCTAAAAGACAATGCTAAACAGGGACTTAACACACAAGGCCCTAGCAGGACTTTTAAGAATTTAGAAAACTTTTCAAATTGCAAAAATCAATTTCTAATGACAATTTTGGAATTTGTCGTGTGATCAGGTATTGGCTGAGTAGTCCAGCAAATGCAAAGTCTTGTATCCCACCGCTGATCCACCAATGTAGGAAGTTGGCTCTGTATGTGCTATTTCAAAGTAAGGAGTAGCATGTACAGAGTCCAAGGGTTCCCCTTAGAGGTAAAATAGTGGTAAAAATAGATAATACTAATGCTCTATTTTGTGGTAGTGTGGTCGAGCAGTAGGCTTATCCAAGGAGTAGTGTTAAGCATTTGTTGTACATACACATAGACAATAAATGAGGTACACACACTCAGAGACAAATCCAGCCAATAGGTTTTTATATAGAAAAATATCTTTTCTTAGTTTATTTTAAGAACCACAGGTTCAAATTCTACATGTAATATCTCATTCGAAAGGTATTGCAGGTAAGTACTTTGGGAACTTCAAATCATCAAAATTGCATGTATACTTTTCAAGTTATTGACAAATAGCTGTTTTAAAAGTGGACACTTAGTGCAATTTTCACAGTTCCTAGGGGAGGTAAGTTTTGATTAGTTTTACCAGGTAAGTAAGACACTTACAGGGTTCAGTTCTTGGTCCAAGGTAGCCCACCGTTGGGGGTTCAGAGCAACCCCAAAGTCACCACACCAGCAGCTCAGGGCCGGTCAGGTGCAGAGTCCAAAGTGGTGCCCAAAACACATAGGCTAGAATGGAGAGAAGGGGGTGCCCCGGTTCCGGTCTGCTTGCAGGTAAGTACCCGCGTCTTCGGAGGGCAGACCAGGGGGGTTTCGTAGGGCACCGGGGGGGACACAAGTCCACACAGAAATTTCACCCTCAGCGGCGCGGGGGCGGCCGGGTGCAGTGTAGAAACAAGCGTCGGGTTCGCAATGTTAGTCTATGAGAGATCTCGGGATCTCTTCAGCGCTGCAGGCAGGCAAGGGGGGGATTCCTCGGGGAAACCTCCACTTGGGCAAGGGAGAGGGACTCCTGGGGGTCACTTCTCCAGTGAAAGTCCGGTCCTTCAGGTCCTGGGGGCTGCGGGTGCGGGGTCTCTCCCAGGTGTCTGGACTTTAGGTTCAAAAGAGTCGCGGTCAGGGGAAGCCTCGGGATTCCCTCTGCAGGCGGCGCTGTGGGGGCTCAGGGGGGACAGGTTTTGGTACTCACAGTATCAGAGTAGTCCTGGGGTCCCTCCTGAGGTGTTGGATCGCCACCAGTCGAGTCGGGGTCGCCGGGTGCAGTGTTGCAAGTCTCACGCTTCTTGCGGGGAGCTTGCAGGGATCTTTAAAGTTGCTGGAAACAAAGTTGCAGCTTTTCTTGGAGCAGGTCCGCTGTCCTCGGGAGTTTCTTGTCTTTTCGAAGCAGGGGCAGTCCTCAGAGGATGTCGAGGTCGCTGGTCCCTTCGGAAGGCGTCGCTGGAGCAGGATCTTTGGAAGGCAGGAGACAGGCCGGTGAGTTTCTGGAGCCAAGGCAGTTGTCGTCTTCTGGTCTTCCGCTGCAGGGGTTTTCAGCTGGGCAGTCCTTCTTCTTGTTGCAGGAATCTAATTTTCTAGGGTTCAGGGTAGCCCTTAAATACTAAATTTAAGGGCGTGTTTAGGTCTGGGGGGTTAGTAGCCAATGGCTACTAGCCCTGAGGGTGGGTACACCCTCTTTGTGCCTCCTCCCAAGGGGAGGGGGTCACAATCCTAACCCTATTGGGGGAATCCTCCATCTGCAAGATGGAGGATTTCTAAAAGTTAGAGTCACCTCAGCTCAGGACACCTTAGGGGCTGTCCTGACTGGCCAGTGACTCCTCCTTGTTATTCTCATTATTTTCTCCGGCCTTGCCGCCAAAAGTGGGGCCTGGCCGGAGGGGGCGGGCAACTCCACTAGCTGGAGTGTCCTGCTGGGTTGGCACAAAGGAGGTGAGCCTTTGAGGCTCACCGCCAGGTGTGACAATTCCTGCCTGGGAGAGGTGTTAGCATCTCCACCCAGTGCAGGCTTTGTTACTGGCCTCAGAGTGACAAAGGCACTCTCCCCATGGGGCCAGCAACATGTCTCGGTTTGTGGCAGGCTGCTAAAACTAGTCAGCCTACACAGATAGTCGGTTAAGTTTCAGGGGGCACCTCTAAGGTGCCCTCTGGGGTGTATTTTACAATAAAATGTACACTGGCATCAGTGTGCATTTATTGTGCTGAGAAGTTTGATACCAAACTTCCCAGTTTTCAGTGTAGCCATTATGGTGCTGTGGAGTTCGTGTTTGACAGACTCCCAGACCATATACTCCTATGGCTACCCTGCACTTACAATGTCTAAGGTTTTGTTTAGACACTGTAGGGGTACCATGCTCATGCACTGGTACCCTCACCTATGGTATAGTGCACCCTGCCTTAGGGCTGTAAGGCCTGCTAGAGGGGTGTCTTACCTATACTGCATAGGCAGTGAGAGGCTGGCATGGCACCCTGAGGGGAGTGCCATGTCGACTTACTCGTTTTGTCCTCACTAGCACACACAAGCTGGTAAGCAGTGTGTCTGTGCTGAGTGAGAGGTCTCCAGGGTGGCATAAGACATGCTGCAGCCCTTAGAGACCTTCCTTGGCATCAGGGCCCTTGGTACTAGAAGTACCAGTTACAAGGGACTTATCTGGATGCCAGGGTCTGCCAATTGTGGATACAAAAGTACAGGTTAGGGAAAGAACACTGGTGCTGGGGCCTGGTTAGCAGGCCTCAGCACACTTTCAATTGTAAACATAGCATCAGCAAAGGCAAAAAGTCAGGGGGCAACCATGCCAAGGAGGCATTTCCTTACAACTACCTAAAATCACACTTACAACCGTGTCAAATACAACAATACTTAAGAGCAACAATCAACACAAAAAAAAGGAATTGCCACTCCAAGTCCACAAAGGGTACAAGCATTCCAAAACGTAATACAAGGCATGCACCCAAACCAACAATATCAAGTAAAATTAGTGATGAAACTTCTAGGCATGATGTCTTCATGCATAGACATTGTCCCAAACGCAAGATTACACATGCGACCATTACAACAGTGCCTAGCGACACAATGGACAAAAGCACAGGGTCAACTTCAGAATCTACTGTTAATAGACCCGCCAAACACACACCTTGCTTCAATGGTGGAATCCTATACATTTAAACCAAGGGCGGCCTTTCCAAGACCCAGTGCTTCAATACGTGATCACAACAGATGCTTCCATGGTAGGGTGGGGAGCACACCTTAACCAACACAGCATCCAGGGACATTGGGGCACTGTAGGAAGTTGGCTCTGTATGTGCTATTTCAAAGTAAGGAATAGCATGCACAGAGTCCAAGGGTTCCCCTTAGAGGTAAAATAGTGGTAAAAATAGATAATACTAATGCTCTATTTTGTGGTAGTGTGGTCGAGCAGTAGGCTTATCCAAGGAGTAGTGTTAAGCATTTGTTGTACATACACATAGACAATAAATGAGGTACACACACTCAGAGACAAATCCAGCCAATAGGTTTTTATATAGAAAAATATCTTTTCTTAGTTTATTTTAAGAACCACAGGTTCAAATTCTACATGTAATAGCTCGTTCGAAAGGTATTGCAGGTAAGTACTTTAGGAACTTCAAATCATCAAAATTGCATGTATACTTTTCAAGTTATTGACAAATAGCTGTTTTAAAAGTGGACACTTAGTGCAATTTTCACAGTTCCTAGGGGAGGTAAGTTTTGATTAGTTTTTCCAGGTAAGTAAGACACTTACAGGGTTCAGTTCTTGGTCCAAGGTAGCCCACCGTTGGGGGTTCAGAGCAACCCCAAAGTCACCACACCAGCAGCTCAGGGCCGGTCAGGTGCAGAGTTCAAAGTGGTGCCCAAAACACATAGGCTAGAATGGAGAGAAGGGGGTGCCCCGGTTCCGGTCTGCTTGCAGGTAAGTACCCGCGTCTTCGGAGGGCAGACCAGGGGGGTTTTGTAGGGCACCGGGGGGGACACAAGTCCACACAGAAATTTCACCCTCAGCGGCGCGGGGGCGGCCGGGTGCAGTGTAGAAACAAGCGTCGGGTTTGTAATGGAAGTCAATGGGAGATCTAGGGATCTCTTCAGCGCTGCAGGCAGGCAAGGGGGGGGTTCCTCGGGGAAACCTCCACTTGGTCAAGGGAGAGGGACTCCTGGGGGTCACTCCTCCAGTGAAAGTCCGGTCCTTCAGGTCCTGGGGGCTGCGGGTGCAGGGTCTCTCCCAGGTGTCGGGACTTTGGATTCAAGGAGTCGCGGTCAGGGGAAGCCTCGGGATTCCCTCTGCAGGCGGCGCTGTGGGGGCTCAGGGGGGACAGGTTTTGGTACTCACAGTATCAGAGTAGTCCTGGGGTCCCTCCTGAGGCGTCGGATCTCCACCAGCCGAGTCGGGGTCGCCGGGTGCAGTGTTGCAAGTCTCACGCTTCTTGCGGGGAGCTTGCAGGGTTCTTTAAAGCTGCTGGAAACAAAGTTGCAGCTTTTCTTGGAGCAGGTCCGCTGTCCTCGGGAGTTTCTTGTCTTTTCGAAGCAGGGGCAGTCCTCAGAGGATGTCGAGGTCGCTGGTCCCTTCGGAAGGCGTCGCTGGAGCAGGATCTTTGGAAGGCAGGAGACAGGCCGGTGAGTTTCTGGAGCCAAGGCAGTTGTCGTCTTCTGGTCTTCCTCTGCAGGGGTTTTTCAGCTAGGCAGTCCTTCTTCTTGTAGTTGCAGGAATCTAATTTTCTAGGGTTCAGGGTAGCCCTTAAATACTAAATTTAAGGGCGTGTTTAGGTCTGGGGGGTTAGTAGCCAATGGCTACTAGCCCTGAGGGTGGGTACACCCTCTTTGTGCCTCCTCCCAAGGGGAGGGGGTCACAATCCTAACCCTATTGGGGGAATCCTCCATCTGCAAGATGGAGGATTTCTAAAAGTTAGAGTCACCTCAGCTCAGGACACCTTAGGGGCTGTCCTGACTGGCCAGTGACTCCTCCTTGTTATTCTCATTATTTTCTCCGGCCTTGCCGCCAAAAGTGGGGCCTGGCCGGAGGGGGCGGGCAACTCCACTAGCTGGAGTGTCCTGCTGGGTTGGCACAAAGGAGGTGAGCCTTTGAGGCTCACCGCCAGGTGTGACAATTCCTGCCTGGGAGAGGTGTTAGCATCTCCACCCAGTGCAGGCTTTGTTACTGGCCTCAGAGTGACAAAGGCACTCTCCCCATGGGGCCAGCAACATGTCTCGGTTTGTGGCAGGCTGCTAAAACTAGTCAGCCTACACAGATAGTCGGTTAAGTTTCAGGGGGCACCTCTAAGGTGCCCTCTGTGGTGTATTTTACAATAAAATGTACACTGGCATCAGTGTGCATTTATTGTGCTGAGAAGTTTGATACCAAACTTCCCAGTTTTCAGTGTAGCCATTATGGTGCTGTGGAGTTCGTGTTTGACAGACTCCCAGACCATATACTCTTATGGCTACCCTGCACTTACAATGTCTAAGGTTTTGTTTAGACACTGTAGGGGTACCATGCTCATGCACTGGTACCCTCACCTATGGTATAGTGCACCCTGCCTTAGGGCTGTAAGGCCTGCTAGAGGGGTGTCTTACCTATACTGCATAGGCAGTGAGAGGCTGGCCTGGCACCCTGAGGGGAGTGCCATGTCGACTTACTCGTTTTGTCCTCACTAGCACACACAAGCTGGCAAGCAGTGTGTCTGTGCTGAGTGAGAGGTCTCCAGGGTGGCATAAGACATGCTGCATCCCTTAGAGACCTTCCTTGGCATCA
Source organism: Pleurodeles waltl (assembly GCF_031143425.1). Classification (NCBI taxonomy): domain Eukaryota; kingdom Metazoa; phylum Chordata; class Amphibia; order Caudata; family Salamandridae; genus Pleurodeles; species Pleurodeles waltl. The sequence continues at coordinate 1,408,896,124 of NC_090445.1, read as the reverse complement.
GGGCCCTTGGTACTAGAAGTACCAGTTACAAGGGACTTATCTGGATGCCAGGGTCTGCCAATTGTGGATACAAAAGTACAGGTTAGGGAAAGAACACTGGTGCTGGGGCCTGGTTAGCAGGCCTCAGCACACTTTCAATTGTAAACATAGCATCAGCAAAGGCAAAAAGTCAGGGGGCAACCATGCCAAGGAGGCATTTCCTTACAGGCACTCAGCAGAAACAACTTCATATAAATCAGTTAGAACTACTAGCAGTGTTTCTAGCATTGAAAGCATTTCAACCACTAATAGCCAACAAACACATTCTTGTCAAAACAGACAACATGACAACAATGTATTACTTAAACAAGCAGGGAGGGACACACTCAACACAGTTGTGTCTCTTAGCACATAAGATTTGGCATTGGGCGATTCACAATCACATCCACCTAATAGCGCAATACATACCAGGAATTCAAAACCAGTTAGCCGACAATCTGTCGATCACCAACAGATCCACGAATGGGAAATTCATCCCCAGATACTACAAACCTACTTCCAAACTAGGGGAACACTGCAAATAGACCTATTCCCAACAAAAAACGCAAAATGCCAAAACTTCGCACCCAGGTACCCACAGCCTCACTCCAAGGGCAATGCGTTATGGATGAGTTGGTCAGGGATATTTGCTTCCGCTTTTCCCCCCCTCTTCTTCCGTATCTCGTAAACAAATGGAGTCAAAACAAACTCATACTAATAGCACCAACTTGGGCACGACAACCTTGGTACACAACACTACTAGACCTGTCAATAGTGCCTCATATCAAACTACCAAACAGACCAGATCTGTTAACGCAACACAAACAACAGATCAGGCACACGAATCCAGCATCGCTCAATCTAGCAATCTGTCTCCTGAAGTCTTAGAATTCGGACATCTAGACCTTACACAAGAATGTATGGAGGTCATCAAACAGGCTAGGAAACCTACTACAAGACATTGCTACGCAAATAAATGGAAACAATTTGTTTATTACTGTCATAATAATCAAATACAACCATTACACGCGTCCACGACAAACATTGTAAGCTACTTACTACACTTGCAAAAGTCGAAGTTAGCTTTTTTGTCCATTAAAATAAATCTCACAGCAATTTCTGCCTACCTGCAAACTACACATTCAACCTCGTTATTTAGAATCCCTGTCATAAAAGCATTTATGGAGGGGCTAAAAAGGATTGTTCCCCCAAGAACACCACCAGTTCCTTCGTGGAACCTCAATATTGTATTAACACGACTCATGGGTCCACCATTTGAACCCATGCACTCTTGTGAAATACAATACTTAACATGGAAAGTAGCCTTTCTAATAGCTATCGCATCTCTTACGAGAGTAAGTGAAATACAAGCCTTTACCATACAAGAACCCTTTATACAAATACACAAACATAAAGTGGTTCTACGCACAAACCCCAAATTTTTGCCAAAAGTTATATCACTGTTCCACTTAAATCAAACCGTGGAACTCCCAGTATTTTTTCCACAACCAGACTCTGTAGCTGAAAGAGCATTACATACATTAGACATAAAAAGAGCACTAATGTATTACATTGATAGAACCAAACAATTTCGCAAAACAATTGTTAGTAGCTTTTCAAAAACCTCATACAGGAAATCCAATATCCAAACAAGGTATTGCCAGGTGGATAGTTAAGTGTATTCAAACCTGTTATGTTAAAGCAATGAGAGAACTGCCTATTACACCAAAGGCACACTCCACTAGAAAGAAAGGCTCCACCATGGCCTTTCTAGGAAATATACCAATGACAGAAATCTGTAAGGCAGCCACATGGTCTACGCCTCATACATTCACTAAACATTACTGTGTGGATGTGTTAACAACACAACAAGCCACAGTAGGACAGGCAGTATTACGAACATTATTTCAAACAACTTCAACTCCTACAGGCTAAACCACCGCTTTTTGGGGAGATAACTGCTTACTAGTCTATGCACAGCATGTGTATCTGCAGCTACACATGCCATTGAACGGAAAATGTCACTTACCCAGTGTACATCTGTTCGTGGCATGAAACGCTGCAGATTCACATGCGCCCTCCCACCTCCCCGGGAGCCTGTAGCCGTTATAAGTTGATAAAAATAAACTTGTAAATTTGTAAATATATGTTCGATGGCATGTGTAGCTGCAGATACACATGCTGTGCACATCCCGCCATCTGGTGTTGGGCTCGGAGTGTTAGTCGAAGAAGTCTTTTTTCGAGTCACAAGACCGAGGGACTCCTCCCATTTCGACTCCATTGCGCATGGGCGTCGACTCCTTCTTGGATTGTTTTTTTTCCGCCATCGGGTTCGGACGTGTTCCTTTTCTTTCTGTGTTTCGGGTCGGAAAGTTAGTTAGAATCTCGGAAAAATCGTCGGTATTGTTCGCGTTCGGTATCGGGTTAGTTACAACAGATCGACACCGAATAAAGAAGAGCTCCGGTGGCCCTTCGGGGTTTTCTTCCATCCCCGTCGGGGCCTGGTCGGCCCGGCCACGTGTCTCTTCAAGGCTGATGGAACGGACCCCATTCCACTTCTGTCCAAAATGCCATAACAAGTATCCATATACAGATCAACATCTGGTCTGTAACTTGTGTTTGTCACCAGAACACAAGGAGGATACTTGTGAGGCCTGTCGAGCATTTCGGTCCAGGAAGACACTCAGGGACCGAAGAGCAAGAAGACTGCAAATGGCGTCAGCGCCGACAGGACAAGAGCGTTTCGAGGAGGAGGAAGAAACATTCTCCACCCAGGAGTCGGACTCTGAGGAGATCGATACCGAGGAAACGCCGAAAACCGTGAGTAAGACGTCGAAAGCAAGAACTCGCGAGAAAAGCGCTAAAGCCCAGGGGACGCCACCGCCAACAGGCCATGGCTTAACCCGAAAAGTAGGCGACCGTTCATCGGCACCGAAAAAGGGCGAGCTGGTGTCGCAGTCATCCGACTCCGGTTGAGATACCGGCACACAGCAATCTCGGGCCCGAGATAGTGGCTCAGAGAAGATTCGGCACCGAGACAGCGGCACCGAAACGGGTCGGCACCGAGAGAGCACGACGCCGAAAGTAATAAACGGTTTCGTTGGAGCCGAAAAAAGCACCCGAAAAGGTTTCGGTACCGAAATATCCAGCCTCGGAACCGAAAACAAGTTCCTACACTGAGGAACAAGGACTGTCCACACAAATGAAGACACATAGATTTGGACAGGAATTACAGGCAATAGAGCCAGATCACACACAAAGACGGCTCTTTATTCAAAAAGATACAGGGAAGATCAGCACTCCTCCAGTCAAAATGAAACGCAAACTTGCCTTCCAAGACAAAGACAAACAGCCACACGCAAAGGTGGCTAAACAAGTAACACCGCCACCATCCCCACATCACTCTCCGCAACCATCACCGGTAGCCACTCCACCAATGATGCAATCCCCAACTCATACAGGAATGAGTCAAGATGACCCTGACGCATGGGACCTTTATGACGCGCCAGTGTCAGATAATAGTCCAGAATGCTATCCAACTAAACCATCACCACCAGAGGATAGTACAGGCTACGCACAGGTGGTGTCAAGAGCAGCTGCATTTCATAATGTCAGCCTTCATTCAGAGCCCATTGAAGAGGACTTTCTTTTTAATACATTGTCGTCCACACACAGCCAATATCAGAGTCTTCCTATGCTACCCGGAATGCTAAAACACTCCAAACAAGTGTTTGAGGAGCCTGTTAAAGGGAGAGCCATTACTCCAAGAGTAGATAAAAAATATAAACCGCCACCAACAGACCCAGTGTACATTACACAGCAGCTAACACCAGACTCTGTTGTAGTGGGAGCAGCGCGCAAAAGAGCCAAATCTCATACTTCAGGAGATGCACCACCTCCAGATAAAGAAAGTCGAAAATTCGATGCTGCAGGCAAAAGGGTGGCGGCACAGGCAGCAAACCAGTGGCGTATCGCAAATTCGCAAGCTTTGTTAGCCAGATATGATAGGGCCCATTGGGATGAGATGCAACACCTTATTGAACATTTACCCAAGGAATTCCAAAAAAGAGCGCAGCAAGTAGTAGAAGAAGGACAGGGTATCTCCAATAATCGGATACGGTCAGCAATGGATGCTGCAGACACAGCTGCTAGAACTGTCAACACAGCAGTAACAATAAGGAGACATGCATGGCTGCGTACATCAGGATTTAAACCAGAGATACAGCAAGCTGTTCTGAATATGCCATTCAACGGACAGCAGTTGTTTGGGCCGGAGGTGGACACTGCGATCGAAAAACTTAAGAAAGACACTGACACAGCCAAAGCCATGGGCGCACTCTACTCCCCACAGAGCAGAGGCACATTTCGAAAAACACAATTTCGAGGGGGATTTCGAGGGCAAACCACAGAAACCACAACCTCACAAACAAAGCCCACTTACCAGAGCCAGTATCAGCGGGGAGGTTTTCGGGGTCAATATAGAGGGGGACAATTTCAAAGGAATCGAGGAAAGTTCCAAAGTCCCAAAACTCCTCCAAACAAGCAGTGACTTCAAGGTCACAAATCCCCAACACACAACACCTGTGGGGGGGGGGGAGACTAACCAAGTTTTACAAACATTGGGAGGAAATAACAGACACTTAGTGTAAAGAAATGGCTCCCTGTTGCAGTTACCCCCCACTTTTTGCCTGATACTGATGCTGACTTGACTGAGAAGTGTGCTGGGACCCTGCTAACCAGGCCCCAGCACCAGTGTTCCTTCACCTAAAATGTACCATTGTATCCACAATTGGCACACCCTGGCATTCAGATAAGTCCCTTGTAACTGGTACTTCTAGTACCAAGGGCCCTGATGCCAAGGAAGGTCTCTAAGGGCTGCAGCATGTCTTATGCCACCCTAGAGACCCCTCACTCAGCACCGACACACTGCTTACAAGCCTGTGTGTGCTAGTGAGAACAAAATGAGTAAGTCGACATGGCACTCCCCTCAGGGTGCCATGCCAGCCTCTCACTGCCTATGCAGTATAGGTAAGACACCCCTCTAGCAGGCCTTACAGCCCTAAGGCAGGGTGCACTATACCATAGGTGAGGGTACCAGTGCATGAGCACTGTGCCCCTACAGTGTCTAAACAAAACCTTAGACATTGTAAGTGCAGGGTAGCCATAAGAGTATATGGTCTGGGAGTCTGTCAAACACGAACTCCACAGCACCATAATGGCTACACTGAAAACTGGGAAGTTTGGTATCAAACTTCTCAGCACAATAAATGCACACTGATGCCAGTGTACATTTTATTGTAAAATACACCACAGAGGGCACCTTAGAGGTGCCCCCTGAAACTTAACCAACTATCTGTGTAGGCTGACTGGTTCCAGCAGCCTGCCACACTAGAGACATGTTGCTGGCCCCATGGGGAGAGTGCCTTTGTCACTCTGAGGCCAGTAACAAAGCCTGCACTGGGTGGAGATGCTAACACCTCCCCCAGGCAGGAACTGTGACACCTGGCGGTGAGCCTCAAAGGCTCCCCCCTTTGTCACAGCCCAGCAGGGCACTCCAGCTTAGTGGAGTTGCCCGCCCCCTCCGGCCACGGCCCCCACTTTTGGCGGCAAGGCTGGAGGGAACAAAGAAAGCAACAAGGAGGAGTCACTGGCCAGTCAGGACAGCCCCTAAGGTGTCCTGAGCTGAAGTGACTCTAACTTTTAGAAATCCTCCATCTTGCAGATGGAGGATTCCCCCAATAGGGTTAGGATTGTGACCCCCTCCCCTTGGGAGGAGGCACAAAGAGGGTGTACCCACCCTCAGGGCTAGTAGCCATTGGCTACTAACCCCCCAGACCTAAACACGCCCTTAAATTTAGTATTTAAGGGCTACCCTGAACCCTAGAAAATTAGATTCCTGCAACTACAAGAAGAAGGACTGCCCAGCTGAAAACCCCTGCAGCGGAAGACCAGAAGACAACAACTGCCTTGGCTCCAGAAACTCACCGGCCTGTCTCCTGCCTTCCAAAGATCCTGCTCCAGCGACGCCTTCCAAAGGGACCAGCGACCTCGACATCCTCTGAGGACTGCCCCTGCTTCGAAAAGACAAGAAACTCCCGAGGACAGCGGACCTGCTCCAAGAAAAGCTGCAACTTTGTTTCCAGCAGCTTTAAAGAACCCTGCAAACTCCCCGCAAGAAGCGTGAGACTTGCAACACTGCACCCGGCGACCCCGACTCGGCTGGTGGCGATCCAACACCTCAGGAGGGACCCCAGGACTACTCTGATACTGTGAGTACCAAAACCTGTCCCCCCTGAGCCCCCGCAGCGCCGCCTGCAGAGGGAATCCCGAGGCTTCCCCTGACCGCGACTCTTTGAACCTAAAGTCCCGACGCCTGGGAGAGACCCTGCACCCGCAGCCCCCAGGACCTAAAGGACCGGACTTTCACTGGAGAAGTGACCCCCAGGAGTCCCTCTCCCTTACCCAAGTGGAGGTTTCCCCGAGGACTCCCCCCCTTGCCTGCCTGCAGCGCTGAAGAGATCCCGAGATCTCTCATAGACTAACATTGCGAACCCGACGCCTGTTCCTACACTGCACCCGGCCGCCCCCGCGCTGCTGAGGGTGAAATTTCTGTGTGGACTTGTGTCCCCCCCGGTGCCCTACAAAACCCACCTGGTCTGCCCTCCGAAGACGCGGGTACTTACCTGCAAGCAGACCGGAACCGGGGCACCCCCTTCTCTCCATTCTAGCCTATGTGTTTTGGGCACCACTTTGTACTCTGCACCTGACCGGCCCTGAGCTGCTGGTGTGGTGACTTTGGGGTTGCTCTGAACCCCCAACGGTGGGCTACCTTGGACCAAGAACCGAACCCTGTAAGTGTCTTACTTACCTGGTAAAACTAACAAAAACTTACCTCCCCTAGGAACTGTGAAAATTGCACTAAGTGTCCACTTTTAAAACAGCTATTTGTGAATAACTTGAAAAGTATACATGCAATTTTTATGATTTAAAGTTCCTAAAGTACTTACCTGCAATACCTTTCGAATGAGATATTACATGTAGAATTTGAACCTGTGGTTCTTAAAATAAACTAAGAAAAGATATTTTTCTATACAAAAACCTATTGGCTGGATTTGTCTCTGAGTGTGTGTACCTCATTTATTGTCTATGTGTATGTACAACAAATGCTTAACACTACTCCTTGGATAAGCCTACTGCTCGACCACACTACCACAAAATAGAGCATTAGTATTATCTATTTTTACCACTATTTTACCTCTAAGGGGAACCCTTGGACTCTGTGCATGCTATTCCTTACTTTGAAATAGCACATACAGAGCCAACTTCCTACATTGGTGGATCAGCGGTGGGGTACAAGACTTTGCATTTGCTGGACTACTCAGCCAATACCTGATCACACAACAAATTCCAAAATTGTCATTAGAAATTGATTTTTGCAATTTGAAAAGTTTTCTAAATTCTTAAAAGTCCTGCTAGGGCCTTGTGTTAGATCCTGTTTAGCATTTCTTTTAGAGTTTAAAAGTTTGTAAAAGTTTGAATTAGATTCTAGAACCAGTTTTAGATTCTTAAAAAGTATTCCAACTTTTAGAAGCAAAATGTCTAGCACAGATGTGACTGTGGTGGAACTCGACACCACACCTTACCTCCATCTTAAGATGAGGGAGCTAAGGTCACTCTGTAAAATAAAGAAAATAACAATGGGCCCCAAACCTACCAAAATACAGCTCCAGGAGCTTTTGGCAGAGTTTGAAAAGGCCAACCCCTCTGAGGGTGGCAACTCAGAGGAAGAGGATAGTGACTTGGAGGACAATTCCCCCCTACCAGTCCTATCTAGGGAGAACAGGGTCCCTCAAACCCTGACTCCAAAAATAATAGTCAGAGATGCTGGTTCCCTCACAGGAGAGACCAACACCTCTGAAATCACTGAGGATAACCCCAGTGAAGAGGACATCCAGTTAGCCAGGATGGCCAAAAGATTGGCTTTGGAAAAGCAGCTCCTAGCCATAGAAAGGGAAAGAAAAGAGATGGGCCTAGGTCCCATCAATGGTGGCAGCAACTTAAATAGGGTCAGAGATTCTCCTGACATCCTAAAAATCCCCAAAGGGATTGTAACAAAATATGAAGATGGTGATGACATCACCAAATGGTTCACAGCTTTTGAGAGGGCTTGTGTAACCAGAAAAGTGAACAGATCTCACTGGGGTGCTCTCCTTTGGGAAATGTTCACTGGAAAGTGTAGGGATAGACTCCTCACACTCTCTGGAAAAGATGCAGAATCTTATGACCTCATGAAGGGTACCCTGATTGAGGGCTTTGGATTCTCCACTGAGGAGTATAGAATTAGGTTCAGGGGGGCTCAAAAATCCTCGAGCCAGACCTGGGTTGATTTTGTAGACTACTCAGTAAAAACACTAGATGGTTGGTTAACTGGAAATGAAGTGTGTGACTATGTTGGGCTTTATAATTTGTTTATGAAAGAACACATTTTAAGTAACTGCTTCAATGAAAAGTTGCATCAGTATCTGGTAGACCTAGGTCCAATTTCTCCCCAAGAATTGGGAAAGAAGGCAGACCACTGGGTCAAGACTAGGGTAACCAAAACTTCCACTGGGGGTGACCAAAAGAAAGGGGTTACAAAAACTCCCCAGGAGAAAGTGGGTGACACTAGAAACAAAGAAAAAGAGTCCTCTGTAGGCCCCCAAAAACCAGAACAGGTGGGTGGGCCCCAAGACACAACCCAAAACAAAGGTGGGTACCAGGGTAAGAACTGGGATGCCACTAAGGCATGGTGCCACAACTGTAAACAGTCTGGGCACCACACCAAGGACACTTCTTGTCCCAAAAACAAACCCCAGAACAAAATTCCAGGGGTAACCAGTGTAGCCATGGGAGATGACTCCTCAGATGAGGAGGTCTTCATAGCCTTCAACTGGAAACAGGGCCCAACAGGTGAGTTGGAGATTCCAGAGGGAAGTAGACACTTCCACCACCTACTGGTGAATGGAATCCCAACCACTGCCCTGAGAGACACTTGTGCCAGTCACACTATTGTGCATGACAGGCTGGTGCTCTCAAACCAGTACATCCCAGGTGAGACTGCCAGGGTAAGAGTTAGCCTAGACAGGGTCACTAAGAGGCCTGTGGCTTTAGTACCCATAGAAGTGGGTGGCACTCTTAGCTGGAGAAGGGTAGTAGTCAGTACAGACCTCCCCCTTGATTGTCTCCTTGGAAATGACTACCCAGAGGTTAGTCAGAGCCCAAGAGAGGAACTGGTCCAGTGCCAGTCCTCTCCCAAGGATTCTGGAAGTCCTGCCTCTGCAGTAAATGCAAGCAGGCCCCAGAAGAAGAAGAAAAGAAAACAGAGTAGGAAGGGTGGACAACCTTTAGCCAAGGTTACAGCAAGCCAAGGAGATTCTGCTCCAGTAGGGGAGAACTCCAAAAATGGCCCTGATAAAGTCCAACCTGACCCACAAGAAGTCCTGGCTAGTCAGGCAACTGTTAAACCTGAGTGGGTGGCTCCTCAGCTAACAGAAGAAAGAGTGGAAGAAGGGTGTTTACTACAAGATGTGGTAACCCCCCACTCTAATACAGCAGACAGGCAACCTGAACCCAAAGAGGCCTGTAACTTAGCCCCTTCCCTTTTAGGTGAAGAGCTAAAGGTGTGGTTCTGGGCACTGACAGCTGTCAGTGGCCTCTGCTGGGCGTTAGCCTTTATGGCTGCACTATCCTTAGCATGGTGGTCTGACCCCATGCCAAATAGCAAGTTAGGCCCCCTGACCCTATTGGTCATGGTGGGGTTACTCCAGCTCTGGGTAACCTCTTTGGGTAAGCTAGGGGTAACCCTGGCCAAGATAAGGTTAGCAGAGGTGGATACCTCTAAAACCAGAATAGAAAGAATGGGTGGAGACATTGAAGATGCAGACAAGAGGCAATTCAGACTAGGTCCTATCACTGTGGAAGTGGGTCAGTTCCCCAAAGGGAATGACCTGAACAGAAGGATGTAAGGCAGAGTAGGCCCTGCAACTAACCAGCCTATTTCTCCTACTCTTCCTCGCCTGGCAGACTAGGAAGACTCTCCCAGCTTGGGCTGAGTCTCCTGGCCTGTGGGCTGGGGGGGGCTTGTGTAAAGAAATGGCTCCCTGTTGCAGTTACCCCCCACTTTTTGCCTGATACTGATGCTGACTTGACTGAGAAGTGTGCTGGGACCCTGCTAACCAGGCCCCAGCACCAGTGTTCCTTCACCTAAAATGTACCATTGTATCCACAATTGGCACACCCTGGCATTCAGATAAGTCCCTTGTAACTGGTACTTCTAGTACCAAGGGCCCTGATGCCAAGGAAGGTCTCTAAGGGCTGCAGCATGTCTTATGCCACCCTAGAGACCCCTCACTCAGCACCGACACACTGCTTACAAGCCTGTGTGTGCTAGTGAGAACAAAATGAGTAAGTCGACATGGCACTCCCCTCAGGGTGCCATGCCAGCCTCTCACTGCCTATGCAGTATAGGTAAGACACCCCTCTAGCAGGCCTTACAGCCCTAAGGCAGGGTGCACTATACCATAGGTGAGGGTACCAGTGCATGAGCACTGTGCCCCTACAGTGTCTAAACAAAACCTTAGACATTGTAAGTGCAGGGTAGCCATAAGAGTATATGGTCTGGGAGTCTGTCAAACACGAACTCCACAGCACCATAATGGCTACACTGAAAACTGGGAAGTTTGGTATCAAACTTCTCAGCACAATAAATGCACACTGATGCCAGTGTACATTTTATTGTAAAATACACCACAGAGGGCACCTTAGAGGTGCCCCCTGAAACTTAACCAACTATCTGTGTAGGCTGACTGGTTCCAGCAGCCTGCCACACTAGAGACATGTTGCTGGCCCCATGGGGAGAGTGCCTTTGTCACTCTGAGGCCAGTAACAAAGCCTGCACTGGGTGGAGATGCTAACACCTCCCCCAGGCAGGAACTGTGACACCTGGCGGTGAGCCTCAAAGGCTCCCCCCTTTGTCACAGCCCAGCAGGGCACTCCAGCTTAGTGGAGTTGCCCGCCCCCTCCGGCCACGGCCCCCACTTTTGGCGGCAAGGCTGGAGGGAACAAAGAAAGCAACAAGGAGGAGTCACTGGCCAGTCAGGACAGCCCCTAAGGTGTCCTGAGCTGAAGTGACTCTAACTTTTAGAAATCCTCCATCTTGCAGATGGAGGATTCCCCCAATAGGGTTAGGATTGTGACCCCCTCCCCTTGGGAGGAGGCACAAAGAGGGTGTACCCACCCTCAGGGCTAGTAGCCATTGGCTACTAACCCCCCAGACCTAAACACGCCCTTAAATTTAGTATTTAAGGGCTACCCTGAACCCTAGAAAATTAGATTCCTGCAACTACAAGAAGAAGGACTGCCCAGCTGAAAACCCCTGCAGCGGAAGACCAGAAGACAACAACTGCCTTGGCTCCAGAAACTCACCGGCCTGTCTCCTGCCTTCCAAAGATCCTGCTCCAGCGACGCCTTCCAAAGGGACCAGCGACCTCGACATCCTCTGAGGACTGCCCCTGCTTCGAAAAGACAAGAAACTCCCGAGGACAGCGGACCTGCTCCAAGAAAAGCTGCAACTTTGTTTCCAGCAGCTTTAAAGAACCCTGCAAACTCCCCGCAAGAAGCGTGAGACTTGCAACACTGCACCCGGCGACCCCGACTCGGCTGGTGGCGATCCAACACCTCAGGAGGGACCCCAGGACTACTCTGATACTGTGAGTACCAAAACCTGTCCCCCCTGAGCCCCCGCAGCGCCGCCTGCAGAGGGAATCCCGAGGCTTCCCCTGACCGCGACTCTTTGAACCTAAAGTCCCGACGCCTGGGAGAGACCCTGCACCCGCAGCCCCCAGGACCTAAAGGACCGGACTTTCACTGGAGAAGTGACCCCCAGGAGTCCCTCTCCCTTACCCAAGTGGAGGTTTCCCCGAGGACTCCCCCCCTTGCCTGCCTGCAGCGCTGAAGAGATCCCGAGATCTCTCATAGACTAACATTGCGAACCCGACGCCTGTTCCTACACTGCACCCGGCCGCCCCCGCGCTGCTGAGGGTGAAATTTCTGTGTGGACTTGTGTCCCCCCCGGTGCCCTACAAAACCCACCTGGTCTGCCCTCCGAAGACGCGGGTACTTACCTGCAAGCAGACCGGAACCGGGGCACCCCCTTCTCTCCATTCTAGCCTATGTGTTTTGGGCACCACTTTGTACTCTGCACCTGACCGGCCCTGAGCTGCTGGTGTGGTGACTTTGGGGTTGCTCTGAACCCCCAACGGTGGGCTACCTTGGACCAAGAACCGAACCCTGTAAGTGTCTTACTTACCTGGTAAAACTAACAAAAACTTACCTCCCCTAGGAACTGTGAAAATTGCACTAAGTGTCCACTTTTAAAACAGCTATTTGTGAATAACTTGAAAAGTATACATGCAATTTTTATGATTTAAAGTTCCTAAAGTACTTACCTGCAATACCTTTCGAATGAGATATTACATGTAGAATTTGAACCTGTGGTTCTTAAAATAAACTAAGAAAAGATATTTTTCTATACAAAAACCTATTGGCTGGATTTGTCTCTGAGTGTGTGTACCTCATTTATTGTCTATGTGTATGTACAACAAATGCTTAACACTACTCCTTGGATAAGCCTACTGCTCGACCACACTACCACAAAATAGAGCATTAGTATTATCTATTTTTACCACTATTTTACCTCTAAGGGGAACCCTTGGACTCTGTGCATGCTATTCCTTACTTTGAAATAGCACATACAGAGCCAACTTCCTACACTTAGGTCTTAGCAATTATCCAGCATGGTTATTGCATAGAATTTAGTCAAATTCCCTCCAAACATCCCACCGAAAACACACAATATGTCAAAACAACATATAGATCTTCTAGGACTAGAAGTTCAGGCATTGCTACAAAAAGAAGCAATAGAGTTAGTACCAAAACAACAAATAAACACAGGAGTTTACTCCCTGTACTTTCTGATACCCAAAAAAGACAAGAGTCTGAGACCTATACTAGATCTCAGAACATTAAATACCTACATCAAATCAGATCACTTTCACATGGTTACATTACAAGACTTAATCCCACTGCTCAAACAACAAGACTACATGACAACACTAGACTTAAAGGATGCATATTTCCATATACCAATACATCCTTCACACAGAAAGTACCTAAGGTTTGTATTCCAAGGGATACATTACCAATTCAAAGTGTTGCCATTCGGAATAACAACTGCACCAAGAGTTTTTACAAAATTCCTAGCAGTAGTAGCTGCACATATCAGAAGGCAGCAAATACATGTGTTCCCGTACCTAGACAATTGGTTAATCAAAACCAACACGCTAAGACGGTGTTCACAACACACAATATGTCATAGAAATCCTCCACAAACTAGGTTTCTCAATCAACTACACAAAGTCACACCTTCTGCCGTGTCAAACACAGCAATACTTAGGAGCAACAATCAACACAGCAAAAGGGATTGCCACTCCAAGTCCACAAAGAGTTCACACATTTCACAATGTGATGCAGACTATGTATCCAAATCAAAAGATACAAGTCAAACTGGTGATGAAACTACTAGGCATGATGTCTTCATGCATAGCCATTGTCCCAAACGCAAGGTTGCACATGCGGCCCTTACAACAGTGCCTAGCATCACAATGGTCACAAGCACAGGGTCAGCTTCTAGATCTGGTGTTGATAGACCGCCAAACATACATCTCGCTTCAATGGTGGAACAGTATAAATTTAAACCAAGGGCGGCCTTTCCAAGACCCAGTGCCACAATACGTAATAACAACAGATGCGTCCATGATAGGGTGGGGAGCACACCTCAATCAACACAGCATCCAAGGACAATGGGACATACAGCAAAAACAGTTTCACATAAATCACTTAGAACTGTTAGCGGTATTTCTAGCGCTCAAAGCATTTCAACCCATAATAAGACACAAACAGACAACATGACAACAATGTATTACCTAAACAAACAGGGAGGCACACACTCGACACAGTTGTCTCCTAACACAGAAAATATGGCATTGGGCGATTCACAACCACATTCGCCTAATAGCACAGTTTATTCCAGGTATTCAGAACCAGTTAGCAGACAATCTCTCTCGGGATCACCAACAGATCCACGAATGGGAGATTCACGCCCAAATACTAAACACTTACTTCCAAATGTGGGGAACACCACAAATAGATCTATTTGCAACAAAAGAAAACTCAAAATGCCAAAACTTGGCATCCAGGTACCCACAAGATCAGTCTCAGGGCAATGCGTTATGGATGAGCTGGTCAGGGATATTTGCTTACGCTTTTCCCCCTCCCCCACTCCTTCCATATCTAGTAAACAAATTGAGTCAAAACAAACTCAAACTTATACTAATAGCACCGACATGGGCAAGACAACCTTGGTACACAACACTACTAGACCTCTCAGTAGTACCTCATGTCAAACTACCAAACAGACCAGATCTGTTAACACAACACAAACAACAGATCAGACATCCAGATCCAGCATCGCTGAATCTAGCAATTTTGCTCCTGAAATCCTAGAATTCGGACACTTAGACCTCACACAAGAATGTATGGAGGTCATAAGACAAGCTAGGAAACCTACCACTAGACACTGCTATGCAAATAAGTGGAAAAGATTTGTTTATTACTGCCTGTAGGAAGTTGGCTCTGTATGCACTATTTCAAAGTAAGGAATAGTATGCACAGAGTCCAAGGGTTCCCCTTAGAGGTAAGATAGTGGCAAAAAGAGATAATACTAATGCTCTATTTTGTGGTAGTGTGGTCGAGCAGTAGGCTTATCAAAGGAGTAGTGTTAAGCATTTGTTGTACATACACACAGTGTAGGAAGTTGGCTCTGTATGCACTATTTCAAAGTAAGGAATAGTATGCACAGAGTCCAAGGGTTCCCCTTAGAGGTAAGATAGTGGCAAAAAGCGATAATACTAATGCTCTATTTTGTGGTAGTGTGGTCGAGCAGTAGGCTTATCAAAGGAGTAGTGTTAAGCATTTGTTGTACATACACACAGGCAATAAATGAGGAACACACACTCAGAGACAAATCCAGGCCAATAGGTTTTGTTATAGAAAAATATATTTTCTTAGTTTATTTTAAGAACCACAGGTTCAAATTCTACATGTAATATCCCATTTGAAAGGTATTGCAGGTAAGTACTTTAGGAACTTTGAATCATTACATTAGCATGTATACTTTTTACATAAAACACAATAAGCTGTTTTAAAAGTGGACACAGTGCAATTTTCACAGTTCCTGGGGGAGGTAAAGTAATGTTAGTTTTAACAGGTAAGTAAGTCACTTACAGGTTTCAGTTTTTGGGTCCAAGGTAGCCCACCGTTGGGGGTTCAGAGCAACCCCAAAGTTATCACACCAGCAGCTCAGGGCCGGTCAGGTGCAAAGGTCAAAGAGGTGCCCAAAACACATAGGCTTCAATGGAGAGAAGGGGGTGCCCCGGTTCCGGTCTGCCAGCAGGTAAGTACCCGTGTCTTCGGAGGGCAGACCAGGGGGGTTTTGTAGGGCACCGGGGGGGACACAAGTCAGCACAAAAAGTACACCCTCAGCAGCGCGGGGGCGGCCGGGTGCAGTGTGCAAACACGCGTCGGGTTTCCAATGGTTTTCAATGAGAGATCAAGGGATCTCTTCAGCGTTGCAGGCAGGCAAGGGGGGGGCTCCTCGGGGTAGCCACCACCTGGACAAGGGAGAGGGCCTCCTGGGGTTCACTCCTGCACAGGAGTTCCGTTCCTTTAGGTGCTGGGGGCTGCGGATGCAGGGTCTTTTCCAGCCGTCGGGAAATGGAGTTCAGGCAGTCGCGGTCAGGGGGAGCCTCTGGATTCCCTCTGCAGGCGTCGCTGTGGGGGCTCAGGGGGGACAACTTTGGTTACTCACGGTCTCGGAGTCGCCGGAGGGTCCTCCCTGAGGTGTTGGTTCTCCACCAGTCGAGTCGGGGTCGCCGGGTGCAGTGTTGCAAGTCTCACGCTTCTTGCGGGGAGTTGCAGGGGTCTTTAAATCTGCTCCTTGAAACAAAGTTGCAGTTCTTTTGGAGCAGTGCCGCTGTCCTCGGGAGTTTCTTGTCTTTCTTGAAGCAGGGCAGTCCTCAGAGGATTCAGAGGTCGCTGGTCCCTTGGAAAGCGTCGCTGGAGCAGGTTTCTTTGGAAGGCAGGAGACAGGCCGGTAAGTCTGGGGCCAAAGCAGTTGGTGTCTTCTGTTCTTCCTCTGCAGGGGTTCTTCAGCTCAGCAGTCCTCTTCTTTTTGTAGTTTCAGGAATCTAAATTCTTAGGTTCAGGGGAGCCCTTAAATACTAAATTTAAGGGCGTGTTTAGGTCTGGGGGGTTAGTAGCCAATGGCTACTAGCCCTGAGGGTGGATACACTCTCTTTGTGCCTCCTCCCAAGGGGAGGGGGTCACATCCCTAATCCTATTGGGGAATCCTCCATCTGCAAGTTGGAGGATTTCTAAAAAGTCAATCACCTCAGCTCAGGACACCTTAGGGGCTGTCCTGACTGGCCAGTGACTCCTCCTTGTTATTCTCATTATTTTCTCCGGCCTTGCCGCCAAAAGTGGGGGCCGTGGCCGGAGGGGGCGGGCAACTCCACTAGCTGGAGTGTCCTGCGGTGCTGGCACAAAGGGGTGAGCCTTTGAGGCTCACCGCCAGGTGTGACAGCTCCTGCCTGGGGGAGGTGTTAGCATCTCCACCCAGTGCAGGCTTTGTTACTGGCCTCAGAGTGACAAAGGCACTCTCCCCATGGGGCCAGCAACATGTCTCGGTTGTGGCAGGCTGCTGGAACTAGTCAGCCTACACAGATAGTCGGTTAAGGTTTCAGGGGGCACCTCTAAGGTGCCCTCTGGGGTGTATTTCACAATAAAATGTACACTGGCATCAGTGTGCATTTATTGTGTTGAGAATTTTGATACCAAACTTCTCAGTTTTCAGTGTAGCCATTATGGTGCTGTGGAGTTCGTGTAAAACAGACTCCCAGACCATATACTCTTATGGCTACCCTGCACTTACAATGTCTAAGGTATTGCTTAGACACTGTAGGGGCACCGTGCTCATGCACTGGTGCCCTCACCTATGGTATAGTGCACCCTGCCTTAGGGCTGTAAGGCCTACTAGAGGGGTGACTTATCTACACCTGCATAGGCAGTGAGAGGCTGGCATGGCACCCTGAGGGGAGTGCCATGTCGACTTACTCGTTTTGTTCTCACTAGCACACACAAGCTGGCAAGCAGTGTGTCGGTGCCGAGTGAGGGGTCTCCAGGGTGGCATAAGACATGCTGCAGCCCTTAGAGACCTCCCTTGGCATCAAGGCCCTTGGTACCAGGGGTACCATTTACAAGGGACTTATCTGGATGCCAGGGTGGGCCAATTGTGGATACAAAAGTACAGGTTAGGGAAAGAACACTTGTGCTGGGCCTGGTTAGCAGACCTCAGCACACTTTCAATTCAAAACATAGCATCAGCAAAGGCAAAAAGTCAGGGGGTAACCATGCCAAGGAGGCATTTCCTTACACACAGGCAATAAATGAGGAACACACACTCGGAGACAAATTCAGCCAATAGGTTTTGTTATAGAAAAATATATTTTCTTAGTTTATTTTAAGAACCACAGGTTCAAATTCTACATGTAATATCTCATTTGAAAGGTATTGCAGGTAAGTACTTTAGGAACTTTGAATAATCACAATAGCATATATACTTTTTACATAAAACACAATAAGCTGTTTTAAAAGTGGAGACTTAGTGCAATTTTCACAGTTCCTGGGGGAGGTAAAGTATTGTTATTTTTAGCAGGTAAGTAAATCACTTACAGGTCTCAGTTTTGGGTCCAAGGTAGCCCACCGTTGGGGGTTCAGAGCAACCCCAAAGTTACCACACCAGCAGTTCAGGGCCGGTCAGGTGCAGAGGTCAAAGAGGTGCCCAAAACACATAGGCTTCAATGGAGAGAAGGGGGTGCCCTGGTTCCAGTCTGCCAGCAGGTAAGTACCCGCGTCTTCGGAGGGCAGACCAGGGGGTTTTGTAGGGCACCGGGGGGGACACAAGTCAGCACAAAAAGTACACCCTCAGCAGCACGGGGGCGGCCGGGTGCAGTGTGCAAACAAGCGTCGGGTTCTCTGTAGATTTCAATGGGAGACCAAGGGGTCTCTTCAGCGGTGCAGGCAGGCAAGGGGGGGGCTCCTCGGGGTAGCCACCACCTGGGCATGGGAGAGGGCCTCCTGGGGGTCACTCCTGCACAGAAGTTCCGTTCCTTTAGGTGCTGGGGGCTGCGGGTGCAGGGTCTTGTCCAGCCGTCGGGACTTTAGGTTCAGGGGGAGCCTCGGGATTCCCTCTGCAGGCGTCGCTGTGGGGGCTCAGGGGGGACAACTTTGGTTACTCACGGACTCTGAGTCGCCGGAGGGTCCTCCCTGAGGTGTTGGTTCTCCACCAGTCGAGTCAGGGTCGCTGGGTGCAGTGTTGCAAGTCTCACGCTTCTTGCGGGGAGTTGCAGGGGTCTTTAAATCTGCTCCTTTGAAACACCGGAGCAGTGCCGCTGTCCTCAGGAGTTTCTTGTCTTTCTTGAAGCAGGGCAGTCCTCAGAGGATTCAGAGTTCGCTGGTCCTTTGGAAAGCGTCGCTGGAGCAGGTTTCTTTGGAAGGCAGGAGACAGGCCGGTAGGTCTGGGGCCGAAGCAGTTGGTGTCTTTTTTTCTTCCTCTGCAGGGGTCTTTCAGCTCAGCAGTCCTCTTCTTGTAAGTTTCAGGAATCTAAATTCCTAGGTTCAGGGAAGCCCTTAAATAATGAATTTAAGGGCGTGTTTAGGTCTGGGGGGTTAGTAGCCAATGGCTACTAGCCCTGAGGGTGGGTACACCCTCTTTGTGCCTCCTCCCAAGGGGAGGGGGTCAGATCCCTAATCCTATTGGGGAATCCTCCATCTGCAAGATGGAGGATTTCTAAAAGTTAGTCACTTCAGCTCAGGACACCTTAGGGGCTGTCCTGACTGGCCAGTGACTCCTCCTTGTTGTTCTCATTATTTCCCCCGGCCTTGCCGCCAAAAGTGGGGCCGTGGCCGGAGGGGGCGGGCAACTCCACTAGCTGGAGTGCCCTGTGGTGCTGGAACAAAGGGGGTGAGCCTTTGAGGCTCACCACCAGGTGTTACAGCTCCTGCCTGGGGGAGGTGTTAGCATCTCCACCCAGTGCAGGCTTTGTTACTGGCCTCAGAGTGACAAAGGCACTCTCCCCATGGGGCCAGCAACATGTCTCGGTTGTGGCAGGCTGCTGGAACCACTCAGCCTACACAGATAGTCGGTTAAGGTTTCAGGGGGCACCTCTAAGGTGCCCTCTGGGGTGCATTTTATAATAAAATGTACACTGGCATCAGTGTGCATTTATTGTGCTGAGAAGTTTGATACCAAACTTCCCAGTTTTCAGTGTAGCCATTATGGTGCTGTGGAGTTCGTGTTTGACAGACTCCCAGACCATATACTCTTATGGCTACCCTGCACTTACAATGTCTAAGGTTTTGCTTAGACACTGTAGGGGCACAGTGCTCATGCACTGGTGCCCTCACCTATGGTATAGTGCACCCTGCCTTAGGGCTGTAAGGCCTGCTAGAAGGGTGACTTATCTATACTGGCATAGGCAGTGAGAGGCTGGCATGGTACCCTGAGGGGAGTGCCATGTCGACTTACTCATTTTGTTCTCACCAGCACACATAAGCTGGCAAGCAGTGTGTCTGTGCTGAGTGAGGGGTCTCCAGGGTGGCATAAGACATGCTGCAGCCCTTAGAGACCTTCCCTGGCATCAGGCCCCTTGGTACCAGAGGTACCAGTTACAAGGGACTTACCTGGATGCCAGGGTGTGCCAATTGTGGATACAAAAGTACAGGTTAGGGAAAGAACACTGGTGCTGGGGCCTGGTTAGCAGGCCTCAGCACACTTTCAATTCAAAACATAGCATCAGCAAAGGCAAAAAGTCAGGGGGTAACCATGCCAAGGAGGCGTTTCCTTACACTGCCATAATAATCAAATTCAACCCTTACACGCATCTGCCAAAGATATAGTAGGATACTTACTACAATTGCAAAAGTCAAAGCTAGCTTTCTCTTCAATAAAAATACATCTGACCGCAATTTCAGCCTACCTGCAAATTACGCACTCAACTTCATTATTTAGGATACCAGTCATAAAAGCATTTTTGTAAGCCCTAAAGAGAATTATACCACCACAAACACCACCAGTTCCTTCATGGAACCTCAACATTGTCTTAACACGACTCATGGGTCCACCTTTTGAGCCCATGCACTCTTGTGAAATGCAATATTTAACATGGAAAGTTGCATTTCTGATTCCCATCACATCTCTAAGAGGAGTGAGTGAAATTCAAGCATTTACCATACAAGAACCATTTATTCAAATACACAAGCATAAAGTAGTTCTACAAACAAATCCAAAATTTTTACCAAAAGTGATCTCACCGTTCCACTTGAATCAAACGGTAGAATTACCAGTGTTCTTCCCACTGCCAGATTCTGTAGCTGAAAGAGCACTGCATACATTAGACATCAAAAGAGCACTAATGTACTACATTGACAGAACAAAACTAATTCGAAAAACAAAACTATTTATTGCTTTCCAAAAACCTCATACAGGGAATCCAATTTCTAAACAAGGCATTGCTAGATGGATAGTTAAGTGTATTCAAACCTGCTATCTTAAAGCAAAGAGAGAGCTGCCTACTACACCAAAGGCACTCAACCAGAAAAAAAGGTGCTACCATGGCCTTTCTAGGAAATATTCCAATGAACGAAATATGTAAGGCAGCAACATGGTCTACGCCTCATACATTTACCAAACACTACTGTGTAGATGTGTCAACGGCACAACAAGCCACAGTAGGTCAAGCTGTACTACGAACATTATTTCAAACAACTTCAACTCCTACAGGCTGAACCACCGCTTTTGGGGAGATAACTGCTTACTAGTCTATGCACAGCATGTGTATCTGCAGCTACACATGCCATTGAACGGAAAATGTCACTTACCCAGTGTACATCTGTTCGTGGCATTAGTCGCTGCAGATTCACATGCGCCCACCCGCCTCCCCGGCAGCCTGTAGCCGGTTAGAAGTTGATCTTGAACATTTGTAAATTTGTAAATATATTACTTTAAACTTCATTATGTACATACGTATTCACTCCATTGCATGGGCACTATTACTAGCATACACAACTCCTACCTCACCCTCTGAGGGGAAAACAATGTAAGATGGAGTCGACGCCCATGCGCAATTGAGTCGAAATGGGAGGAGTCCCTCGGTCCCGAGCCCAACACCAGATGGGGGGATGTGCACAGCATGTGAATCTGCAGCGACTAATGCCACGAACAGATGTACACTGGGTAAGTGACATTTTCCATATATCACTTTTAGACACATTATGTACATACATACTTACTCCATTGCATGGGCACTATTACTATATACACAACTCCTACCTCACCCTCTGCGGGGAAAACAGTCTAAGATGGAGTCGACACCCATGCGCAATGGAGCCAAAATGGGAGGAGTCCCTCGATCTCGTGACTCGAAAAGACTTCTTCGAAGAAAAACAACTTGTAACACTCCGAGCCCAACACTAGATGGCGGGATATGCACAGCATGTGAATCTGCAGCGTCTCGTGCCACGAACAGATGTACACTGGGTAAGTGACATTTTCCATATATATATACATATACATACATACACACACAAGCAATCAGAAATTAACATAGAAACAACAAGCAGTGGCAAGAATTGTAGAAAATAGTGAGGGCCCTAGGGGAGGGCCAAACCATATACTTAAAAAGTGGAATGCAAAGTAAAGTCCCCCACCCAAGGATATGGAGTTAGAGGGGAGCTGCAAGAACTAGGAACCCCAAGAGGTGAGTACCTGATTTACATTCAGAGACCTGGAGATCAGAGGTAAGTACCTAGTCTTCCCACGGACTAACATGAAGACTTAGAAAAAGGATTGTGCAAAAAAAGGACCAGATAAGAAGAAACCAAAGGTAGATTCCAGTAGAAAAGGACCTGTAAAAGAAGGGGACGGAGTCCAATCCACAAGGGAGTGTCCAGTGGTGGCATAGCTACCCACCCTTCTGTAGTTGAAGATGAAGGTTGACAGGGAAGGCCAGCTGTGGAGCCCAGGAGCTGGAGAGGAGTCCTTGGAGCAGTGCAGAATGGTGTCACACGTCGGCCGTCTGGTCACAGATGGACAGTGGTGTAGGAGAACCACCAACAAGCCTTGGCAAATGCAAGAGGAGGAAAAGAGTTGCAAGGCTAAAGAGGACCAGTAAGAACCGGGGGACTCGACCCTTGGAGGGGAGTCCGGGCTGACCCTCAGCAGTCGGGAGAGCCAACAGAAGCAGTTGCAGCCCCCACAGGCAACCCACTGGCAGTAGGCCCAGTAAGTCTGTGAGGCACAGTCAGCACACCTGAAGAAGAGTCTCACGTCGCTGGAGCAGCAAAAGGAGACTGTGCTTGGCAGTAAGAAGTGCTGGGGACCGGGGCTACTTGGAGCTAGAAGATTCCTTGGAGCAGGAGACAACAACCCTTGTTAGCTGCCAGAGTCGTGGTGTACAGAGGTACTGTCCTGCAAGGAGAGGCAAGGCCTCACAGTCTCCCAGGTTGGACAGCTGGCAGAGGACCAAGGCCCAGATCACCACATGTGATGCAGGATCCACACGGTTCCAGAGGAGAGCAGATCCACACAGCGGGATGATGTTGCTGTTGGTGTCCGCAGATGCAGGGAGTGACTCATTCACTCCAAGAGAGATTCATTCTTGGTGCAGGCTGAAGTTTTGGCTACCCCCATTGGATGCACAGCCAGGGAAATGTTGCAGTTGCTGGAATCAGCTGGAGAAACAATGTTGCAAAGTTGTTGCTGAGGTTGCAGTATTATCAGTTCCTGAAGAGTCCAGTTGCGGTTTCAGTGGCCAGAAGTAGAAGTAAACGATGCAGAGGAGTCCTGGTGGTGTCTTGCACGTCCAATCTGAGGACCCACCCACAATAGAGTCCCCAAATAGCCCTAAAAAGGGGATTGGTCACCTAGCCTTCCCCTGCTTGAGCTGGTCAAGCAGCTAGAGGGCAGAAACCTGTCTGAAGGGTGGCAGCAGCGCAGTCTGCCTTAAACTCTAGATGACTGGTATGAGTAACACTGGGGGGTGGGGCGGGGGCTCCCATCAGTGTCACATTACATGCTGCAGCCCGTGGGGAACCCCTGGTGCCCCAATACCCTGGGCACCTAAGTACCATAAACTAGGAACTTACAAGGGGGCACCAGCACGCCAATTATGGAGTGCACAAAAGTCCTAGGCAACCAAATTTAGAGTGAGAGAGCACAATAGCTGGGATCCTGGTTAGCAGGATCCCAGTGTAAACAGTCTAGGCACACTGATAACCGGCAAAAAGTGAGGGGTAACCATGCCAAAGAGAGGGTACTTCCCTAGAGCGGACACCCAGATAAACAAGGAAACGCAGGTGAGACAGAGTGCTACAACACCTGTTTACCAGTTAAACCACATTTCAATCCATCTTTCAAAGGAACTAAATACTGCTACGTTATCGAATGCTCAGGAAGTGAATCCAGAAAAGGATTTGTTCGCCAAAACGAAATGGTTTCCTACCTGTAGCAGTAGTTTTGCTGTCTGAGGAGTTTTTTTGGATTAATATGCAACCCACCCGCTTCCCCAGAAATTGGGGCAGGAGGAGGGGCACAAACGGGCAAATTGAATAACACTTCAATTCAAGGAAAGTTCCAGCTATGAAAGGGGCCAGGAGAAAAAAATAATCTGAAGATGGCGACCATGCTCTGGAACTTCTGTAGCGCTGCCTGGTGTCACAAAGGCAATGGACTTGACGCCAAATGGATATTGACTCACATAAAGACCAGACCCAATTTTGGGCCCAACCACCTGATAGCGGAATAGATGCTGAGCATGTGAATATAGAAAATTCTCCAGGCTGCAAAACTACTACTGGTAAGTAATCATTTTGTTTCCTAGAAAAACAATTATCCTCATTCAGAACTGAACCTACTTTTCTCTCCTAATTTGGAGGTTTGTTGAAGGGGTGATGGGGGGAGAGGTTATGATGGTTGAGTAAAATGACTCATGGGGCTGAGACAATACATGTCATCCTTTTATCTGACTGAATATATTTACAATATATCCTCAGATATAATTTTTCTTCAGTTTTTTTTTTTTTTGCTTCCAGGCTAGCGCCTCTCGGTGCTACAGTATTCTAAAGAACACAGAAACATTTCTCTCAATAGAGAATAAATATTACAAGGAAGCTGCTTTTCTTTCATCACATTTCGGTTGGCCTTGAAGCCTGTCTGAGGAGTTTAACAAATTCTAAAACCTGAAAAAAACCTTCACTGATTCTGGTAATGCATTAGTAGTAAACTGTGCCCCATTCAAAACCAGAATTGTATTGCCTTTGATCGGAACAGTATACCCATTCCCCCCTCTTATCCAGGAAATCCAAAACCTGTGGTTTAGACTTCGTCTAGAGCTCCTATAACTTGGAACGTTTCACTGACATCTGCTTTGTCCTGAACAGTTCTCATGGAAATTTGTCATTCTCTTGCTACCTGACCTAATTTTGCTAGTTTCCTACATACTCTTAAATTGTGTTAATTCTATGAATCCACGCAAACATATTTTTTCCTATTTAAGTTGTTCTTATTTTCTTTTTATGAAGTGCTGTTTTATTACACATCCCAATATCTACACATTGGATTGAATTGTATAAATGCAAAGTATATTTTTCATTTGTGTCAGTAAACACTTAGCAGGTTGTGGTAGACTTCTTTTCTACCACATTCTGTTTATAGGCACTGGCCGTAAGCATACTGTTAAGAACAATAGACCAGGCCTGATCTTCCAACATTTTTGGTTCTCTTTGTTAGATGTTTGTAGTGTTACGAGGGAGTGGGGTGGAAAGGTGTGACGTTTTCAAACTAATTTAATTTCAGGTATTGATGCTTTTTAGGTCCCTTGTTTTTCTGGGGTGCCACACTCACATCCCGTGAGTCAACCATGTACCCCAAGACAGTGCAAGATCTTTGCGGCTGGAAGGTGCGCAGCTTGGCCTGTGGGTAAGTGACATTAATGGGATTAAACTACGAGGTCTTGCAAAAGAATATGCACAGCTGTAAGTATTTGCCCTGGGGTGGTTGGGGTCCATAGGCTAGTGATTAATGATTCAAGTGCAGTTTCTATTTTGAATGTGTCAGTTATTGAGCGGTTTCTTAATGGGGTTATTAATTATTTATAGAAAAGTAAGTAGCTATCCAATATTATATTTAGGCATTTAAGACCAGATAGTATAAGCTGTATGATTGCAAAAGATTTATTGTGGGTGTATCATGAATTTAGAGACCTTCCATTTCACCCATTGCATACCATTGGTTGGCTATATTGTGCTTCTTATTCAGTGGCTTTCCTTGACCCATTTAGTTTATACCTTTGTCCCTCCCCCAAAGAATAGCCTCTGTCTTCCTTTTCATAGCCTGATGTGTATTCTTCTACTGTTTGCTTTTAGGGAAATTCTTTTATTTTTGGTTTTGCAGCAGGAATCAATTTCTGGATTCGCATGCCGTGTATTATTCAGCTATCTGGTGGTTGTATCAGGAACTCGAGGCAGAGTTGCCAGTGATCCTCCTAAAGTAAAAATGATTTTGACTTTCATCTAGGAATTCCGTATTCCATCAAAGCATTTGACAGAAAAGAAACCGGTGGAGAGGGACACAGTGGATTTGGAACCACCACTAACCCAGAACCCCAAGAAGGTAAAGAACAGGGCCTCTTCTGTTAAGAGGAGAACACAGAATTCCAGGGCCTGTTACACTAAGCCAAAGATGTGGAGGAACAATGGCAAGATCTCCACGCCCAATCACCAGGAGAGGAAATAAACATGTATTCGTCAAGGCCTTTGCCGCTGGATGACATCGCCTTATATGACAGAATTGTGAATAGAACAGCAGATTGATTATGGGGTGCAGCTGTAGGAGAAAAATTCCTAAACATGCTTTCTACTCGAAACTGTCTTCCCCCTCACAAAGCAAGTGCCAGTATCTGCCAATGCTCCCTAGCATTTTGGACAGGGGAAAGAGCCTGTCAAAGAACTGGTGAGCTGCAAGTCAGTGACACCCAGAGAAGAAATGTAATAGAAGAAGGGGACCTGGTTTATATAAACAGGGCAGTGCAATGGCAGACTATCATTGTGTCCACTACAAGGAAAAGAGCTAATATGCCAGCTTCATCAAGCTGTTACCTGATATGGATAAATAAGAGAATAAAGATGTTGGGGCACAAGTTCAAAAGAGAAGCCGCAGCGCAGTGGCACATCGAAGCTCCAACACCCTACTCAATAGTAGGGTGTACCACTAGTAGTAGTAGTACCACCAACCTGAAAGGAAGTGAGGGAAATGACGAAACACCTGCCAGACAAGTATCAGAAGAGGGCAAGCTTTCTTGTGGAGGAAGATGAGAATATAGCTGACACATACTTAAAATTTTAACTAGATGCTACCTACACAGCGAGCAGACAGGTAGTGTCATGGACAACATTGAGGAGACACACCTAGATGCGAGGTAAAAAATGAAGGCCAGGCTAATATAATCATTATGCCGTTCAGCAGGGACCAACTTTTTGGAAGTCCGGTGGATGACACACAGCAGCAACAGAAAAAAGAATGAAACAGCAAAGTTCATGGGAGTCTTACAGTTTATGGGCCAACGGAGAGGAGTGGCCCCACCCAACAAGATGACCTGCAGGAAGGAAGAGTTCATATGCCACGATCACTCACCAATCCTTCCAAAAAACAAGCCAGGCACAGGGACAAATGCAACAGTGGCATTACTAGATGCCACAGACAGTCCTTTCGCAGTATAGGATAAGGTCAAAAGGGGGGGGACCCTGTGAAAAAGTGACTCTCGGAACCAGAATTCTCCACAAAACACAGCACCTGTAAGGGAGGGAAGAATAGGAACCTTTCTGAAGGAGTGAAAAAAGTTGCATTGGACAAATGGATATTTAACATGATCCAACATCAATCAATCAGGAATTTGTAAAGCGCACTACTCACCTGTGAGGGTTTCAAGGCACTGAGGGGCAAATAGCCAGGTCTTGAGAAGTTTCCAGAAGGTAAGGAGGTCTTTGGTCTGTCGCCGGTGGGTGGGAAGAGTGTTCCACGTTTTGGCTATTGCATAGAAATAATAAAGCACCCCTCAAGGTGGGGATGAAAAGAGAACGCATACAGCATAGGCCAAAAAAATCTTTCTACAATGGGAAGTAAAAGAGCGGTTGCAGAAACTGGCAATGAAAAGAGTATCCCCCTGAGGTGGTCAATAAAGGAAACTACTCACTGTACTTTTTGGTTCCACAGCTGGACAAATCATTATGACCAATATTAGACCTTCGCATCTTAAACAAGTTCATAAAGAGACAAACATTCAAGATGACAATGTTGTGTGAAGTCCTAATGCAGCTCTGGGAAGCAGATTACATGGCAGCTGTAGACCTGAAGGACATCTGTTTATACATCCCAATGAACAACAGACACAAGCTCTCCTATGCTTTGTAATGGACAAAACTCATCACCACTTAAGAGTACCACCATTTAGAATAAAATTTGCACCTAGAGTGTTAACAAAATGCTTAGCGGCTGAAATGGCACACTTAAGAATAAAGGGAATACATGTGTAGCCTGACCTAGATGACTGGCTGGGAAAGGCAGACTCCTTTTCCATATGTGTAAACAGCATAAAAACAATGAGGGAAATACTCCACAAAATGGTGTGTTCT
The DNA here is from genome assembly GCF_031143425.1 of Pleurodeles waltl. Lineage (NCBI taxonomy): Eukaryota > Metazoa > Chordata > Amphibia > Caudata > Salamandridae > Pleurodeles > Pleurodeles waltl. Next base: position 1,408,868,206 of record NC_090445.1, on the reverse strand, counting down.
ATAAACACGGAAAAATCGTCCCCTGCACCCGAAAGAGAAAGTCTTCCTCGTAGCAAAAAAACAATACACTACAATGCAAGCAAGAGCATTGCCCTGTGACAAGAGTACTAGCAATTACGTAACAAGCTTACTGCTACCCCAAGGGTCATTCTCTGACAGTGAGGAAAGTGAGAGAGATGCTGGGCATGACCGCTTCCTTAATCCTTCCAATCACATATGGAAGTCTACAAATGAGACCAATCCAAGAATGCCTCCAGATGATCACAGGCAATATGGAGTTGGGAGGATCTAGTGGTTGTCACACAGAAGTATAGGAAGAATGGTTTGGTGGAGCAAAGAGAACATAAGTAGGAAGACCTTTCATACTATCAACTCAGACAGTGACCATCACCACTAATGCTTCTAGCACGAGAAGAGGAGCACACATGGAGAGATGCAACATTAGGTAAAAAATTGATACTAATGCAGACGGACAATACAACAACCGGGCTCTACCCCAACCTGTAGGGAGGAACTAAATCTTTCACCCTGTCCAATCTAGTGCAAGTAACACGGAAGTGGGCCATTCACAGAGGAATGATCATAGCATCAATACACCTCCTAGAAGAAGACAACATAGAAGTGCACAAGCACAGCAGACAAGCAAACATCTGGCAGTAGTGGGAGCTAAATCAGACGGTGGTCAAAAAGTTGTTCCAGAGGTGGGGGACACCAGATCTAGACCTGTTTACAGCACCACAGCAGGCAAAATGCCAACTCTTTACCTCCAGAAACCCACGCTACCACTGGCTGGGTAATACACAGTCAATGGGCTGTTCAAGGAGAGTTACGTACACTTTTTTTGCCCTAATCCCACTTGGACCACTAATGGTAAACTAGTGCAAACATTTGCGGTTGACACTAATCCTCATCACCCACAGTGGACAAGTAAGACCTAGTTTTCCACACTGATAGAGATGCCACAGGGCAAAATGCAGATAATGCAAAGACTGTCAATGACACTCAACCACCTATCCATGCAAGGGGGGAGAGTTCTTGTAGGAAGTTGGCTCTGCATGCACTATTTCAAAGTAAGGAATAGTATGCACAGAGTCCAAGGGTTCCCCTTAGAGGTAAGATAGTGGCAAAAAGAGATAATACTAATGCTCTATTTTGTGGTAGTGTGGTCGAGCAGTAGGCTTATCAAAGGAGTAGTGTCAAGCATTTGTTGTACATACACACAGGCAATAAATGAGGAACACACACTCAGAGACAATTCCAGGCCAATAGGTTTTTGTATAGAAAAATATATGTTCGATGGCATCTGTCGCTGTAGATACGCATGTTCTGCAATAGCTCGCCATCTGGTGTTGGGCCGGAGTGTTACAAGTTGTTTTTCTTCGAAGAAGTCTTTCGAGTAACGGGACCGAGTGACTCCTCCTTTTGTTTCCATTGCACATGGGCGTCGACTCCATCTTCGATTGTTTTTTTTCCGCCATCGGGTTCGGACGTGTTCCTGTCGCTCCGAGTTTCGGAACGGAAAATTAGCTAATTTCGGAAGATTTTCGTCGGTATTGTTGCGTTCGGGATCGGCGTACTTTGATTCCACACCGCATCGAAGATCGAAGAGCTCCGGTGCCCTTCGGGGTAGTTTTTCGATCCTCCGTCGGGGCCTGGTCGGCCCGACCGCGTGCTGAAGAACGCCGATGGAACGGACCCCGTTCCGTTTCTGCCCCAAATGCCACAATAAGTACCCTTACACAGACCAACACTTGGTCTGCAACCTGTGCCTGTCACCTGAGCACAGCGAAGACACCTGCGAGGCCTGTCGTGCGTTCCGGTCCCGAAAAACACTCCGAGACCGTCGAGCCAGAAGACTTCAGATGGCGTCCGCACCGACAGCCCAACGGGAGTTCGAGGAACAGGAAGAAGAAGGTACCTTCTCGATCCAAGACTCAGACTCCGAAGGATTCGACGATACACAAACCGTGAGTAAGACGTCGAAATCCACTCAGAAGAACATTTACAAGGCCCAGGGGACGCCACTGCCACCAGGCCATGGCTCCACCCATAAATTCGGTGACCGCCCGTCGGCACCGAAAAAGGCCCAAACAGTGCCAAGATCGTCCGACTCCGGTCGAGACACCGGCACGCAGCCTTCTCGGGACCGAGAAAGTGCTGGAGACAAGCCTCGACACCGAGATGCCGGTGCCGACACGGCTCGACGCCGAGACAGCGGCACCGAAACAGATCGACGCCGAGAGGTTTCGGCCCCGAAAAAGAAAAGAGTCACCTCGGAGCCGAAAAAACACGCAGACAGGGTTTCGATGCCGAAACAAACTGCAAGCGACCCAGCTTCAGGCTCTTATACAGAAGAGCACTCGCTAACCTCCCAAATGCAGAAGCATAGGTTTGAGGAAGAGCTGCAAGCAACTAATGTGGACCATACGCAAAAGCGTATCTTCATACAGCAGGGGACAGGAAAAATAAGCACCCTTCCCCCCATTAGGAGAAAGAGAAGGTTGGAGTTCCAGACGGAACAGACACCACAACCAAAAGTGGTGAAAAGAGTTACTCCACCACCCTCTCCTCCGCCTGTGATTAACGTCTCACCAGCACAAACTCCATCACACTCCCCAGCTCACACCACCATGAGCCAGGGTGACCAAGATCAGGACGCATGGGACCTATACGACGCCCCAGTGTCAGATAACAGTCCGGAGGCATACCCTACAAAGCCATCTCCACCAGAAGACAGCACCGCGTATTCTCAAGTGGTGGCTAGAGCAGCACAATTTCACAACGTAAGCCTCCACTCAGAACAGGTCGAGGATGATTTCTTATTCAACACCCTCTCCTCCACCCACAGCTCCTACCAAAGCCTGCCTATGCTCCCTGGTATGCTCCGGCACGCAAAAGACATCTTTAAGGAGCCGGTCAAAAGTAGGGCAATCACACCAAGGGTGGAAAAAAAGTATAAGGCGCCTCCTACAGACCCGGCTTTCATCACTACACAGCTGCCACCAGACTGTCGTTGTAGGAGCAGCTAGGAAAAGGGCCAACTCTCACACATCTGGAGATGCACCACCCCCAGATAAAGAAAGCCGCAAGTTCGATGCAGCTGGTAAGAGTCGCAGCACAAGCTGCAAACCAGTGGCGCATCGCGAACTCCCAGGCACTACTTGCGCGCTATGACAGAGCCCACTGGGACGAGATGCAACATCTCATTGAACATCTGCCCAAGGACTTACAAAATAGGGCAAAACAAGTGGTGGAGGAGGGACAGACCATTTCCAACAACCAAATCCGCTCCTCCATGGACGCTGCAGATACAGCTGCACGGACAATTAATACATCTGTAACTATCAGAAGGCATGCATGGCTCCGAACGTCTGGATTTAAACCAGAGATTCAACAAGCAGTTCTCAATATGCCTTTTAATGAAAAAGAACTGTTCGGTCCAGAAGTGGACACAGCGATTGAGAAACTCAAAAAAGATACGGACACTGCCAAAGCCATGGGCGCACTCTACTCCCCGCAGAGCAGAGGGAATTACAGCACATTCCGTAAAACGCCCTTTCGAGGGGGGGTTTCGAGGTCAAAGCACACAAGCCAGCACCTCACAAGCCACACCGTCCAGTTACCAGGGACAGTATAGAGGAGGTTTTCGAGGACAATATAGAGGAGGGCAATTCCCTAGAAATAGAGGAAGATTTCAAAGCCCCAAAGCCCCTACTACTAAACAGTGACTCACAGGTCACTCACCCCCTCCACACAACACCAGTGGGGGGAAGAATAGGCCATTATTACAAAGCATGGGAGGAAATCACTACAGACACTTGGGTTCTAGCAATTATCCAACATGGTTATTGCATAGAATTTCTACAATTCCCTCCAAACATACCACCAAAAGCACAAAATTTAACAACACACCATTCCAATCTCCTGGAGATAGAAGTGCAGGCACTATTGCAAAAGAATGCAATCGAATTAGTGCCAAACACACAAATAAACACAGGAGTTTACTCACTGTACTTTCTGATACCAAAGAAGGACAAAACACTGAGACCAATCCTAGACCTCAGAGTAGTGAACACTTTCATAAAATCAGACCACTTCCACATGGTCACACTACAAGAAGTATTGCCATTGCTAAAACTACACGACTACATGGCAACTTTAGACCTCAAGGATGCTTATTTTCATATACCAATACACCCATCGCACAGGAAATACCTAAGGTTTGTATTCAAAGGAATACATTACCAATTCAAGGTACTGCCTTTCGGATTAACAACCGCACCAAGAGTCTTTACCAAATGTCTAGCGGTAGTCGCTGCACACATAAGAAGGCAGCAAATACATGTGTTCCCGTATTTGGACGACTGGCTAATCAAGGCCCATTCGTTCAAACAGTGCTCAAATCACACAAATCAGATCATACAAACCCTCTTCAAACTAGGGTTCACCGTCAATTTCACAAAATCCAAAATTCTGCCACGCAAGGTACAACAATACCTGGGAGCCATAATAAACACATCAAAAGGAGTAGCCACTCCAAGTCCACAAAGAATTCAAAATTTCAACACCATCATACAACGCATGTATCCAACACAAAAGATACAGGCAAAGATGGTATTACAACTCCTAGGCATGATGTCATCATGCATAGCCATTGTCCCAAACGCAAGACTGCACATGAGGCCCTTACAACAATGCCTAGCATCACAGTGGTCTCAAGCACAGGGTCACCTTTTAGATCTGGTGTTAATAGACCGCCAAACTTACCTCTCGCTTCTGTGGTGGAACAACATAAATTTAAACAAGGGGCGGCCTTTCCAAGACCCAGTGCCACAATACGTAATAACAACAGATGCTTCCATGACAGGGTGGGAAGCACACCTCGATCAACTCAGCATACAAGGACAATGGAACGTACATCAAACAAAACTGCATATCAATCACCTAGAACTTCTAGCAGTTTTTCAAGCACTAAAGGCTTTCCAACCAATAATAGTTCACAAATACATTCTCGTCAAAACAGACAACATGACAACAATGTATTATCTAAACAAGCAGGGGGGGACGCACTCCACGCAGTTAAGCCTGCTAGCACAAAAAATTTGGCATTGGGCAATTCACAACCAAATTCGCCTAATTGCACAGTTTATACCAGGGATACAAAATCAACTCGCAGACAATCTCTCTCGAGATCACCAACAGGTCCACGAATGGGAAATTCACCCCCAAATTCTGAACACTTATTTCAAACTCTGGGGAACACCTCAGATAGACTTGTTTGCGACAAGGGAGAACGCAAAATGCCAAAACTTCGCATCCAGATACCCACACAAACAATCCCAAGGCAATGCCCTATGGATGAACTGGTCAGGGATATTTGCTTACGCTTTTCCTCCTCTCCCTCTCCTTCCTTACCTGGTAAACAAACTCAGTCAAAGCAAACTCAAACTCATATTGATAGCACCAACTTGGGCAAGGCAACCCTGGTACACAACGCTACTAGACCTATCAGTGGTACCCTGCATCAAATTGCCCAACAGGCCAGATCTGTTAACACAGCACAACCAAAAGATCAGACACCCAGATCCAGCATCGCTGAATCTAGCAATCTGGCTCCTGAAATCCTAGAATTCGGGCACTTACAACTTACCCAAGAATGTATGGAAGTCATAAAACAAGCAAGAAGGCCATCCACCAGGCACTGCTATGCAAGTAAATGGAAGAGGTTTGTTTGCTACTGCCATATTAATCAAATACAACCATTACACACAACTCCAGAACATGTAGTGGGTTACTTGCTTCACTTACAAAAATCTAACCTAGCTTTCTCTTCCATTAAGATTCACCTTGCAGCAATATCTGCATACCTGCAGACTACCTATTCAACTTCCCTATATAAAATACCAGTCATGAAAGCATTCATGGAGGGCCTTAGAAGAATTATACCACCAAGAACACTACCTGTTCCTTCATGGAACCTAAATGTTGTCCTAACTAGACTTATGGGTCCACCTTTTGAACCCATGCACTCCTGCGACATACAGTTCCTAACCTGGAAGGTGGCATTTCTCATCGCCATTACTTCCCTGAGAAGAGTAAGCGAGATTCAGGCGTTTACTATACAGGAACCTTTTATACAACTACACAAAAATAAAGTCGTCCTAAGGACCAATCCTAAATTTTTGCCAAAGGTTATTTCACCGTTCCATCTAAATCAAACAGTGGAACTTCCAGTGTTCTTTCCACAGCCAGATACCGTAGCTGAAAGGGCACTACATACATTAGATGTCAAAAGAGCATTGATGTATTACATTGACAGAACAAAAAACATCAGAAAGACTAAACAACTCTTTATTGCATTTCAAAAACCTCATGCAGGAAACCCAATTTCAAAACAAGGTATAGCCAGATGGATAGTTAAATGCATCCAAATCTGCTACCTTAAAGCTAAACGACAGCTGCCCATTACACCAAGGGCACACTCAACCAGAAAGAAAGGTGCTACCATGGCCTTTCTAGGAAACATCCCAATGCAAGAAATATGTAAGGCAGCCACATGGTCTACGCCTCACACATTCACCAAGCACTACTGTGTAGACGTGTTATCCGCACAACAAGCCACAGTAGGTCAAGCCGTATTAAGGACATTATTTCAGACTACTTCCACTCCTACAGGCTGATCCACCGCTTTTGGGGAAATAACTGCTTACTAGTCTATGCAGAACATGCGTATCTACAGCGACAGATGCCATCGAACTGAAAATGTCACTTACCCAGTGTACATCTGTTCGTGGCATCAGTCGCAGTAGATTCGCATGTGCCCACCCGCCTCCCCGGAAGCCTGTAGCAGTTTGGAAGTTACCTTCAATTATTTATATATGTATCATCTCAACCTTAAATAGGTGCATACTTAGTCACTCCATTGCATGGGCACTATTACTACAATTCAACTCCTACCTCACCCTCTGCGGGGAAAAACAATCGAAGATGGAGTCGACGCCCATGCGCAATGGAAACCAAAGGAGGAGTCACTCGGTCCCGTGACTCGAAAGACTTCTTCGAAGAAAAACAACTTGTAACACTCCGGCCCAACACCAGATGGCGAGCTATTGCAGAACATGCGAATCTACTGCGACTGATGCCACGAACAGATGTACACTGGGTAAGTGACATTTTCATTTCTTAGTTTATTTTAAGAACCACAGGTTCAAATTTTACATGTAATATCTCAAATGAAAGGTATTGCAGGTAAGTACTTTAGGAACTTTGAATAATCACAATAGCATATATGCTTTTCAAATAAAACACATATAGCTATTTTAAAACTAGACAGTGCAATGTTCACAGTTCCTAGGGGAGGTAAGTAATTGTTAGTTCTTGCAGGTAAGTAAACCACCTACGGGGTTCAAGTTTGGGTCCAAGGTAGCCCACCGTTGGGGGTTCAGAGCAACCCCAAAGTTACCACACCAGCAGCTCAGGGCCAGTCAGGTGCAGAGTTCAAAGTGGTGCCCAAAAGGCATAGGCTTCAATGGAGAAGGGGGTGCCCCGGTTCCAGTCTGCCAGCAGGTAAGTACCCGCGTCTTCGGAGGGCAGACCAGGGGGGTTTTGTAGGGCACCGGGGGGGACACAAGTTAGCACAGAAAGTACACCCTCAGCAGCACGGGGGCGGCCGGGTGCAGTGTGCAAACACACGTCGGGTTTTCAATTGGAAGCAATGGGAGACCAAGGGGTCTCTTCAGCGATGCAAGGGGAGGGCTCCTCAGGGTAGCCACCACCTGGGCAAGGGAGAGGGCCTCCTGGGGGTCACTCCTGCACTGGAGTTCCGATCCTTCAGGTCCTGGGGGCTGCGGGTGCAGGGTCTTTTCCAGGCGTCGGGATCTGAGAGTCAGGCAGTCGCGGTCGGTGGGAGCCTCGGTAGTCCCTCTGCAGGTGTCGCTGTGGGGGCTCAGGGAGGGCAACTCTGGCTACTCACGGTCTCTTAGTCGCCGGGGAGTCCTCCCTGAAGTGTTTCTCCACAAGTCGAGCCGGGGGCGTCGGGTGCAGAGTTGCAAGTCTCTCGCTTCTGGCGGGAAACGCAGTTTGTCTTTAAGTTGCTCCTTTGGAAACAAAGTTGCAGTCTTGGGTGAACAGGGCCGCTGTTCTCTGGAGTTTCTTGGTCCTTTTAGAGCAGGGCAGTCCTCTGAGGATTCAGAGGTCGCTGGTCCTGGGGAAAGCGTTGCTGGAGCAGTTTTCTTCCGAAGGGGGGAGACAGGCCGGTAGAGCTGAGGCCAAAGCAGTTGGTGTCTCCGTCTTCTCTGCAGGGTTTTTCAGCTCAGCAGTCCTCTTCTTCTTAGGCTGCAGGAATCTGAGTTCCTAGGTTCAGGGGAGCCCTTAAATACTAAATTTAAGGGCGTGTTAAGGTCTGGGGGGGTTAGTAGCCAATGGCTACTAGCCCTGAGGGTGGGTACACCCTCTTTGTGCCTCCTCCCAAGGGGAGGGGGGGGGGGGTCACATTCCTATCCCTATTGGGGGAATCCTCCATCTGCAAGATGGAGGATTTCTAAAAGTTAGTCACCTCAGCTCAGGACACCTTAGGGGCTGTCCTGACTGGCCAGTGACTCCTCCTTGTTATTCTCATTATTTCCTCCGGCCTTGCTGCCAAAAGTGGGGCCGCGGCCGGAGGGGGCGGGCAACTCCACTAGCTGGAATGCCCTGTGGTGCTGGAACAAAGGGGGTGAGCCTTTGAGGCTCACCGCCAGGTGTTACAGCTCCTGCCTGGGGGAGGTGATAGCATCTCCACCCAGTGCAGGCTTTGTTACTAGCCACAGAGTGACAAAGGCACTCTCCCCATGTGGCCAGCAACATGTCTCGAGTGTGGCAGGCTGCTAAAACCAGTCAGCCTACACAGATAGTTAGTTAAGGTTTCAGGGGGCACCTCTAAGGTGCCCTCTGGGGTGTATTTTACAATACAATGTACACTGGCATCAGTGTGCATTTATTGTGCTGAGAAGTTTGATACCAAACTTCCCAGTTTTCAGTGTAGCCATTCTGGTGCTGTGGAGTTTGTGTTTGACAGACTCCCAGACCATATACTCTTATGGCTCCCCTGCACTTAAAATGTCTAAGGTTTGGCTTAGACACTGTAGGGGCACAGTGCTCATGCACTGGTGCCATCACCTATGGTATAGTGCACCCTGCCTTATGGCTGTAAGGCCTGCTAGAGGGATGACTTATCTATACTGCATAGGCAGTGTGAGGTTGGCATGGCACCCTGAGGGGAGTGCCATGTCGACTTACTTGTTTTGTCCTCACCAGCACACACAAGCTGGCAAGCAGTGTGTCTGTGCTAAGTAAGGGGTCTCCAGGGTGGCATAAGACATGCTGCAGCCCTTAGAGACCTTCCCTGGCATCAGGGCCCTTGGTACCAGGGGTACCAGTTACAAGGGACTTACCTGGATGCCAGGGTGTGCCAATTGTGAAAACGAAAGTACAGGTTAGGGAAAGGACACTGGTGCTGGGGCCTGGTTAGCAGGCCTCAGCACACTTTCAATTCAAAACATAGCATCAGCAAAGGCAAAAAGTCAGGGGGTAACCATGCCAAGGAGGCATTTCCTTACACAACCCCCCCCCCCCCCACCCCCCCCCCCAAACGAAAGAGGATGAGTGTAGGAAGTTGGCTCTGTATGTGCTATTTCAAAGTAAGGAATAGCATGCACAGAGTCCAAGGGTTCCCCTTAGAGGTAAAATAGTGGTAAAAATAGATAATACTAATGCTCTATTTTGTGGTAGTGTGGTCGAGCAGTAGGCTTATCCAAGGAGTAGTGTTAAGCATTTGTTGTACATACACATAGACAATAAATGAGGTACACACACTCAGAGACAAATCCAGCCAATAGGTTTTGTTATAGAAAAATATATTTTCTTAGTTTATTTTAAGAACCACAGGTTCAAATTTAACATGTAATATCTTGTTTGAAAGGTATTGCAGGTAAGTACATTAGGAACTTTGAATCATTTCAATTGCATGTATACTTTTCAAGTTATTCACAAATAGCTACTTTAAAAGTGGACACAGTGCAATTTTCACAGTTCCTGGGGGAGGTAAGTTTTTGTTAGTTTTACCAGGTAAGTAGGACACTTACAGGGTTCAGTTCTTGGTCCAAGGTAGCCCCCCGTTGGGGGTTCAGAGCAACCCCAAAGTTACCACACCAGCAGCTCAGGGCCGGTCAGGTGCAGAGTTCAAAGTGGTGCCCAAAACGCATAGGCTATAATGGAGCGAAGGGGGTGCCCCGGTTCCGGTCTGCTTGCAGGTAAGTACCCGCGTCTTCGGAGGGCAGACCAGGGGGGTTTTGTAGGGCACTGGGGGGGACACAAGCCCACACAGAAATTTCACCCTCAGCGGCGCGGGGGCGGCCGGGTGCAGTGTTAGAACAAGCGTCGGGTTCGCAATGTAAGTCAATGAGAGATCAAGGGATCTCTTCAGCGCTGCAGGCAGGCAAGGGGGGGCTTCCTCGGGGAAACCTCCACTTGGGCAAGGGAGAGGGACTCCTGGGGGTCACTTCTGCAGTGAAAGTCCGGTCCTTCAGGTCCTGGGGGCTGCGGGTGCAGGGTCTTTTCCAGGCGTCGGGATCTGAGGAGCAGGCAGTCGCGGTCAGGGGGAGCCTCAGGATTCCCTCTGCAGGTGTCGCTGTGGGGGCTCAGGGGGGACAGGTTTTGGTACTCACAGTCGTAGAGTAGTCCGGGGGTCCTCCCTGAGGTGTTGGTTCTCCACCAGCCGAGTCGGGGTCGCCGGGTGCAGTGTTGCAAGTCTCACGCTTCTTGCGGGGAGTTGCAGGGTTCTTTAAAGCTGCTTCTTGAAACAAAGTTGCAGTCTTTTTGGAGCAGGTCCGCTGTCCTCAGGAGTTTCTTGTCGTCGTCGAAGCAGGGCAGTCCTCAGAGGATTCAGAGGTCGCTGGTCCCTTTGGAAGGCGTCGCTGGAGCAGAGTTCTTTGGAAGGCAGGAGACAGGCCGGTGAGTTTCTGGAGCCAAGGCAGTTGTTGTCTTCTGGTCTTCCTCTGCAGGGGTTTTCAGCTAGGCAGTCCTTGTTCTTGTTGTTTGCAGGAATCTAATTTTCTAGGGTTGAGGGTAGCCCTTAAATACTGAATTTAAGGGCGTGTTTAGGTCTGGGGGGTTAGTAGCCAATGGCTACTAGCCCTGAGGGTGGGTACACCCTCTTTGTGCCTCCTCCCAAGGGGAGGGGGTCACAATCCTAACCCTATTGGGGGAATCCTCCATCTGCAAGATGGAGGATTTCTAAAAGTTAGTCACCTCAGCTCAGGACACCTTAGGGGCTGTCCTGACTGGCCAGTGACTCCTCCTTGTTATTCTCATTATTTTCTCCGGCCTTGCCGCCAAAAGTGGGGGCCGGGGCCGGAGGGGGCGGGCAACTCCACTAGCTGGAGTGTCCTGCGGTGCTGTGACAAAGGGGTGAGCCTTTGAGGCTCACCGCCAGGTGTTACAGCTCCTGCCTGGGGGAGGTGTTAGCATCTCCACCCAGTGCAGGCTTTGTTACTGGCCTCAGAGTGACAAAGGCACTCTCCCCATGGGGCCAGCAACATGTCTCTAGTGTGGCAGGCTGCTGGAACTAGTCAGCCTACACAGATGGTCGGTTAAGTTTCAGGGGGCACCTCTAAGGTGCCCTCTGGGGTGTATTTTGCAATAAAATGTACACTGGCATCAGTGTGCATTTATTGTGCTGAGAAGTTTGATACCAAACTTCCCAGTTTTCAGTGTAGCCATTATGGTGCTATGGAGTTCGTGTAAAACCGACTCCCAGACCATATACTCTTATGGCTACCCTGCACTTACAATGTCTAAGGTTTTGCTTAGACACTGTAGGGGTACAGTGCTCATGCACTGGTACCCTCACCTATGGTATAGTGCACCCTGCCTTAGGGCTGTAAGGCCTGCTAGAGGGGTGTCTTACCTATACTGCATAGGCAGTGAGAGGCTGGCATGGCACCCTGAGGGGAGTGCCATGTCGACTTACTCGTTTTGTCCTCACTAGCACACACAAGCTGGCAAGCAGTGTGTCTGTGCTGAGTGAGAGGTCTCCAGGGTGGCATAAGACATGCTGCAGCCCTTAGAGACCTTCCTTGGCATCAGAGCCCTTGGTACTAGAAGTACCAGTTACAAGGGACTTATCTGGATGCCAGGGTCTGCCAATTGTGGATACAAAAGTACAGGTTAGGGAAAGAACACTGGTGCTGGGGCCTGGTTAGCAGGCCTCAGCACACTTTCAATTGTAAACATAGCATCAGCAAAGGCAAAAAGTCAGGGGGCAACCATGCCAAGGAGGCATTTCCTTACAATGAGACTAACCTTTCCCAAGAGAGTCTTCATTTTCTAAGTGGAAGAACCTGGAAAGGCCATCTGCATTGGCATGGGCAGTCCTAGGTTTGTGTTCCACTATAAAGTCCATTCCCTGTAGGGAGATGGACCACCTGAACAGTTTTGGATTTTCACCTTTCATTTGCATCAGCCATCTGAGAGGTCTGTGGTCAGTTTGAACTACAAAGTGAGTACCAAAGAGGTATGGTCTCAGCTTCTTCAGGGACCAAACCACAGCAAAGGCCTCCCTCTCAATTGCACTCCAACGCTGCTCCCTTGGGAGTAACCTCCTGCTAATGAAAGCAACAGGCTGGTCAAGGCCATCTTCATTTGTTTGGGACAAAACTGCCCCTATCCCATGTTCAGAGGCATCTGTCTGCACAATGAACTGCTTGGAGTAATTTGGAGCTTTTAGAACTGGTGCTGTGCACATTGCTTGTTTCAGGGTGTCAAAGGCCTGTTGGCATTGTACAGTCCAGTTTACCTTCTTGGGCATTTTCTTGGAGGTGAGTTCTGTGAGGGCTGTCACTATGGATCCATATCCCTTCACAAACCTCCTGTAATACCCAGTCAAGCCAAGGAATGCCCTGACTTGAGTCTGGGTTTTTGGAGCTGCCCAGTCCAGAATAGTCTGAATCTTAGGCTGGAGTGGCTGAACTTGCCTCCACCTACAAGGTGTCCCAAGTAAACCACAGTTCCCTGCCCTATCTGGCATTTGGATGCCTTGATAGAGAGGCCTGCTGATTGCAGAGCCTTCAAAACCTTCTTCAGGTGGACCAGGTGATCCTGCCAGCTGGAGCTAAAGACAGCAATATCATCAAGATAAGCTGCACTAAAGGACTCCAAACCAGCAAGGACTTGATTCACCAACCTTTGGAAGGTGGCAGGGGCATTCTTTAAACCAAAGGGCATAACAGTAAATTGATAATGCCCATCAGGTGTGGAGAATGCTGTCTTTTCTTTTGCTCCAGGTGCCATTTTGATTTGCCAGTACCCTGCAGTTAAGTCAAAGGTACTTAAGAATTTGGCAGCACCTAATTTGTCAATCAGTTCATCAGACCTTGGAATGGGATGGGCATCTGTCTTGGTGACAGAATTAAGTCCTCTGTAGTCCACACAAAACCTCAACTCTCTCTTTCCATCTTTGGTGTGAGGTTTGGGGACTAAGACCACTGGGCTTGCCCAGGGGCTGTCAGAATGCTCAATTACTCCCAATTCCAGCATCTTGTGGACTTCCACTTTGATGCTTTCCTTAACTTGGTCAGACTGTCTGAATATTTTGTTTTTGACAGGCATGCTGTCTCCTGTGTCCACATCATGGGTACACAGGTGTGTCTGACCAGGGGTTAGGGAAAGGAGCTCAGCAAACTGTTGCAGGACCTTCCTGCAGTCAGATTGCTGTTGGCCAGAGAGGGTGTCTGAATAGATCACTCCATCTACTGAACCATCATTAGGGATTGATGAGAGGAGATCAGGGAGAGGTTCACTGTCCGCTTCCTGGTCCTCATCTGTCACCAACAGATTCACATCAGCCCTATCATGGAAGAGCTTTAGGCGGTTCACGTGGATCACCCTCTTGGGACTCCTGCTAGTGCCTAGGTCCACCAGGTAGGTGACCTGACTTCTTTTCTAGCACTGGGTAAGGGCCACTCCATTTGTCCAGAAGTGCCCTGGGAGACACAGGCTCCAAAACCCAGACTTTCTGCCCTGGTTGAAATTCAACCATTGCAGCCTTTTGGTCATACCAAAACCTCTGGAGCTGTTGGCTGGCCTCAAGGTTTTTACTTGCCTTTTCCATGTACTCTGCCATCCTTGAACGTAGGCCAAGTACATAGTCCACTATGTCTTGTTTAGGCTCATGAAGAGGTCTCTCCCAGCCTTCTTTCACAAGAGCTAGTGGTCCCCTTACAGGGTGGCCAAACAGAAGTTCAAAGGGTGAGAACCCTACTACCTTCTGAGGCACCTCTCTGTAAGCGAAATGCAGACATGGCAAGAGGACATCCCATCTCCTTTTGAGTTTTTTTGGGAGCCCCATGATCATGCCTTTTAATGTCTTGTTGAATCTCTCAACAAGGCCATTAGTTTGTGGATGGTAGGGTGTAGTGAATTTATAAGTCACTCCACACTCATTCCACATGTGTTTCAGGTATGCTGACATGAAGTTGGTACCTCTGTCAGACACCACCTCCTTAGGGAAGCCCACTCTGGTAAAGATACCAATGAGGGCCTTGGCTACTGCAGGGGCATTAGTCGACCTAAGGGGAATAGCTTCAGGGTATCTAGTAGCATGATCCACTACTACTAGTATGTACATATTCCCTGAGGCTGTGGGAGGTTCAAGTGGACCCACTATGACCACACCCACTCTTTCAAAGGGGACCCCCACCACTGGAAGTGGAATGAGTGGGGTCTTTGGGTGTCGACCTGTCTGACCACTGGCTTGACAGGTGGTACAGGAGACACAAAACTCCTGGACTTTCTGGGACATGTTGGGCCAGTAGAAGTGGTTGACTAGTCTCTCCCACGTCTTGGTTTGTCCCAAATGCCCAGCAAGGGGAATATCATGGGCTAAGGTCAGTATGAACTCTTTGAACTCCTGAGGCACTACCACTCTCCTAGTGGCACCAGGTTTGGGATCTCTTGCCTCAGTGTACAGGAGTCCATCTTCCCAATAGACCCTATGTGTTCCAGTTTTCTTGCCATTGGACTCTTCAGCAGCTTGCTGCCTAAGGCCTTCAAGCGAGGGACAGGTTTCTTGCCCCTTACACTACTGCTCCCTTGAGGGTCCCCCTGGGCCTAAGAGCTCAACCTGATAAGGTTCTAACTCCATAGGCTCAGTTCCCTCAGAGGGCAGAACTTCTTCCTGAGAAGAGAGGTTCCCTTTTTGTTGTTGTGTTGCAGCTGGTTTCCCAGTTGTCTTTCCTTTTCTCTTGGTAGGCTGGGCCCTTTTTCCAGACTCCAGCTCTACTTTTTCACCCTGAGCCTTGCACTGTGCCTTTGTCTTGACACACACCAGTTCAGGGATACCCAGCATGGCTGCATGGGTTTTCAGTTCTACCTCAGCCCATGCTGAGGACTCCAGGTCATTTCCAAGCAAACAGTCTACTAGGATATTTGAGGAGACCACCACCTGTGTCAGGCCATTGACCCCTCCCCACTCTAAAGTTACCATAGCCATGGGATGTATTTTAGACTGATTGTCAGCTTTGGTGACTGGATAAGTTTGTCCAGCCAGGTATTGACCAGGGGAAACCAGTTTCTCTGTCACCATGGTGACACTGGCACCTGTATCCCTCAGGCCTTCTACACTTGTCCCATTAATTAAGAGCTGCTGGCTGTATTTTTGCATGTTAGGAGGCCAGGCAGCCAGTGTGGCTAAATCCACCCCACCCTCAGAGACTAATGTAGCTTCAGTGTGACACCTGATTTGCTCTGGGCACACTGTTGATCCCACTTGGAGACTAGCCATTCCAGTGTTAGCTGGAGTGGAGTTAGAAGTGGTACTTTTCTTGGGACAGGCCTGGTCTCCAGTTTGGTGTCCAGGCTGATTACAGCTACGACACCAGGCCTTTTTGGGATCAAAGTTTTTACCCTTGTACCCAACATTGTTTTGTGAAGAGGCTCTGGGACCACCCTCCTGTGCAGGTTTTTGGGGGCCTGAAGAAGACTCTTTACTATTTTTGTTTTTGGATGTCTCAACACTCTTCCCCTGGGGAGGCTTTGTGACCCCTTTCTTTTGGTCACCCCCTGTGGAAGTCTTGGTCACCCTAGTCTTGACCCAATGGTCCGCCTTCTTTCCCAATTCTTGGGGAGAAATTGGTCCTAGGTCTACCAGATGCTGATGCAGTTTATCATTTGAACAATTACTTAATAGGTGTTCTTTCACAAATAAATTGTACAGCCCATCATAATCATTAACACCACTGCCTTGAATCCAACCATCCAGTGTTTTCACTGAGTAGTCCACAAAATCAACCCAGGTCTGGCTCGAGGTTTTTTGAGCCCCCCTGAATCTAATTCTATACTCCTCAGTGGAGAATCCAAAGCCCTCAATCAGGGTTCCCTTCATGAGGTCATAAGATTCTGCATCTTTTCCAGAGAGTGTGAGGAGTCTATCTCTACATTTTCCAGTGAACATTTCCCAAAGGAGCGCACCCCAGTGAGATCTGTTAACTTTTCTGGTTACACAAGCCCTCTCAAAAGCTGTGAATCATTTGGTGATGTCCTCACCATCTTCATATTTAGTTACAATCCCTTTAGGGATTTTCAACATGTCAGGAGAATCTCTGACCCTATTTATGTTGCTGCCACCATTGATGGGACCTAGGCCATCTCTGGTCTTTCCCTTTCTATGGCTAGGATCTGTCTTTCCAAAGCCAATCTTTTGGCCATCCTGGCTAACAGGAGGTCCTCTTCACTGAGGCTATCCTCAGTGATTTCAGAAGTGCTGGCCCCTCCTGTGAGGGAAGCAGCATCTCTGACTATCACAGTTGGAATCGGGGATTGAGGGTCCCTGGGTTCCCTAGTTAGGACTGGAAGGTGGGAATTCTCCATGTCACTAACATCATCCTCTGGGTTGTCATCCTCGGAGGGGTTGGCTTTTTCAAACTCTGCCAAAAGCTCCTGGAGCTGTTGTTTGGAGGGTCTTAAGCCAATTGTGATTTTCTTTATTTTGCAGAGTGACCTTAGCTCCCTCATCTTAAGATGGAGGTAAGGTGTGAGGTCGAGTTCCTCCACATTCACATCTGCTCCAGGCATTATGTTTCTAAAAGTTGGAATACTTTTTAGGAATCTAAAACTAGTTCTAGAATCTAATTCAAACTTTCACAAAACTTTTAAACTCTAAAAGAAATGCTAACCGGTACTAACACAAGGCCCTAGCAGGACTTTTAAGAATTTAGAAAAATAGTTCAAATTGCAAAAATCAATTTCTAATGAAATGTTTGGAATTTGTCGTGTGATCAGGTATTGGCTGAGTAGTCCAGCAAATGCAAAGTCTTGTACCCCACCTCTGATCCACCAATGTAGGAAGTTGGCTCTGTATGCACTATTTCAAAGTAAGGAATAGTATGCACAGAGTCCAAGGGTTCCCCTTAGAGGTAAGATAGAGCATTAGTATTATCTCTTTTGCCACTATTTTGTGGTAGTGTGGTCGAGCAGTAGGCTTATCAAAGGAGTAGTGCTAAGCATTTGTTGTACATACACACAGGCAATAAATGAGGAACACACACTCAGAGACAATTCCAGGCAAATAGGTTTTTGTATAGAAAAATATCTTTTCTTAGTTTATTTTAAGAACCACAGGTTCAAATTTTACATGTAATATCTCAAATGAAAGGTATTGCAGGTAAGTACTTTAGGAACTTTGAATAATCACAATAGCATATATACTTTTCAAATAAAACACATATAGCTATTTTAAAACTAGACACAGTGCAATTTTCACAGTTCCTAGGGGAGGTAAGTAATTGTTAGTTCTTGCAGGTAAGTAAACCACCTACGGGGTTCAAGTTTGAGTCCAAGGTAGCCCACCGTTGGGGGTTCAGAGCAACCCCAAAGTTACCACACCAGCAGCTCAGGGCCGGTCAGGTGCAGAGTTCAAATTGGTGCCCAAAACGCATAGGCTTCAATGGAGAAGGGGGTGCCCCGGTTCCAGTCTGCCAGCAGGTAAGTACCCGCGTCTTCGGAGGGCAGACCAGGGGTGTTTTGTAGGGCACCAGGGGGGACACAAGTTAGCACAGAAAGTACACCCTCAGTAGCACGGGGCGACCGGGTGCAGTGTGCAAACACACGTCGGGTTTTCAATTGGAATCAATGGGAGACCAAGGGGTCTCTTCAGCGATGCAGGCGGCAAGGGGGGGGGGGCTCCTCGGGGTAGCCACCACCTGGGCAAGGGAGAGGGCCTCCTGGGGGTCACTCCTGCACTGGAGTTCCGATCCTTCAGGTCCTGGGGGCTGCGGGCGCAGGGTCTTTTCCAGGTGTCGGGATCTGAAAGTCAGGCAGTCGCGGTCGGGGGGAGCCTCGGGATTCCCTCTGCAGGTGTCGCTGTGGGAGGTCAGGGGGGGCAACTCTGGCTACTCATGGTCTCGTAGTCGCCGGGGAGTCCTCCCTGAAGTGTTTCTCCACAAGTCGAGCCGGGGGCGTCGGGTGCAGAGTTGCAAGTCTCACGCTTCTGGCGGGAAACGCAGTTTGTCTTTAAGTTGCTCCTTTGGAAACAAAGTTGCAGTCTTGGGTGAACAGGGCCGCTGTTCTCTGGAGTTTCTTGGTCCTTTTAGAGCAGGGCAGTCCTCTGAGGATTCAGAGGTCGCTGGTCCTGGGGAAAGCGTTGCTGGAGCAGTTTTCTTCCGAAGGGGGGAGATAGGCCGGTAGAGCTGGGGCCAAAGCAGTTGGTGTCTCCGTCTTCTCTGCAGGGTTTTTCAGCTCAGCAGTCCTCTTCTTCTTAGGTTGCAGGAATCTGAGTTCCTAGGTTCAGGGGAGCCCTTAAATACTAAATTTAAGGGCGTGTTTAGGTCTGGGGGGGTTAGTAGCCAATGGCTACTAGCCCTGAGGGTGGATACACCCTCTTTGTGCCTCTTCCCAAGGGGAGGGGGGGTCACATTCCTATCCCTATTGGGGGAATCCTCCATCTGCAAGATGGAGGATTTCTAAAAGTTAGTCACCTCAGCTCAGGACACCTTAGGGGCTGTCCTAACTGGCCAGTGACTCCTCCTTGTTATTCTCATTATTTCCTCCGGCCTTGCCGCCAAAAGTGGGGCCGTGGCCGGAGGGGGCGGGCAACTCCACTAGCTGGAATGCCCTGTGGTGCTGGAACAAAGGGGGTGAGCCTTTGAGGCTCACCGCCAGGTGTTACAGCTCCTGCCTGGGGAGGTGATAGCATCTCCACCCAGTGCAGGCTTTGTTACTAGCCACAGAGTGACAAAGGCACTCTCCCCATGTGGCCAGCAACATGTCTCGAGTGTGGCAGGCTGCTAAAACAAGTCAGCCTACACGGGTAGTTGGTTAAGGTTTCAGGGGCACCTCTAAGGTGCCCTCTAGGGTGTATGTTACAATAAATTGTACACTGGCATCAGTGTGCATTTATTGTGCTGAGAAGTTTGATACCAAACTTCCCAGTTTTCAGTGTAGCCATTATGGTGCTGTGGAGTTCGTGTTTGACAGACTCCCAGACCATATACTCTTATGGCTACCCTGCACTTACAATGTCTAAGGTTTGGCTTAGACACTGTAGGGGCACCGTGCTCATGCACTGGTGCCCTCACCTATGGTATAGTGCACCCTGCCTTAGGGCTGTGAAGCCTGCTAGAGGGGTGACTTATAAATACTGCATAGGCAGTGTGAGGTTGGCATGGCACCCTGAGGGGAGTGCCATGTCGACTTACTCGTTTTGTCCTCACCAGCACACACAAGCTGGCAAGCAGTGTGTCTGTGCTGAGTGAGGGGTCCCAGGGTGGCACAAGATATGCTGCAGCCCTTAGAGACCTTCCCTGGCATCAGGGCCCTTGGTACCAGGGGTACCAGTTACAAGGGACTTACCTGGATGCCAGGGTGTGCCAATTGTGAAACAAAAGTACAGGTTAGGGAAAGAACACTGGTGCTGGGGCCTGGTTAGCAGGCCTCAGCACACTTTCAAATCAAAACATAGCATCAGCAAAGGCAAAAAGTCAGGGGGTAACCATGCCAAGGAGGCATTTCCTTACAGTTCTCCACCCAGTACCCAGAGTCTAGAAGCGATAGTGACCGACACAAATGGCCACGTGTAGAGGTTTCTTCACTACACCAGTAGTGAAATGGTTCTGAGGGCCAAAGAAATGGCCCCACCAAGTTGTGCTCCTACAACCACGTAGAACCTGCACATGGTACTAATGCAACTGATGAAAGACCCCTTTGAGCCACTTCACAGCACTAAACTTTGTCATACTAAAAAGTAGCCTTCCTAATTGTGATATTACAGGGCAGACAAAGTGAATTGCAAGCAATTAGCCATCCAGAAGCCATATCTGCAAATACGTAAGGACTGGGAAGTCCTGAGAACCAGCCCACGCTTCCTACCAACGGTCATATCACAGTTTTACATAAACCAAGCCGCTTTAAGCGAAACCACTAGATAATTAGTGCACAGCGTGTAAATATAGGAAAGATTCACACTGCAAAACGAAAAGAAAATCAGGAGTAGTTTTGGAGCTTGACAAGTGTAAAGAAATGGCTCCCTGTTGCAGTTACCCCCCACTTTTTGCCTGATACTGATGCTGACTTGACTGAGAAGTGTGCTGGGACCCTGCTAACCAGGCCCCAGCACCAGTGTTCCTTCCCCTAAAATGTACCATTGTATCCACAATTGGCACACCCTGGCATTCAGATAAGTCCCTTGTAACTGGTACTTCTAGTACCAAGGGCCCTGATGCCAAGGAAGGTCTCTAAGGGCTGCAGCATGTCTTATGCCACCCTAGAGACCCCTCACTCAGCACAGACACACTGCTTACAAGCCTGTGTGTGCTAGTGAGAACAAAATGAGTAAGTCGACATGGCACTCCCCTCAGGGTGCCATGCCAGCCTCTCACTGCCTATGCAGTATAGGTAAGACACCCCTCTAGCAGGCCTTACAGCCCTAAGGCAGGGTGCACTATACCATAGGTGAGGGTACCAGTGCATGAGCACTGTGCCCCTACAGTGTCTAAACAAAACCTTAGACATTGTAAGTACAGGGTAGCCATAAGAGTATATGGTCTGGGAGTCTGTTTTACACGAACTCCACAGCACCATAATGGCTACACTGAAAACTGGGAAGTTTGGTATCAAACTTCTCAGCACAATAAATGCACACTGATGCCAGTGTACATTTTATTGTAAAATACACCCCAGAGGGCACCTTAGAGGTGCCCCCTGAAACTTAACCGACTATCTGTGTAGGCTGACTAGTTTTAGCAGCCTGCCGCAAACCGAGACATGTTGCTGGCCCCATGGGGAGAGTGCCTTTGTCACTCTGAGGCCAGTAACAAAGCCTGCACTGGGTGGAGATGCTAACACCTCCCCCAGGCAGGAATTGTCACACCTGGCGGTGAGCCTCAAAGGCTCACCTCCTTTGTGCCAACCCAGCAGGACACTCCAGCTAGTGGAGTTGCCCGCCCCCTCCGGCCAGGCCCCACTTTTGGCGGCAAGGCCGGAGAAAATAATGAGAAAAACAAGGAGGAGTCACTGGCCAGTCAGGACAGCCCCTAAGGTGTCCTGAGCTGAGGTGACTCTAACTTTTAGAAATCCTCCATCTTGCAGATGGAGGATTCCCCCAATAGGGTTAGGATTGTGACCCCCTCCCCTTGGGAGGAGGCACAAAGAGGGTGTACCCACCCTCAGGGCTAGTAGCCATTGGCTACTAACCCCCCAGACCTAAACACGCCCTTAAATTTAGTATTTAAGGGCTACCCTGAACCCTAGAAAATTAGATTCCTGCAACTACAAGAAGAAGGACTGCCTAGCTGAAAAACCCCTGCAGAGGAAGACCAGAAGACGACTACTGCCTTGGCCCCAGAAACTCACCGGCCTGTCTCCTGCCTTCCAAAGACCCTGCTCCAGCGACGCCTTCCGAAGGGACCAGCGACCTCGACATCCTCTGAGGACTGCCCTGCTTCGAAAAGACAAGAAACTCCCGAGGACAGCGGACCTGCTCCAAGAAAAGCTGCAACTTTGTTTCCAGCAGCTTTAAAGAACCCTGCAAGCTCCCCGCAAGAAGCGTGAGACTTGCAACACTGCACCCGGCGACCCCGACTCGGCTGGTGGCGATCCAACACCTCAGGAGGGACCCCAGGACTACTCGGATACTGTGAGTACCAAAACCTGTCCCCCCTGAGCCCCCACAGCGCCGCCTGCAGAGGGAATCCCGAGGCTTCCCCTGACCGCGACTCTTTGAACCTAAAGTCCCGACGCCTGGGAGAGACCCTGCACCCGCAGCCCCCAGGACCTGAAGGACCGGACTTTCACTGGAGAAGTGACCCCCAGGAGACCCTCTCCCTTGCCCAAGTGGAGGTTTCCCCGAGGAATCCCCCCCTTGCCTGCCTGCAGCGCTGAAGAGATCCCGAGATCTCTCATAGACTAACATTGCGAACCCGACGCTTGTTTCTACACTGCACCCGGCCGCCCCCGCGCCGCTGAGGGTGAAATTTCTGTGTGGACCTGTGTCCCCCCCGGTGCCCTACAAAACCCCCCTGGTCTGCCCTCCGAAGACGCGGGTACTTACCTGCAAGCAGACCGGAACCGGGGCACCCCCTTCTCTCCATTCTAGCCTATGTGTTTTGGGCACCACTTTGAACTCTGCACCTGACCGGCCCTGAGCTGCTGGTGTGGTGACTTTGGGGTTGCTCTGAACCCCCAACGGTGGGCTACCTTGGACCAAGAACTGAACCCTGTAAGTGTCCTACTTACCTGGTAAAACTAACAAAAACTTACCTCCCCCAGGAACTGTGAAAATTGCACTAAGTGTCCACTTTTAAAACAGCTATTTGTCAATAACTTGAAAAGTATACATGCAATTTTGATGATTTGAAGTTCCTAAAGTACTTACCTGCAATACCTTTCGAATGAGATATTCCATGTAGAATTTGAACCTGTGGTTCTTAAAATAAACTAAGAAAAGATATTTTTCTATATAAAAACCTATTGGCTGGATTTGTCTCTGAGTGTGTGTACCTCATTTATTGTCTTGTGTATGTGCAACAAATGCTTAACACTACTCCTTGGATAAGCCTACTGCTCGACCACACTACCACAAAATAGAGCATTAGTATTATCTATTTTTACCACTATTTTACCTCTAAGGGGAACCCTTGGACTCTGTGCATGCTATTCCTTACTTTGAAATAGCACATACAGAGCCAGCTTCCTACAACAAGTTTTCTGGATTAGCATGTGACCTACTCTCTGCTCCAGGAAATGAGGCAAGACAAAAGTAAACTGATATATAGTGTGGACAGAGTCCATGGGTTCCCCAAGAGGCTTGACAGATGCAATAATAGAAAATGCTAAATGCTCTAATTGTGGTACTGTGATCGATCAGTTAGGCTTATCAGCGGGTAGTGTTAAACATTTATTGTACACACACAAGCAATAAGTGAAAGCACACACTCCATGATTTAACTCCAAGCCAATAGGTTTCTATATAGAAAAATATTCTTTTGTTAATTTATTTTTAGAACCACAAGATTCATTTAGCAGGTAAGTACATCAAATGACCGGTACTTTGCATAGTAATACTTAGGACTTTGAATAGATTCAATATTGTTCACAGTTTTCTTTAAAATGCCAAAAAAGCTATTTTAAAAGTGGACACGGTGCAATTTTCAACAGTTCCTGGGGGAGGTAAGTAAAGTACACTTTTTGAGTTAAGTGTACCACACTTACGGGTTCAATCTCCGGGGCATAGGTAACCCACTGTTGGGCGTTCAAGGCAACCCCAAACACCCAGCACCAGAAAGACAGGGCCGGTCAGGTGCAGAGGTCAAACAGGAGCCAAAATATCGTGGGCGCCTATGGAGACAGTGGGTCCCCCGGTTCCAGTCTGCTTGCAGGTAAGTACTCGCGTTGTCGGAGGGCAGACCAGGGGAGTTTGGAGGAGTACTGGAAGGGCCCCAAGTACGCACAAACAGTGTTTCGGGTTCTCAATAGAACTCTATGGAGGGACCTGAGGGGTCATTTAGGCGCTGCTGGCAGGGCATAGGGTGGCCTCTCTCTCGGGCAAGCCACCGACTGGGCAAGGGTGAGGGCTGTTCGTTACTGCACTGGTGACCGGTTTCTCATGGGCTGCGGGTGCAGTGCTTCTCCAGGCATCGGATATCTTCGTCCCAAGCTGTTGCGGTCAGAGGGGTCCTCGGGATTCCCCCCCCCCCCCCCCACCCCACCCCCCGAAGGCGTCATCGTGGGGGTGCAGAAAGGTCAGCCCAGGGTGAACACATCATCTGAGTCGCTTGGGGGTCCTCTCTGGATAGTTGGTTTCTCTGGACATGGGCGAGGGGCGTTGGGTGCAGAGTAGTTGGACTCCCGCTTCTGGAGTGAGGTGAGAGTCCCTTTAAAGTTGGTTTATTGATCTTCTTTTCTGGCAGGTCCGCTGTCCACGGGAGTTTCTTGGTCCTCGGTGATACATTCAGTCCACTGGAGGATTTTCAGGGGTCGGTGGTCCTGCAGAACGCGTTGCTTCTTTTCTTGCAGCGTTTCAAAGCCCAGTCAGTTGGTGTCACATTCTCTTCTCTGCTGGGTTTTCAGTTCAGCAGTCCTTTTTTTTCTTGAGGTGTCAGGAATCTAAAGAGCTGGGTTCAGGGTCTGCCCTATATACTAAATTTAGGGGTGTATTGGGGTCAGATGGCAGTAGCCAATGGCTTCTGTCGCTGAGGATGGCTACCTTCTTGTGCCAACTCTCTCTGGGGAGGAGGTTGAATCCCTATCCCTATTCGTCCTAATCCTCCAAAGCAAGATGGAGGATTTCTCAAGGAGGAGGTCACTTCAGCTCTGGACACCTTAGGGTTGGTCCTGGCTGAGGGGTTGACTCCTCATTGGTCTCATTATCCCTCTGGCCTTGCTGGCAAAAGTGTGGGCGTGTCCAGAGGGCAGGCATCTCCACTAGCTGGAGTGCCCTGGGGGCACTGTAACACCAGGCTTGATCCTTTAGGCTCACCGCCAGGTGTTACAGTTCCTGCAGGGGGGAGGTGTGCAGCACCTCCAACCAGGAGAGGCTTTGTTTCTGACCACAGAGTGCACAAAGGCTCTCACCCCATGTGGTCAAACTTGTCTGAAATGGCCGACTGGCACAGACCAGTCAACCGTGCACTAGCAGTTGGGCTAACATACAAGGGGCATCTCCAAGATGCCCTCAGTGTGCATTTTTCAATAAATCCCAAACTGGCATGAGTGTGGGTTTATTGTGCTGATAAGTTTGATACCAGACTTCTTAATATTCAGTGTAGCCATGATGGTGTTGTGGAGTTCGTAATGACAGACTCCCAGACCATATACTCAGTATGGCTACCCTGCACTTACAATGTCTAAGAATTGACTTAGACACTGTAGGGGCATAATGCTCATGCTGCTAAGCCCTCACTTGTGGTATAGTGCACCCTGCCTTGGGCTGTAAGGCCTGCTAGAGGGGTGACTTAACTATGCCACAGGCAGTGGTTTGTGGGCATGGCACTCTGAGGGGAGTGGCATATCGACTTTTTCTCCCCACTAGCACACACAAGCTGCAAAGCGGTGGCAATGTACTGAGTGAGGGGTCCCTGAGGGTGGCATAATACATGCTGCAGCCCTTAGGGACCTTCCCTGGCCACAGGGCCCTTGGTACCAGGGGTACCTTTTACAAGGGACTTAACTGTGTACCAGGGCTGTGCCAATTGTGGATACAAAGGTACAGTTTTGAGGGAAAGAACACTGGTGCTGGGGCCTGGCAAGCAGGGTCCCAGCACACTTCCAAAGTTGGCATCAACACTAGGCAAAATGTTTGGATGACCATGCCAGCAGTGGCATTTTCTTACACCAGGGGGAAAAAAGAATCTGAAGTTCACAACCATGTTTAGAGATTTCAAAGATGGGCATCTGCTGTCCAGAGAAAGATGGATCCATCACGAAATGGTGGCAACAGTTGACGCCCAACAACATCAAAAAGATTGAAAAAAGAAATTAAAAAAAAGTGGAAAAGAGTCTACAGAAGTTGAGTTCCGGACCCAACCACTAGATGGTGGAATAATACACAGCATGAAAATTCTTCAAGCAGCAAACCTACTCCTACCGGTAAGTAGCCATTCCATTCCAAGTCCTCTTTTCTGCCAAAGGTGTTTACCCTGTCATGTCAGGCAATAGATCATCCTCCGGGCATTCTTAGTCCAACCTCACCCTTCTAAGAAGGAGAGACTCCATTGGCAGGATCCTAAAAGAGGCCGAAGATTTACATCAATTGTACCAAAAACATTGTTGAAAGAATCAGCACTTTGTTGGATTAGCTGGGATTATTAGGGGTAGGGCATTGCAGAGAAAGACCATCTGCCACTGAATCATTCTTTGCATGAAAGTTTGCTACGCACTGGCAAAGATGCCACCCACAGTTTGCGGGGCTCACTCTTCCAGAGCCAAGGCTGTTGCCACTGCATTGGCAAGCTGAGTGCCTTCCCTGGACATTGGCCAGGCTACTAACAAGGTCTACCAAGGAGGTCCTTTTGTAAGCTATTCTTGATCAGAGCCAGTTTATATCCACCACGAGAGTTAGTCCTTTGGTATCTGTTCACGAGGTGAGGAATTGATGGTTAGATAAGAGGTTAACAAAGATAAGCAACTTGTAAAGAAATGGCTCCCTGTTGCAGTTACCCCCCACTTTTTGCCTGATACTGATGCTGACTTGACTGAGAAGTGTGCTGGGACCCTGCTAACCAGGCCCCAGCACCAGTGTTCTTTCACCTAAAATGTACCATTGTTTCCACAATTGGCACACCCTGGCATCCAGATAAGTCCCTTGTAACTGGTACCTCTGGTACCAAGGGCCCTGATGCCAGGGAAGGTCTCTAAGGGCTGCAGCATGTATTATGCCACCCTAGAGACCCCTCGCTCAGCACAGACACACTGCTTACAAGCCTGTGTGTGCTAGTGAGAACAAAATGAGTAAGTCGACATGGCACTCCCCTCAGGGTGCCATGCCAGCCTCTCACTGCCTATGCAAGTATAGGTCAGTCACCCCTCTAGCAGGCCTTACAGCCCTAAGGCAGGGTGCACTATACCATAGGTGAGGGTACCAGTGCATGAGCATGGTACCCCTACAGTGTCTAAACAAAACCTTAGACATTGTAAGTGCAGGGTAGCCATAAGAGTATATGGTCTGGGAGTTTGTCAAACACGAACTCCACAGCACCATAATGGCTACACTGAAAACTGGGAAGTTTGGTATCAAACTTCTCAGCACAATAAATGCACACTGTAGGAAGTTGGCTCTGTATGTGCTATTTCAAAGTAAGGAATAGCATGCACAGAGTCCAAGGGTTCCCCTTAGAGGTAAAATAGTGGTAAAAATAGATAATACTAATGCTCTATTTTGTGGTAGTGTGGTCGAGCAGTAGGCTTATCCAAGGAGTAGTGTTAAGCATTTGTTGTACATACACATAGACAATAAATGAGGTACACACACTCGGAGACAAATCCAGCCAATAGGTTTTGTATAGAAAAATATCTTTTCTTAGTTTATTTTAAGAACCACAGGTTCAAATTTAACATGTAATATCTTGTTTGAAAGGTATTGCAGGTAAGTACATTAGGAACTTTGAATCATTTCAATTGCATGTATACTTTTCAAGTTATTGACAAATAGCTATTTCAAAAGTGGACACAGTGCAATTTTCACAGTTCCTGGGGGAGGTAAGTTTTTGTTAATTTTACCAGGTAAGTAAGACACTTACAGGGTGCAGTTCTTGGTCCAAGGTAGCCCACCGTTGGGGGTTCGGAGCAACCCCAAAGTTACCACACCAGCAGCTCAGGGCCGGTCAGGTGCAGAGTTCAAAGTGGTGCCCAAAACGCATAGGCTAGAATGGAGAGAAGGGGGTGCCCCGGTTCCGGTCTGCTTGCAGGTAAGTACCCGCGTCTTCGGAGGGCAGACCAGGGGGGTTTTGTAGGGCACCGGGGGGGACACAAGCCCACACAGAAATTTCACCCTCAGCAGCGCGGGGGCGGCCGGGTGCAGTGTAGAAACAAGCGTCGGGTTCGCAATGTTAGTCTGAGAGATCAACGGATCTCTTCAGCGCTGCAGGCAGGCAAGGGGGGGCTTCCTCGGGGAAACCTCCACTTGGGCAAGGGAGAGGGACTCCTGGGGGTCACTTCTCCAGTGAAAGTCCGGTCCTTCAGGTCCTGGGGGCTGCGGGTGCAGGGTCTTTTCCAGGCGTCGGGACTTAGGTTTCAGAGAGTCGCGGTCAGGGAAGCCTCGGGATTCCCTCTGCAGGCATTTCCTTACACACACTGATGCCAGTGTACATTTTATTGCAAAATACACCCCAGAGGGCACCTTAGAGGTGCCCCCTGAAACTTAACCAACTATCTGTGTAGGCTGACTGGTTCCAGCAGCCTGCCTGTAAGGAAATGCCTCCTTGGCATGGTTGCCCCCTGACTTTTTGCCTTTGCTGATGCTATGTTTACAATTGAAAGTGTGCTGAGGCCTGCTAACCAGGCCCCAGCACCAGTGTTCTTTCCCTAACCTGAACTTTTGTATCCACAATTGGCAGACCCTGGCATCCAGATAAGTCCCTTGTAACTGGTACTTCTAGTACCAAGGGCCCTGATGCCAAGGAAGGTCTCTAAGGGCTGCAGCATGTCTTATGCCACCCTGGAGACCTCTCACTCAGCACAGACACACTGCTTGCCAGCTTGTGTGTGCTAGTGAGGACAAAACGAGTAAGTCGACATGGCACTCCCCTCAGGGTGCCATGCCAGCCTCTCACTGCCTATGCAGTATAGGTAAGACACCCCTCTAGCAGGCCTTACAGCCCTAAGGCAGGGTGCACTATACCATAGGTGAGGGTACCAGTGCATGAGCATGGTACCCCTACAGTGTCTAAACAAAACCTTAGACATTGTAAGTGCAGGGTAGCCATAAGAGTATATGGTCTGGGAGTCTGTCAAACACGAACTCCACAGCACCATAATGGCTACACTGAAAACTGGGAAGTTTGGTATCAAACTTCTCAGCACAATAAATGCACACTGATGCCAGTGTACATTTTATTGTCAAATACACCCCAGAGGGCACCTTAGAGGTGCCCCCTGAAACTTAACCGACTATCTGTGTAGGCTGACTAGTTTTAGCAGCCTGCCACAAACCGAGACATGTTGCTGGCCCCATGGGGAGAGTGCCTTTGTCACTCTGAGGCCAGTAACAAAGCCTGCACTGGGTGGAGATGCTAACACCTCCCCCAGGCAGGAATTGTCACACCTGGCGGTGAGCCTCAAAGGCTCACCTCCTTTGTGCCAACCCAGCAGGACACTCCAGCTAGTGGAGTTGCCCGCCCCCTCCGGCCAGGCCCCACTTTTGGCGGCAAGGCCGGAGAAAATAATGAGAAAAACAAGGAGGAGTCACTGGCCAGTCAGGACAGCCCCTAAGGTGTCCTGAGCTGAAGTGACTCTAACTTTTAGAAATCCTCCATCTTGCAGATGGAGGATTCCCCCAATAGGGTTAGGATTGTGACCCCCTCCCCTTGGGAGGAGGCACAAAGAGGGTGTACCCACCCTCAGGGCTAGTAGCCATTGGCTACTAACCCCCCAGACCTAAACACGCCCTTAAATTTAGTATTTAAGGGCTACCCTGAACCCTAGAAAATTAGATTCCTGCAACTACAAGAAGAAGGACTGCCTAGCTGAAAACCCCTGCAGAGGAAGACCAGAAGACGACAACTGCCTTGGCTCCAGAAACTCACCGGCCTGTCTCCTGCCTTCCAAAGATCCTGCTCCAGCGACGCCTTCCAAAGGGACCAGCGACCTCGACATCCTCTGAGGACTGCCCCTGCTTCGAAAAGACAAGAAACTCCCGAGGACAGCGGACCTGCTCCAAGAAAAGCTGCAACTTTGTTTCCAGCAGCTTTAAAGAACCCTGCAAGCTCCCCGCAAGAAGCGTGAGACTTGCAACACTGCACCCGGCGACCCCGACTCGGCTGGTGGCGATCCAACACCTCAGGAGGGACCCCAGGACTACTCTGATACTGTGAGTACCAAAACCTGTCCCCCCTGAGCCCCCACAGCGCAGCCTGCAGAGGGAATCCCGAGGCTTCCCCTGACCGCGACTCTTTGAACTTAAAGTCCCGACGCCTAGGAGAGACCCTGCACCCGCAGCCCCCAGGACCTGAAGGACCGGACTTTCACTGGAGAAGTGACCCCCAGGAGTCCCTCTCCCTTGCCCAAGTGGAGGTTTCCCCGAGGAACCCCCCCCTTGCCTGCCTGCAGCGCTGAAGAGATCCTGAGATCTCTCATAGACTAACATTGCGAACCCGACGCCTGTTCCTACACTGCACCCGGCCGCCCCCGAGCTGCTGAGGGTGAAATTTCTGTGTGGACTTGTGTCCCCCCCGGTGCCCTACAAAACCCCCCTGGTCTGCCCTCCGAAGACGCGGGTACTTACCTGCAAGCAGACCGGAACCGGGGCACCCCCTTCTCTCCATTCTAGCCTATGTGTTTTGGGCACCACTTGGAACTCTGCACCTGACCGGCCCTGAGCTGCTGGTGTGGTGACTTTGGGGTTGCTCTGAACCCCCAACGGTGGGCTACCTTGGACCAAGAACTAAGCCCTGTAAGTGTCTTACTTACCTGGTTAACCTAACAAATACTTACCTCCCCTAGGAACTGTGAAAATTGCACTAAGTGTCCACTTTTAAAACAGCTATTTGTGAATAACTTGAAAAGTATACATGCAATTTTGATGATTTAAAGTTCCTAAAGTACTTACCTGCAATACCTTTCGAATGAGATATTACATGTAGAATTTGAATCTGTGGTTCTTAAAATAAACTAAGAAAAGATATTTTTCTATATAAAAACCTATTGGCTGGATTTGTCTCTGAGTGTGTGTACCTCATTTATTGTCTATGTGTATGTACAACAAATGCTTAACACTACTCCTTGGATAAGCCTACTGCTCGACCACACTACCACAAAATAGAGCATTAGTATTATCTATTTTTACCACTATTTTACCTCTAAGGGGAACCCTTGGACTCTGTGCATGCTATTCCTTACTTTGAAATAGCACATACAGAGCCAACTTCCTACACTGCCACACTAGAGACATGTTGCTGGCCCCATGGGGAGAGTGCCTTTGTCACTCTGAGGCCAGTAACAAAGCCTGCACTGGGTGGAGATGCTAACACCTCCCCCAGGCAGGAGCTGTAACACCTGGCGGTGAGCCTCAAAGGCTCACCCCTTTGTCACAGCCCAGCAGGGCACTCCAGCTTAGTGGAGTTGCCCGCCCCCTCCGGCCACGGCCCCCACTTTTGGCGGCAAGGCTGGAGGGAACAAAGAAAGCAACAAGGAGGAGTCACTGGCCAGTCAGGACAGCCCCTAAGGTGTCCTGAGCTGAGGTGACTCTAACTTTTAGAAATCCTCCATCTTGCAGATGGAGGATTCCCCCAATAGGATTAGGGATGTGACCCCCTCCCCTTGGGAGGAGGCACAAAGAGGGTGTACTCACCCTCAGGGCTAGTAGCCATTGGCTACTAACCCCCCAGACCTAAACACGCCCTTAAATTTAGTATTTAAGGGCTTCCCTGAACCTAAGATTTTAGATTTCTGCAACAACAAGAAGAAGGACTGCCCAGCTGAAAACCCCTGCAGAGGAAGACCAGAAGACAACAACTGCCTTGGCTCCAGAAACTCACCGGCCTGTCTCCTGCCTTCCAAAGAACTCTGCTCCAGCGACGCCATCCAAAGGGACCAGCGACCTCTGCATCCTCTGAGGACTGCCCTGCTTCGACGACGACAAGAAACTCCCGAGGACAGCGGACCTGCTCCAAAAAGACTGCAACTTTGTTTCAAGAAGCAGCTTTAAAGAACCCTGCAACTCCCCGCAAGAAGCGTGAGACTTGCAACACTGCACCCTGCGACCCCGACTCGGCTGGTGGAGAACCAACACCTCAGGGAGGACCCCCGGACTACTCTACGACTGTGAGTACCAAAACCTGTCCCCCCTGAGCCCCCACAGCGCCGCCTGCAGAGGGAATCCCGAGGCTTCCCCTGACCGCGACTCTCTGAAACCTAAGTCCCGACGCCTGGAAAAGACCCTGCACCCGCAGCCCCCAGGACCTGAAGGACCGGGTTTTCACTGCAGAAGTGACCCCCAGGAGTCCCTCTCCCTTGCCCAAGTGGAGGTTTCCCCGAGGAAGCCCCCCCTTGCCTGCCTGCAGCGCTGAAGAGATCCCTTGGTCTCTCATTGACTTACATTGCGAACCCGACACTTGTTCTAACACTGCACCCGGCCGCCCCCGCGCCGCTGAGGGTGAAATTTCTGTGTGGGCTTGTGTCCCCCCCGGTGCCCTACAAAACCCCCCTGGTCTGCCCTCCGAAGACGCGGGTACTTACCTGCAAGCAGACCGGAACCGGGGCACCCCCTTCTCTCCATTATAGCCTATGCGTTTTGGGCACCACTTTGAACTCTGCACCTGACCGGCCCTGAGCTGCTGGTGTGGTAACTTTGGGGTGGCTCTGAACCCCCAACGGTGGGCTACCTTGGACCAAGAACTGAACCCTTTAAGTGTCTTACTTACCTGGTAAAACTAACAAAAACTTACCTCCCCCAGGAACTGTGAAAATTGCACTGTGTCCACTTTTGAAATAGCTATTTGTGAATAACTTGAAAAGTATACATGCAATTGAAATGATTCAAAGTTCCTAATGTACTTACCTGCAATACCTTTCAAACAAGATATTACATGTTAAATTTGAACCTGTGGTTCTTAAAATAAACTAAGAAAAGATATTTTTCTATAACAAAACCTATTGGCTGGATTTGTCTCTGAGTGTGTGTACCTCATTTATTGTCTATGTGTATGTACAACAAATGCTTAACACTACTCCTTGGATAAGCCTACTGCTCGACCCCACTACCACAAAATAGAGCATTAGTATTATCTATTTTTACCACTATTTTACCTCTAAGGGGAACCCTTGGACTCTGTGCATGCTATTCCTTACTTTGAAATAGCACATACAGAGCCAACTTCCTACATTGGTGGATCAGCGGTGGGGTACAAGACTTTGCATTTGCTGGACTACTCAGCCAATACCTGATCACACGACAAATTCCAAAATTGTCATTAGAAATTGATTTTTGCAATTTGAAAAGTTTTCTAAATTCTTAAAAGACCTGCTAGGGCCTTGTGTTGGATCCTGTTTAGCATTTCTTTTAGAGTTTAAAAGTTTGTAAAAGTTTGAATTAGATTCTAGAACCAGTTTAGTTTCTTAAAGTATTCCAACTTTTAGAAGCATAATGTCTAGCACAGATGTGAATGTGGTGGAACTCGACACCACACCTTACCTCCATCTTAAGATGAGGGAGCTAAGGTCACTCTGTAAAATAAAGAAAATAACAATGGGCCCCAGACCTTCCAAACTACAGCTCCAGGAGCTGTTGGCAGAGTTTGCAAAGGCCAACCCCTCTGAGGATGGCAACACAGAGGATGAAGATAGTGACTTGGAGGAAAATTCCCCCCTACCAGTCCTATTTAGGGAGAGCAGGGCCTCTCAATCCCTGTCTCCAAACATAATAGTCAGAGATGCTGTTCCCCTCACAGGAGGGACCAACATCTCTGAAATCACTGAGGATAACTCCAGTGAAGAGGACATCCAGTTAGCCAGGATGGCCAAAAGATTGGCTTTGGAAAGACAGATCCTAGCCATAGAAAGGGAAAGACAAGAGATGGGCCTAGGACCCATCAATGGTGGCAGCAACATAAATAGGGTCAGAGATTCTCCTGACATGTTGAAAATCCCTAAAGGGATTGTAACAAAATATGAAGATGGTGATGACATCACCAAATGGTTCACAGCTTTTGAGAGGGCTTGTGTAACCAGAAAAGTGAACAAATCTCACTGGGGGGCTCTCCTTTGGGAAATGTTCACAGGAAAGTGTAGGGATAGACTCCTCACACTCTCTAAAAAAGATGCAGAATCTTATGACCTCATGAAGGGTACCTTGATTGAGGGCTTTGGATTCTCCACTGAGGAGTATAGGATTAGATTCAGGGGGGCTCAAAAATCCTCGAGCCAGACCTGGGTTGATTATGTTGACTACTCAGTGAAAACACTGGATGGTTGGGTAACTGGAAATGAAGTGTATGACTATGTTGGGCTTTATAATTTGTTTATGAAAGAACACATTTTAAGTAACTGCTTCAATGAAAAGTTGCATCAGTATCTGGTAGACCTAGGTCCAATTTCTCCCCAAGAATTGGGAAAGAAGGCAGACCACTGGGTCAAGACTAGGGTAACCAAAACTTCCACTGGGGGTGACCAAAAGAAAGGGGTTACAAAGCCTCCCCAGGAGAAAGTGGGTGACACTAGAAACAAAGAAAAAGAGTCCCCTGTAGGCCCCCAAAAACCAGACCAGGTGGGTGGGCCCAGAGACACAACCCAAAACAAAGGTGGGTACCAGGGTAAGAGCTGGGATGCCACTAAGGCATGGTGCCATAACTGTAAACAGACAGGGCACCACACCAAGGACACTTCTTGTCCCAAAAACAGACCCCCCATTAAAACCCCAGGGGTAACCAGTGTAGCCATTGGAGATGACTCCTCAGATGAGGAGGTCTTCATAGCCTTCAACTGGAAAAAGGGCCCAACAGGTGAGTTGGAGATTCCAGAGGGAAGTAGACACTTCCACCACCTACAGGTGAATGGAATCCCAGCCACTGCCCTGAGAGACACTTGTGCCAGTCACACTATTGTGCATGACAGGCTGGTGCTCTCAAACCAGTACATCCCAGGTGAGATGGCCAGAGTAAGAGTTAGCCCAGACAGGGTCACTAATAGGCCTGTGGCTCTTGTGCCCATAGAAGTGGGTGGAACTTTTAGCTGGAGAAGGGCGGTAGTCAGTACAGACCTCCCCCTTGATTGTCTCCTTGGAAATGACTACCCAGAGGTTAGTCAGAGCCTAAGAGAAGAACTGGTCCAGGGCCAGTCCTCTCCCAAGGATTCTGGAGTGCCTGCCTCTGCAGTAAATGCCAGTAGGCCCCAGAAGAAAAAGAAAAGGAAACAGAGTAGGAAAGGTGGACA
Source organism: Pleurodeles waltl (assembly GCF_031143425.1). Taxonomy (NCBI): domain Eukaryota; kingdom Metazoa; phylum Chordata; class Amphibia; order Caudata; family Salamandridae; genus Pleurodeles; species Pleurodeles waltl. The sequence goes on along the minus strand of NC_090445.1, from coordinate 1,408,833,100 downwards.
ACCTTTAGCCAAGGTTCCAGCAAGCCAAGGAGATGCTGCTCCAATAGAGGAGAACTCCAAAAGTGGCTCTGATAAAGTCCAACCTGACCCACAAGAAGTCCTGGCTAGTCAGGCAACTGTTAAGCCTGAGTGGGTGGCTCCTCAGCTAACAGAAGAAAGAGTGGAAGAAGGGTGTTTACTACAGGATGTGGTAACCCCCCACTCTAATACAGCAGACAGGCACCCTGAACCCAGAGAAGCCTGTAACTTAGCCCCTTCCCTTGTAGGTGAAGAGCTAAAGGTGTGGTTCTGGGCACTGACAGCTGTCAGTTGCCTCTGCTGGGTGTTAGCCTTTATGGCTGCACTATCCTTGGCATGGTGGTCTGACCCCATGCCAAATAACAAGTTAGGCCCCCTGACCCTGTTGGTCATGGTGGGGTTACTCCAGCTCTGGGTAACCTCTTTGGGTAAGCTAGGGGTGACCCTGGCTAAGATAAGATTAGCAGAGGTGGATACCTCTAACCCCAAAATAGAGAGAATGGGTGAAGACATAAAAAGCACAGACAAGAGGCAGTTCAGACTAGGTCCTATCACTGTGGAAGTGGGTCAGTTCCCCAGTGGGAATGACCTGAACAGGAGGATGTAAGGCAGAGTAGGCCCTGCAACAAACCAGCCTATTTCCTCTACTCTTCCTCGCCTGACAGACTAGGAAGACTCTCCCAGCTTTGGCTGAGTCTCCTGGCCTGTGGGCTGGGGGGGGCTTGTGTAAAGAAATGGCTCCCTGTTGCAGTTACCCCCCACTTTTTGCCTGATACTGATGCTGACTTGACTGAGAAGTGTGCTGGGACCCTGCTAACCAGGCCCCAGCACCAGTGTTCTTTCACCTAAAATGTACCATTGTTTCCACAATTGGCACACCCTGGCATCCAGATAAGTCCCTTGTAACTGGTACCTCTGGTACCAAAGGCCCTGATGCCAGGGAAGGTCTCTAAGGGCTGCAGCATGTATTATGCCACCCTAGAGACCCCTCGCTCAGCACAGACACACTGCTTACAAGCCTGTGTGTGCTAGTGAGAACAAAATGAGTAAGTCGACATGGCACTCCCCTCAGGGTGCCATGCCAGCCTCTCACTGCCTATGCAAGTATAGGTCAGTCACCCCTCTAGCAGGCCTTACAGCCCTAAGGCAGGGTGCACTATACCATAGGTGAGGGTACCAGTGCATGAGCATGGTACCCCTACAGTGTCTAAACAAAACCTTAGACATTGTAAGTGCAGGGTAGCCATAAGAGTATATGGTCTGGGAGTTTGTCAAACACGAACTCCACAGCACCATAATGGCTACACTGAAAACTGGGAAGTTTGGTATCAAACTTCTCAGCACAATAAATGCACACTGATGCCAGTGTACATTTTATTGCAAAATACACCCCAGAGGGCACCTTAGAGGTGCCCCCTGAAACTTAACCAACTATCTGTGTAGGCTGACTGGTTCCAGCAGCCTGCCACACTAGAGACATGTTGCTGGCCCCATGGGGAGAGTGCCTTTGTCACTCTGAGGCCAGTAACAAAGCCTGCACTGGGTGGAGATGCTAACACCTCCCCCAGGCAGGAGCTGTAACACCTGGCGGTGAGCCTCAAAGGCTCACCCCTTTGTCACAGCCCAGCAGGGCACTCCAGCTTAGTGGAGTTGCCCGCCCCCTCCGGCCACGGCCCCCACTTTTGGCGGCAAGGCTGGAGGGAACAAAGAAAGCAACAAGGAGTCGTCACTGGCCAGTCAAGACAGCCCCTAAGGTGTCCTGAGCTGAGGTGACTCTAACTTTTAGAAATCCTCCATCTTGCAGATGGAGGATTCCCCCAATAGGATTAGGGATGTGACCCCCTCCCCTTGGGAGGAGGCACAAAGAGGGTGTACTCACCCTCAGGGCTAGTAGCCATTGGCTACTAACCCCCCAGACCTAAACACGCCCTTAAATTTAGTATTTAAGGGCTTCCCTGAACCTAAGATTTTAGATTCCTGCAACAACAAGAAGGACTGCCCAGCTGAAAACCCCTGCAGAGGAGGACCAGAAGACAACAACTGCCTTGGCTCCAGAAACTCACCGGCCTGTCTCCTGCCTTCCAAAGAACTCTGCTCCAGCGACGCCTTCCAAAGGGACCAGCGACCTCTGCATCCTCTGAGGACTGCCCTGCTTCGACGACGACAAGAAACTCCTGAGGACAGCGGACCTGCTCCAAAAAGACTGCAACTTTGTTTCAAGAAGCAGCTTTAAAGAACCCTGCAACTCCCCGCAAGAAGCGTGAGACTTGCAACACTGCACCCGGCGACCCCGACTCGGCTGGTGGAGAACCAACACCTCAGGGAGGACCCCCGGACTACTCTACGACTGTGAATACCAAAACCTGTCCCCCCTGAGCCCCCACAGCGCCGCCTGCAGAGGGAATCCCGAGGCTTCCCCTGACCGCGACTCTCAGAAACCTAAGTCCCGACGCCTGGAAAAGACCCTGCACCCGCAGCCCCCAGGACCTGAAGGACCGGACTTTCACTGCAGAAGTGACCCCCAGGAGTCCCTCTCCCTTGCCCAAGTGGAGGTTTCCCCGAGGAAGCCCCCCCTTGCCTGCCTGCAGCGCTGAAGAGATCCCTTGGTCTCTCATTGACTTACATTGCGAACCCGACGCTTGTTCTAACACTGCACCCGGCCGCCCCCGCGCCGCTGAGGGTGAAATTTCTGTGTGGGCTTGTGTCCCCCCCCGGTGCCCTACAAAACCCCCCTGGTCTGCCCTCCGAAGACGCGGGTACTTACCTGCAAGCAGACCGGAACCGGGGCACCCCCTTCTCTCCATTATAGCCTATGCGTTTTGGGCACCACTTTGAACTCTGCACCTGACCGGCCCTGAGCTGCTGGTGTGGTAACTTTGGGGTTGCTCTGAACCCCCAACGGTGGGCTACCTTGGACCAAGAACTGAACCCTGTAAGTGTCTTACTTACCTGGTAAAACTAACAAAAACTTACCTCCCCCAGGAACTGTGAAAATTGCACTAAGTGTCCACTTTTGAAATAGCTATTTGTGAATAACTTGAAAAGTATACATGCAATTGAAATGATTCAAAGTTCCTAATGTACTTACCTGCAATACCTTTCAAACAAGATATTACATGTTAAATTTGAACCTGTGGTTCTTAAAATAAACTAAGAAAATATATGTTCGATGGCATCTGTCGCTGTAGATACGCATGTTCTGCAATAGCTCGCCATCTGGTGTTGGGCCGGAGTGTTACAAGTTGTTTTTCTTCGAAGAAGTCTTTCGAGTCACGGGACCGAGTGACTCCTCCTTTTGTCTCCATTGCGCATGGGCGTCGACTCCATCTTCGATTGTTTTTTTTCCGCCATCGGGTTCGGACGTGTTCCTGTCGCTCCGAGTTTCGGAACAGAAAAAATAGTTAATTTCGGAAGATTTTCGTCGGTATTGTTGCGTTCGGGATCGGCGTACTTACATTCAACACCGCATCGAAGATCGAAGAGCTCCGGTGCCCTTCGGGGTAGTTTTTCAATCCTCCGTCGGGGCCTGGTCGGCCCGACCGCGTGCTGAGGAACGCCGATGGAACGGACCCCTTTCCGTTTCTGCCCCAAATGCCACAATAAATACCCCTACACAGACCAACACTTGGTCTGCAACCTGTGCCTGTCACCTGAGCACAGCGAAGACACCTGCGAGGCCTGTCGTGCGTTCCGGTCCCGAAAAACACTCCGAGACCGTCGAGCCAGAAGACTTCAAATGGCGTCCGCACCGACAGCCCGACGGGAGTTCGAGGAACAGGAAGAGGAAGGTACCTTCTCGATCCAAGACTCAGACTCCGAAGGATTCGACGATACACAAACCGTGAGTAAGACGTCGAAAACCACACAAAGAAACATTTACAAGGCCCAGGGGACGCCACTGCCACCAGGCCATGGCTCAACCCATAAAATCGGTGACCGACCGTCGGCACCGAAAAAGGCCCAAACGATGCCGAGATCGTCCGACTCCGGTCGAGACACCGGCACGCAGCCTTCTCGGGACCGAGAAAGTGCTGGAGACAAGCCTCGACACCGAGATGCCGGTGTGGACACGGCTCGACGCCGAGACAGCGGCACCGAAACAGATCGACGCCGAGAGGTTTCGGCCCCGAAAAGAAAAAAGTCACCTCGGAGCCGAAAAAACACGCAGACAAAGTTTCCACGCCGAAACAAACTGCAAGCGACCCAGCTTCAGGCTCTTATACAGAAGAGCACTCGCTAACCTCCCAAATGCAGAAGCATAGGTTTGAGGAAGAGCTACAAGCAACTGATGCGGACCATACGCAAAAGCGTATCTTCATTCAGCAGGGGACAGGAAAAATAAGCACCCTTCCCCCCATTAGGAGAAAGAGAAGGTTGGAGTTCCAAACGGAACAAGCACCACAACCAAAAGTGGTGAAAAGAGTTACACCACCACCCTCTCCTCCGCCCATGATTAACGTTTCACCAGCACAAACGCCATCACACTCCCCAGCTCACACCACCATGAGCCAGGGTGACCAAGACCAGGACGCATGGGACCTATACGACGCCCCAGTGTCAGATAACAGCCCAGAGGCATACCCTACAAAACCATCTCCACCAGAAGACAGCACCGCGTACTCTCAGGTGGTGGCTAGAGCAGCACAATTTCACAACGTAAGCCTCCACTCAGAACAGGTCGAGGATGATTTCTTGTTCAACACACTCTCCTCCACCCACAGCTCCTACCAAAGCCTGCCTATGCTCCCTGGTATGCTCCGGCACGCAAAAGACATATTTAAGGACCCGGTCAAAAGTAGGGCAATCACACCAAGGGTGGAAAAAAAGTATAAGCCGCCTCCTACGGACCCGGCTTTCATCACAACACAGCTGCCACCAGACTCTGTTGTTGTAGGAGCAGCTAGGAAAAGGGCTAACTCTCACACATCTGGAGATGCACCACCCCCAGATAAAGAAAGCCGCAAGTTTGATGCAGCTGGTAAACGAGTCGCAGCACAAGCTGCAAACCAGTGGCGCATCGCGAACTCCCAGGCACTACTTGCGCGCTATGACAGAGCCCACTGGGACGAGATGCAACATCTCATTGAACATCTGCCCAAAGACTTCCAAAATAGGGCAAAACAAGTGGTTGAGGAGGGACAGGCCATCTCCAACAACCAGATCCGCTCCTCCATGGACGCTGCAGATACAGCTGCACGGACAATTAATACATCTGTAACTATCAGAAGGCATGCATGGCTCCGAACGTCTGGATTTAAACCAGAGATTCAACAAGCAGTTCTCAATATGCCTTTTAATCAAAAAGAACTGTTCGGTCCAGAAGTGGACACAGCGATTGAGAAACTCAAAAAAGATACGGACACTGCCAAAGCCATGGGCGCACTCTACTCCCCGCAGAGCAGAGGGAATTACAGCTCATTCCGTAAAACGCCCTTTCGAGGGGGGTTTCGGGGTCAAAGCACACAAGCCAGCACCTCACAAGCCACACCGTCCAGTTACCAAGGACAGTATAGAGGAGGTTTTCGGGGACAATATAGAGGAGGGCAATTCCCTAGAAATAGAGGAAGATTCCAAAGCCCCAAAACCCCTACTACTAAACAGTGACTCACATGTCACTCACCCCCTCCACACAACACCAGTGGGGGGACGAATAGGTCATTATTACACAGCATGGGAGAAAATCACTACAGACACTTGGGTTCTAGCAATTATCCAACATGGTTACTGCATAGAATTTCTACAGTTCCCTCCAAACATACCACCAAAAGCACAAAATTTAACAACACACCATTCCAATCTCCTAGAGATAGAAGTGCAGGCACTATTGCAAAAGAATGCAATCGAATTAGTGCCAAACACACAAATAAACACAGGAGTTTACTCACTGTACTTTCTGATACCAAAGAAGGACAAAACACTGAGACCAATCCTAGACCTCAGAGTAGTCAACACTTTCATCAAATCAGACCACTTCCACATGGTCACACTACAAGAAGTATTGCCATTGCTAAAGCTGCACGACTACATGGCAACTTTAGACCTCAAGGATGCTTATTTCCATATACCAATACACCCATCGCACAGGAAATACCTAAGGTTTGTATTCAAAGGAATACATTACCAATTCAAGGTACTGCCTTTCGGATTAACAACCGCACCAAGAGTCTTTACCAAATGTCTAGCGGTAGTCGCTGCACACATCAGAAGGCAGCAAATACATGTGTTCCCATATCTAGACGACTGGCTAATCAAGGCCCATTCGTTAATAGAGTGCTCAAATCACACAAATCATATCATACAAACCCTCTTCAAACTAGGGTTCACCGTCAATTTCACAAAATCAAAAATTCTGCCACGCAAGGTACAACAATACCTGGGAGCCATAATAGACACATCAAAAGGAGTAGCCACTCCAAGTCCACAAAGAATTCAAAATTTCAACACCATCATACAACGCATGTATCCAACACAAAAAATACAAGCAAAGATGGTATTACAACTCCTAGGCATGATGTCATCATGCATAGCCATTGTCCCAAACGCAAGACTGCACATGAGGCCCTTACAACAATGCCTAGCATCACAGTGGTCTCAAGCACAGGGTCACCTTCTAGATCTGGTGTTAATAGACCGCCAAACTTACCTCTCGCTTCTGTGGTGGAACAACATAAATTTAAACAAGGGGCGGACTTTCCAAGACCCAGTGCCACAATACGTAATAACAACAGATGCTTCCATGACAGGGTGGGGAGCACACCTCGATCAACACAGCATACAAGGACAATGGAACGTACATCAAACAAAACTGCATATCAATCACCTAGAACTTCTTGCAGTTTTTCAAGCACTAAAAGCTTTCCAACCAATAATAGTTCACAAATACATTCTCGTCAAAACAGACAACATGACAACAATGTATTATCTAAACAAGCAGGGAGGGACGCACTCCACGCAGTTAAGCCTGTTAGCACAAAAAATTTGGCATTGGGCAATTCACAACCAAATTCGCCTAATTGCACAGTTTATACCAGGGATACAAAATCAACTCGCAGACAATCTCTCTCGAGATCACCAACAGGTCCACGAATGGGAAATTCACCCCCAAATACTGAACACTTATTTCAAACTCTGGGGAACACCTCAGATAGACTTGTTTGCGACAAGGGAGAACGCAAAATGCCAAAACTTCGCATCCAGATACCCACACAAACAATCCCAAGGCAATGCCCTATGGATGAACTGGTCAGGGATATTTGCTTACGCTTTTCCTCCTCTCCCTCTCCTTCCTTACCTGGTAAACAAACTCAGTCAAAGCAAACTCAAACTCATATTGATAGCACCAACTTGGGCAAGGCAACCCTGGTACACAACGCTGCTAGACCTATCAGTGGTACCCTGCATCAAATTGCCCAACAGGCCAGATCTGTTGACACAGCACAACCAAAAGATCAGACACCCGGATCCAGCATCGCTGAATCTAGCAATCTGGCTCCTGAAATCCTAGAATTCGGGCACTTACAACTTACCCAAGAATGTATGGAAGTCATAAAACAAGCAAGAAGGCCATCCACCAGGCACTGCTATGCAAGTAAATGGAAGAGGTTTGTTTGCTACTGCCATATTAATCAAATACAACCATTACACACAACTCCAGAACATGTAGTGGGTTACTTGCTTCACTTACAAAAATCTAACCTAGCTTTCTCTTCCATTAAGATTCACCTTGCAGCAATATCTGCATACCTGCAGACTACCTATTCAACTTCCCTATATAAAATACCAGTCATTAAAGCATTCATGGAGGGCCTTAGGAGAATTTTACCACCAAGAACACTACCTGTTCCTTCATGGAACCTAAATGTTGTCCTAACTAGACTTATGGGTCCACCTTTTGAACCCATGCACTCCTGCGACATACAGTTCCTAACCTGGAAGGTGGCATTTCTCATCGCCATTACTTCCCTGAGAAGAGTAAGCGAGATTCAGGCGTTTACTATACAGGAACCTTTTATACAACTACACAAAAATAAAGTCGTCCTAAGGACCAATCCTAAATTTTTGCCAAAGGTTATTTCACCGTTCCATCTAAATCAAACAGTGGAACTTCCGGTGTTCTTTCCACAGCCAGATACCGTAGCCGAAAGGGCACTACATACATTAGATGTCAAAAGAGCATTAATGTATTACATTGACAGAACAAAGAACATCAGAAAGACTAAACAACTCTTTATTGCATTTCAAAAACCTCATGCAGGAAACCCAATTTCAAAACAAGGTATAGCCAGATGGATAGTTAAATGCATCCAAATCTGCTACCTTAAAGCTAAACGACAGCTGCCCATTACACCAAAGGCACACTCAACCAGAAAGAAAGGTGCTACCATGGCCTTTCTAGGAAACATCCCAATGCAAGAAATATGTAAGGCAGCCACATGGTCTACGCCTCACACATTCACCAAGCACTACTGTGTAGACGTGTTATCCGCACAACAAGCCACAGTAGGTCAAGCTGTATTAAGGACATTATTTCAGACTACTTCCACTCCTACAGGCTGATCCACCGCTTTTGGGGAAATAACTGCTTACTAGTCTATTGCAGAACATGCGTATCTACAGCGACAGATGCCATCGAACTGAAAATGTCACTTACCCAGTGTACATCTGTTCGTGGCATCAGTCGCAGTAGATTCGCATGTGCCCACCCGCCTCCCCGGGAGCCTGTAGCAGTTTGGAAGTTACCTTCAATTATTTATATATGTATCATCTCAACCTTAAATAAGTGCATACTTAATCACTCCATTGCATGGGCACTATTACTACAATTCAACTCCTACCTCACCCTCTGCGGGGAAAAACAATCGAAGATGGAGTCGACGCCCATGCGCAATGGAGACAAAAGGAGGAGTCACTCGGTCCCGTGACTCGAAAGACTTCTTCGAAGAAAAACAACTTGTAACACTCCGGCCCAACACCAGATGGCGAGCTATTGCAGAACATGCGAATCTACTGCGACTGATGCCACGAACAGATGTACACTGGGTAAGTGACATTTTCATTTTCTATAACAAAACCTATTGGCTGGATTTGTCTCTGAGTGTGTGTACCTCATTTATTGTCTATGTGTATGTACAACAAATGCTTAACACTACTCCTTGGATAAGCCTACTGCTCGACCACACTACCACAAAATAGAGCATTAGTATTATCTATTTTTACCACTATTTTACCTCTAAGGGGAACCCTTGGACTCTGTGCATGCTATTCCTTACTTTGAAATAGCACATACAGAGCCAACTTCCTACACAACTTTTTCTAGAAATTAGATCTTTAGACTGAACCCTGCGTACTTTCTACTCTGTGCTGAGCATTCAAATGTATGATTCTAGCTTCAAAAGTAGTTACTGAGTACAAATGTTTTCCAGCTTGAAGAGGGCCAGATGTTTAACTTTATCGTCTCCAGAAAGAGGGACACCACAAAAAAACTGCACATGGACAAAAAACATAATTTAATGATGGTACACGAGTAAAGGACTGGACGATCTGATGCTAGTGTCTAGAAAAACGGTCTATGCCTACGATTTTTTTAAAAGTAAAATGAGATGCACTTTTTCGTCCAGCCACTAGATGGTATAAGTATGCAAAGCATGAAACCTTAGTATGTCTTCAAGCTGCCAAACCTGTCATGATGTACCTTTTTAGATGTGATAAAAACTGAAATTTAGTGAATTTGTGTATAGCCACCTTCCTTCATGTGTGGATTTTTCACCAGATTTGTTGGTACTTGACTGTTTACACAGAGCTTTTTGTATTTTCAGAAAGAGCAGCGTTATTGTTGCAGCTGATGAGAGCACGATAAGCTGGGGCCCTTCTCCTACCTGTGGGGAGCTTGTAAGTGGTACCATTAGTGTTATGACAGCCTTAGAATAGCATGAAGTCCCTCAACCTGGAATGACAGTCCTGTGCATAACTCACTTCTGTTTCTATATTTTATTTTAAGATCTCTAAAAGGCTCCTCTACCCCCACCCCCCAACAAGCCCTTGATGAGGTGCCTCTTTGTCCTTATTACTTGATGGACAAACCTTTCTGCTGCATCTGTCCCACTGGTTCCTTTTCATTTTTTTATTTTATTTTTTATTTTTGCTCGGATATCCCTCATCAGGACCCATTTTGTTTTCTAGGGATATGGAGAAGGCAAAGCCAAATCTTCCACCACAGCACAGGAAGTGAAGACGCTGGACGGCATTTATGTAGAGCAGGTGAGCTGAATGAGTTAATAAACTTTGATGTCTGGCTACTTATTGTTAGAAATTCAGGTAGTATGGACCTATGGTTCTGGTGTTTTTATTTGTTTTTCTTTTAAATGAATTGTTGTTTTTTAATAGCTGCCAACCCCATTTCTTTTTACCTTTTTATGATCTTGACACAGTTTAGTAATCCAAGTAATAATCCAATGAGCGAAGTAAACATAATCATCGACAAAGAACATTAGCTATCCCTTGCCTTTCCCGGACACCACAACCTTTTCCAACACATTGTTACCTCAATTATGTTTCGCAGACCGCCTTCAGACAGGGTAATTTTAGGTACCACAGCTATCCTACCTGTTGGATAATTGCCCAGTAAATCACTACAACTAGTAGGGCTTGTAATCTTGGAGGGCACTTCATTTGTTCTCGTTCCTCTTCTATATACATCAACACAGGCTGCCAAGTGTAGTGACCTGGAATATCAGCCTTTCTCATGGTATGTGAAGGAAGTCTCCATTTGTGATAAGTGGAAAACACTACCCGTCAAGGTTCCTGCCCACGCACCAGCAACCCTTGGATACTACAGCCGCACGGGTATTTACAAATTGTCTTATAGTCCTGCGCAGAAATGCCTTTAATTTGTTTCTAAACTTGGAGTACTGGCTGATAAAGAAAGGGAGCAAACATCCATGCCCATTATGCACTTGGCTAGCAGTGTGTCTACTTCACACACTAAGTTTTAACATCGATGTTAAGAAGTTGCATCTCCAGCCCCAACAAATTCAGACCTTCCTGGGCTCAGTCCTAAATCGGAAATTAGCAAAGCATATACCAGCCAACAGAGGGTGATGGTATTCCAACACATGTAAGAAAACTGTTAAATGATGGCTTTATGCATAGCAGTTGTACCCTGTGCCAGGTTACTCATTCCTAGTCATAAGAGTGCCTCTCGCAGGAATGGGCGAAGGTAGAAGCGTTTTGGAAGGCACTAGTTTAGGCAAAGACCAGGGCTCAACACTCTCCCCATTGGTGGAACGGCTTCATCCTGTTACTTGCAAAAACAACTGATGATGGACGGAATGCAGAACAAATCAAACATTCACCCCCAGTAACATATCTTGGTTTAATCCATCAGTTTTATTGCTTGCCATGCCATTTCAGTTTAGACCCAGCCATATGCAAATCAGTCTTGACCCTGTTACCTATGGGAACAGTCCAGTCCGAACTGCCAGGCCAGGTCTTCCCTGGACCAGAAACAAGCATCCTGGGACCAGTTTCAGGGTATCACCCTTCATCAGCCAGGCTAGCTTTAATCTGGTGGCATAACAAGCACAGGACCCACGTCTGGGCATACCCTTCCCACTTGGGGTGACAAACGCAAAAACAACTGATGATGGACTGAATGCAGAACAAATGCAAATCTGAGCTGGAATGCCATGGCAAGCAATACAAATGATGGATTAATCCAAGATCTGTGACTGGGGGTGAATGGTTGATTTGTTCTGCATTCTGTCCATCCAATAATAGACCTGCTTGCCTCTATCAAAAATGCTGAATTCTAAAGCTTTCTTGTTGGTTACCCGCCTTCACAACCCATGTGCAGTGCACTGTGGATGAACTAGTGAGTGGTATTTGCCTAAGAATTTCCTCGTCTTTTCTCTTGTGGTGAGGAAGATAAAACAAGTGGCTGACTCTTATTCTAGTAGCACCGACTGAGCAAGACAGCCCTGGTTTTAAATGCTCATCAAGAGGTCAGTCCGTTTCCACAGGAAGCACCCAGGCAGCAATTTGGCACCTAAGTTCCTAGAGTTTGGCTACCTTAACCTGCCTTGGGAATGCATGAGTTCGATGGCATCTGTCGCTGTAGATACGCATGTTCTGCAATAGCTCGCCATCTGGTGTTGGGCCGGAGTGTTACAAGTTGTTTTTCTTCGAAGAAGTCTTTCGAGTCACGGGACCGAGTGACTCCTCCTTTTGTCTCCATTGCGCATGGGCGTCGACTCCATCTTCGATTGTTTTTTTTCCGCCATCGGGTTCGGACGTGTTCCTGTCGCTCCGAGTTTCGGAACGGAAAATTAGCTAATTTCGGAAGATTTTCGTCGGTATTGTTGCGTTCGGGATCGGCGTACTTAGATTCCACACCGCATCGAAGAGCTCCGGTGCCCTTCGGGGTAGTTTTTCGATCCTCCGTCGGGGCCTGGTCGGCCCGACCGCGTGCTGAAGAACGCCGATGGAACGGACCCCGTTCCGTTTCTGCCCCAAATGCCACAATAAATACCCCTACACAGACCAACACTTGGTCTGCAACCTGTGCCTGTCACCTGAGCACAGCGAAGACACCTGCGAGGCCTGTCGTGCGTTCCGGTCCCGAAAAACACTCCGAGACCGTCGAGCCAGAAGACTTCAGATGGCGTCCGCACCGACAGCCCAACGGGAGTTCGAGGAACAGGAAGAGGAAGGTACCTTCTCGATCCAAGACTCAGACTCCGAAGGATTCGACGATACACAAACCGTGAGTAAGACGTCGAAATCCACTCAGAGGAACATTTACAAGGCCCAGGGGACGCCACTGCCACCAGGCCATGGCTCGACCCATAAATTCGGTGACCGACCGTCGGCACCGAAAAAGGCCCAAACCGTGCCGAGATCGTCCGACTCCGGTCGAGACACCGGCACGCAGCCTTCTCGGGACCGAGAAAGTGCTGGAGACAAGCCTCGACACCGAGATGCCGGTGTGGACACGGCTCGACGCCGAGACAGCGGCACCGAAACAGATCGACGCCGAGAGGTTTCGGCCCCGAAAAGGAAAAAAGTCACCTCGGAGCCGAAAAAACACGCAGACAAAGTTTCGATGCCGAAACAAACTGCAAGCGACCCAGCTTCAGGCTCTTATACAGAAGAGCACTCGCTAACCTCCCAAATGCAGAAGCATAGGTTTGAGGAAGAGCTACAAGCAACTGCTGTGGACCATACGCAAAAGCGTATCTTCATTCAGCAGGGGACAGGAAAAATAAGCACCCTTCCCCCCATTAGGAGAAAGAGAAGGTTGGAGTTCCAGACGGAACAAACACCACAACCAAAAGTGGTAAAAAGAGTTACACCACCACCCTCTCCTCCGCCCGTGATTAACGTTTCACCAGCACAAACTCCATCACACTCCCCAGCTCACACCACCATGAGCCAGGGTGACCAAGATCAGGACGCATGGGACCTATACGACGCCCCAGTGTCAGATAACAGTCCGGAGGCATACCCTACAAAGCCATCTCCACCAGAAGACAGCACCGCGTACTCTCAAGTGGTGGCTAGAGCAGCACAATTTCACCACGTAAGCCTCCACTCAGAACAGGTCGAGGATGATTTCTTATTCAACACATTCTCCTCCACCCACAGCTCATACCAAAGCCTGCCTATGCTCCCTGGTATGCTCCGGCACGCAAAAGACATCTTTAAGGAGCCGGTCAAAAGTAGGGCAATCACACCAAGGGTGGAAAAAAAGTATAAGCCGCCTCCTACGGACCCGGTTTTCATCACTACACAGCTGCCACCAGACTGTCGTTGTAGGAGCAGCTAGGAAAAGGGCCAACTCTCACACATCTGGAGATGCACCACCCCCAGATAAAGAAAGCCGCAAGTTCGATGCAGCTGGTAAGAGTCACAGCACAAGCTGCAAACCAGTGGCGCATCGCGAACTCCCAGGCACTACTTGCGCGCTATGACAGAGCCCACTGGGACGAGATGCAACATCTCATTGAACATCTGCCCAAGGACTTACAAAATAGGGCAAAACAAGTGGTTGAGGAGGGACAGACCATCTCCAACAACCACATACGCTCCTCCATGGACGCTGCAGATACAGCTGCACGGACAATTAATACATCTGTAACTATCAGAAGGCATGCATGGCTCCGAACGTCTGGATTTAAACCAGAGATTCAACAAGCAGTTCTCAATATGCCTTTTAATGAAAAAGAACTGTTCGGTCCAGAAGTGGTGTAGGAAGTTGGCTCTGTATGTGCTATTTCAAAGTAAGGAATAGCATGCACAGAGTCCAAGGGTTCCCCTTAGAGGTAAAATAGTGGTAAAAATAGATAATACTAATGCTCTATTTTGTGGTAGTGTGGTCGAGCAGTAGGCTCATCCAAGGAGTAGTGTTAAGCATTTGTTGTACATACACATAGACAATAAATGAGGTACACACACTCAGAGACAAATCCAGCCAATAGGTTTTTATATAGAAAAATATCTTTTCTTAGTTTATTTTAAGAACCACAGGTTCAAATTCTACATGTAATAGCTCATTCGAAAGGTATTGCAGGTAAGTACTCTAGGAACTTCAAATCATCAAAATTGCATGTATACTTTTCAAGTTATTGACAAATAGCTGTTTTAAAAGTGGACACTTAGTGCAATTTTCACAGTTCCTAGGGGAGGTAAGTTTTGATTAGTTTTTCCAGGTAAGTAAGACACTTACAGGGTTCAGTTCTTGGTCCAAGGTGGCCCACCGTTGGGGGTTCAGAGCAACCCTAAAGTCACCACACCAGCAGCTCAGGGCCGGTCAGGTGCAGAGTTCAAAGTGGTGCCCAAAACACATAGGCTAGAATGGAGAGAGGGGGGTGCCCCGGTTCCGGTCTGCTTGCAGGTAAGTACCCGCGTCTTCGGAGGGCAGACCAGGGGGGTTTTGTAGGGCACCGGGGGGGACACAAGTCCACACAGAAATTTCACCCTCAGCGGCGCGGGGGCGGCCGGGTGCAGTGTAGAAACAAGCGTCGGGTTTGTAATGGAAGTCAATGGGAGATCTAGGGATCTCTTCAGCGCTGCAGGCAGGCAAGGGGGGGGTTCCTCGGGGAAACCTCCACTTGGTCAAGGGAGAGGGACTCCTGGGGGTCACTCCTCCAGTGAAAGTCCGGTCCTTCAGGTCCTGGGGGCTGCGGGTGCAGGGTCTCTCCCAGGTGTCGGGACTTTGGATTCAAGGAGTCGCGGTCAGGGGAAGCCTCGGGATTCCCTCTGCAGGCGGCGCTGTGGGGGCTCAGGGGGGACAGGTTTTGGTACTCACAGTATCAGAGTAGTCCTGGGGTCCCTCCTGAGGCGTCGGATCTCCACCAGCCGAGTCGGGGTCGCCGGGTGCAGTGTTGCAAGTCTCACGCTTCTTGCGGGGAGCTTGCAGGGATCTTTAAAGTTGCTGGAAACAAAGTTGCAGCTTTTCTTGGAGCAGGTCCGCTGTCCTCGGGAGTTTCTTGTCTTTTCGAAGCAGGGGCAGTCCTCAGAGGATGTCGAGGTCGCTGGTCCCTTCGGAAGGCGTCGCTGGAGCAGGATCTTTGGAAGGCAGGAGACAGGCCGGTGAGTTTCTGGAGCCAAGGCAGTTGTCGTCTTCGGGTCTTCCGCTGCAGGGGTTTTCAGCTGGGCAGTCCTTCTTCTTGTTGCAGGAATCTAATTTTCTAGGGTTCAGGGTAGCCCTTAAATACTAAATTTAAGGGCGTGTTTAGGTCTGGGGGGTTAGTAGCCAATGGCTACTAGCCCTGAGGGTGGGTACACCCTCTTTGTGCCTCCTCCCAAGGGGAGGGGGTCACAATCCTAACCCTATTGGGGGAATCCTCCATCTGCAAGATGGAGGATTTCTAAAAGTTAGAGTCACCTCAGCTCAGGACACCTTAGGGGCTGTCCTGACTGGCCAGTGACTCCTCCTTGTTATTCTCATTATTTTCTCCGGCCTTGCCGCCAAAAGTGGGGCCTGGCCGGAGGGGGCGGGCAACTCCACTAGCTGGAGTGTCCTGCTGGGTTGGCACAAAGGAGGTGAGCCTTTGAGGCTCACCGCCAGGTGTGACAATTCCTGCCGGGGAGAGGTGTTAGCATCTCCACCCAGTGCAGGCTTTGTTACTGGCCTCAGAGTGACAAAGGCACTCTCCCCATGGGGCCAGCAACATGTCTCAGTTTGTGGCAGGCTGCTAAAACTAGTCAGCCTACACAGATAGTCGGTTAAGTTTCAGGGGGCACCTCTAAGGTGCCCTCTGTGGTGTATTTTACAATAAAAATGTACACTGGCATCAGTGTGCATTTATTGTGCTGAGAAGTTTGATACCAAACTTCCCAGTTTTCAGTGTAGCCATTATGGTGCTGTGGAGTTCGTGTTTGACAGACTCCCAGACCATATACTCTTATGGCTACCCTGCACTTACAATGTCTAAGGTTTTGTTTAGACACTGTAGGGGTACCGTGCTCATGCACTGGTACCCTCACCTATGGTATAGTGCACCCTGCCTTAGGGCTGTAAGGCCTGCTAGAGGGGTGTCTTACCTATACTGCATAGGCAGTGAGAGGCTGGCATGGCACCCTGAGGGGAGTGCCATGTCGACTTACTCGTTTTGTCCTCACTAGCACACACAAGCTGGCAAGCAGTGTGTCTGTGCTGAGTGAGAGGTCTCCAGGGTGGCATAAGACATGCTGCATCCCTTAGAGACCTTCCTTGGCATCAGGGCCCTTGGTACTAGAAGTACCAGTTACAAGGGACTTATCTGGATGCCAGGGTCTGCCAATTGTGGATACAAAAGTACAGGTTAGGGAAAGAACACTGGTGCTGGGGCCTGGTTAGCAGGCCTCAGCACACTTTCAATTGTAAACATAGCATCAGCAAAGGCAAAAAGTCAGGGGGCAACCATGCCAAGGAGGCATTTCCTTACACAACCCCCCCCCAAACGAAAGAGGATGAGACTAACCTTTCCCAAGAGAGTCTTCATTTTCTAAGTGGAAGAACCTGGAAAGGCCATCTGCATTGGCATGGGCAGTCCCAGGTCTGTGTTCCACTATAAAGTCCATTCCCTGTAGGGAGATGGACCACCTCAACAGTTTAGGATTTTCACCTTTCATTTGCATCAGCCATTTGAGAGGTCTGTGGTCAGTTTGAACTAGGAAGTGAGTCCCAAAGAGGTATGGTCTCAGCTTCTTCAGGGACCAAACCACAGCAAAGGCCTCCCTCTCAATGGCACTCCAACGCTGCTCCCTGGGGAGTAACCTCCTGCTAATGAAAGCAACAGGCTGGTCAAGGCCATCATCATTTGTTTGGGACAAAACTGCCCCTATCCCATGTTCAGAGGCATCAGTCTGCACAATGAACTGCTTAGAATAATCTGGAGCTTTGAGAACTGGTGCTGAGCACATTGCCTGTTTCAGGGTGTCAAAGGCCTGTTGGCAGTCCACAGTCCAGTTTACTTTCTTGGGCATTTTCTTGGAGGTGAGTTCAGTGAGGGCTGTCACAATGGATCCATATCCCTTCACAAACCTCCTGTAATACCCAGTCAAGCCAAGGAATGCCCTGACTTGAGTCTGGGTTTTTGGAGCTACCCAGTCCAGAATAGTCTGGATCTTGGGTTGGAGTGGCTGAACTTGGCCTCCACCTACAAGGTGTCCCAAGTAAACCACAGTTCCCTGCCCTATCTGGCATTTGGATGCCTTGATAGAGAGGCCTGCAGATTGCAGAGCCTTCAAAACCTTCCTCAGGTGGACCAGGTGATCCTGCCAGGTGGAGCTAAAGACAGCAATATCATCAAGATAAGCTGTGCTAAAGGACTCCAAGCCAGCAAGGACTTGATTCACCAACCTTTGGAAGGTGGCAGGGGCATTCTTTAAACCAAAGGGCATAACAGTAAACTGATAATGCCCATCAGGGGTGGAGAATGCTGTCTTTTCTTTTGCTCCAGGTGCCATTTTTATTTGCCAGTACCCTGCTGTCAAGTCAAAGGTACTTAGAAATTTGGCAGCACCTAATTTATCAATGAGCTCATCAGCTCTTGGAATTGGATGGGCATCTGTCTTGGTGACAGAATTGAGCCCTCTGTAGTCCACACAAAACCTCATCTCTTTCTTTCCATCTTTGGTGTGAGGTTTGGGGACTAAGACCACTGGGCTAGCCCAGGGGCTGTCAGAGCGCTCAATCACTCCCAATTCCAGCATCTTGTGGACTTCCACCTTGATGCTTTCCTTAACATGGTCAGACTGTCTGAAGATTTTGTTCTTGACAGGCATGCTGTCTCCTGTGTCCACATCATGGGTACACAGGTGGGTCTGACCAGGGGTTAGGGAGAAAAGCTCAGGAAACTGTTGTAGGACTCTCCTACAATCAGCCTGCTGTTGGCCAGAGAGGGTGTCTGAGTAGATCACTCCTTCTACTGTGCCATCTTTTGGGTCTGATGACAGAAGATCAGGGAGAGGTTCACTCTCTGCCTCCTGATCCTCATCTGTTACCATTAACAGATTCACATCCGCCCTGTCATGGAAGAGCTTAAGGCGGTTCACATGGATCACCCTCTTGGGGCTCCTGCTTGTGCCCAGGTCCACCAGGTAGGTGACCTGACTCTTCCTCTCTAGCACTGGGTAAGGGCCACTCCATTTGTCCTGGAGTGCCCTGGGAGCCACAGGCTCCAGAACCCAGACTTTCTGCCCTGGTTGGAACTCAACCAGTGCAGCCTTTTGGTCATACCAAAACTTCTGGAGTTGTTGGCTGGCCTCAAGGTTTTTGGTTGCCTTTTCCATGTACTCTGCCATTCTAGAGCGAAGGCCAAGTACATAGTCCACTATGTCCTGTTTAGGCTCATGGAGAGGTCTCTCCCAGCCTTCTTTAACAAGGGCAAGTGGTCCCCTTACAGGATGACCAAACAGAAGTTCAAAGGGTGAGAACCCTACTCCCTTCTGTGGTACCTCCCTGTAAGCGAAAAGCAGACATGGCAGGAGGACATCCCATCTCCTTTTGAGTTTTTCTGGGAGCCCCATGATCATGCCCTTTAATGTCTTGTTGAATCTCTCAACTAAGCCATTAGTTTGTGGATGGTAAGGTGTAGTGAATTTATAAGTCACTCCACACTCATTCCACATGTGCTTTAGGTATGCTGACATGAAGTTGGTACCTCTGTCAGACACCACCTCCTTAGGGAAACCCACTCTGGTAAAGATACCAATGAGGGCCTTGGCTACTGCAGGGGCAGTAGTCGACCTAAGGGGAATAGCCTCAGGATACCTGGTAGCATGATCCACTACTACCAGGATATACATATTTCCTGAGGCTGTGGGAGGTTCCAGTGGACCAACTATGTCCACACCCACTCTTTCAAAGGGCACCCCCACCACTGGAAGTGGAATGAGGGGGGCCTTTGGATGCCCACCTGTCTTACCACTGGCTTGACAGGTGGGGCAGGAGAGGCAAAACTCCTTAACCATGTTGGACATATTGGGCCAGTAGAAGTGGTTGACTAACCTCTCCCACGTCTTGGTTTGTCCCAAATGTCCAGCAAGGGGAATGTCATGGGCCAATGTTAGGATGAACCCTCTGAACAGCTGAGGCACTACCACTCTCCTAGTGGCACCAGGTTTGGGGTCTCTGGCCTCAGTGTACAGGAGCCCATCTTCCCAATAGACCCTATGTGTTCCATTTTTCTTGCCTTTGGACTCTTCAGCAGCTTGCTGCCTAAGGCCTTCAAGAGAGGGACAGGTTTCTTGTCCCTTACACAGCTCTTCCCTTGAGGGTCCCCCTGGGCCTAAGAGCTCAACCTGATAAGGTTCAAGCTCCAAAGGCTCAGTTCCCTCAGAGGGCAGAACTTCTTCCTGAGAAGAGAGGTTCCCTTTCTTTGGCTGTGTTGCAGTTGGTTTCCCAACTGACTTTCCTGTTCTCTTGGTAGGCTGGGCCATTTTTCCAGACTCCAGCTCTACTTTTTCACCCTGTGCCTTGCATTGTGCTCTTGTTTTCACACACACCAGTTCAGGGATACCCAGCATTGCTGCATGGGTTTTTAGCTCTACCTCAGCCCATGCTGAGGACTCCAGGTCATTTCCAAGCAGACAGTCCACTGGGATATTTGAGGAGACCACCACCTGTTTCAGGCCATTGACCCCTCCCCATTCTAAAGTAACCATTGCCATGGGATGTACTTTTCTCTGATTGTCAGCGTTGGTGACTGTGTAAGTTTTTCCAGTCAGGTATTGGCCAGGGGAAACCAGTTTCTCTGTCACCATGGTGACACTGGCACCTGTATCCCTCAGGCCCTCTATTCTAGTCCCATTAATTAAGAGTTGCTGTCTGTATTTTTGCATGTTAGGCGGCCAGACAGCTAGTGTGGCTAAATCCACCCCACCCTCAGAAACTAGAGTAGCTTCAGTGTGGACCCTGATTTGCTCTGGGCACACTGTTGATCCCACTTGGAGACTAGCCATACCAGTGTTACCTGGATGGGAGTTTGGAGTGGAACCTTTCTTGGGACAGGCCTTGTCTCCAGTTTGGTGTCCATGCTGTTTACAGCTATGACACCAGGCCTTTTTGGGATCAAAGTTTTTACCCTTGTACCCATTGTTTTGTGAAGAGGCTCTGGGCCCACCCTCCTGTGCAGGTTTTTGGGGGCCTGTAGAAGACTCTTTACTATTTTTAGTTTTGGTTGTCTCATCACCCTTCTGCTGGGGAGTCTTTGTGACCCCTTTCTTTTGGTCACCCCCTGTTGAAGTCTTGGACACCCTTGTCTTGACCCAATGGTCCGCCTTCTTTCCCAATTCTTGGGGAGAAATTGGTCCTAGGTCTACCAGATGCTGATGCAGTTTATCATTGAAACAATTACTTAACAGGTGTTCTTTCACAAATAAATTGTACAGCCCATCATAATTACTTACACCACTGCCTTGAATCCAACCATCTAGTGTTTTCACTGAGTAGTCAACAAAGTCAACCCAGGTCTGGCTCGAGGATTTTTGAGCCCCCCTGAACCTAATCCTGTACTCCTCAGTGGAGAATCCAAAGCCCTCAATCAGGGTACCCTTCATGAGGTCATAAGATTCTGCATCTTGTCCAGAGAGTGTGAGGAGTCTATCCCTACACTTTCCTGTGAACATTTCCCAAAGGAGAGCACCCCAGTGAGATTTGTTCACTTTTCTGGTTACACAAGCCCTCTCAAAAGCTGTGAACCATTTGGTGATGTCATCACCATCTTCATATTTAGTTACAATCCCTTTGGGGATTTTCAACATGTCAGGAGAATCTCTGACCCTATTTATATTGCTGCCACCATTGATGGGTCCTAGGCCCATCTCTTGTCTTTCCCTCTCTATGGCTAGGATCTGTCTTTCCAAAGCCAATCTTTTGGCCATCCTGGCTAACTGGATGTCCTCTTCACTGGAGTTATCCTCAGTGATTTCAGAGTTGTTGGTCCCTCCTGTGAGGGAACCAGCATCTCTGACTATTATTTGTGGAGTCAGGGCTTGAGAAGCCCTGCTCTCCCTAAGTAGGACTGGAGGGGGGGAATTTCCCTCCAAGTCACTATCTTCATCCTCTGAGTTGCCATCCTCAGAGGGGTTGGCCTTTTCAAACTCTGCCAAAAGCTCCTGGAGCTGTACTTTGGTAGGTTTGGGGCCCATTGCTATTTTCTTTAGTTTACAGAGTGACCTTAGCTCTCTCATCTGTAGATGGAGGTAAGGTGTGGTGTCGAGTTCCACCACATTCACATCTGTGCTAGACATTATGCTTCTAAAAGTTGGAATACTTTTTAAGAAACTAAAACTGGTTCTAGAATCTAATTCAAACTTTTAACAAACTTTTAAACTCTAAAAGAAATGCTAAACAGGATCTAACACAAGGCCCTAGCAGGTCTTTTAAGAATTTAGAAAACTTTTCAAATTGCAAAAATCAATTTCTAATGACAATTTTGGAATTTGTCGTGTGATCAGGTATTGGCTGAGTAGTCCAGCAAATGCAAAGTCTTGTACCCCACCGCTGATCCACCAATGTAGGAAGTTGGCTCTGTATGTGCTATTTCAAAGTAAGGAATAGCATGCACAGAGTCCAAGGGTTCCCCTTAGAGGTAAAATAGTGGTAAAAATAGATAATACTAATGCTCTATTTTGTGGTAGTGTGGTCGAGCAGTAGGCTCATCCAAGGAGTAGTGTTAAGCATTTGTTGTACATACACATAGACAATAAATGAGGTACACACACTCAGAGACAAATCCAGCCAATAGGTTTTTATATAGAAAAATATCTTTTCTTAGTTTATTTTAAGAACCACAGGTTCAAATTCTACATGTAATAGCTCATTCGAAAGGTATTGCAGGTAAGTACTCTAGGAACTTCAAATCATCAAAATTGCATGTATACTTTTCAAGTTATTGACAAATAGCTGTTTTAAAAGTGGACACTTAGTGCAATTTTCACAGTTCCTAGGGGAGGTAAGTTTTGATTAGTTTTTCCAGGTAAGTAAGACACTTACAGGGTTCAGTTCTTGGTCCAAGGTGGCCCACCGTTGGGGGTTCAGAGCAACCCTAAAGTCACCACACCAGCAGCTCAGGGCCGGTCAGGTGCAGAGTTCAAAGTGGTGCCCAAAACACATAGGCTAGAATGGAGAGAGGGGGGTGCCCCGGTTCCGGTCTGCTTGCAGGTAAGTACCCGCGTCTTCGGAGGGCAGACCAGGGGGGTTTTGTAGGGCACCGGGGGGGACACAAGTCCACACAGAAATTTCACCCTCAGCGGCGCGGGGGCGGCCGGGTGCAGTGTAGAAACAAGCGTCGGGTTTGTAATGGAAGTCAATGGGAGATCTAGGGATCTCTTCAGCGCTGCAGGCAGGCAAGGGGGGGGTTCCTCGGGGAAACCTCCACTTGGTCAAGGGAGAGGGACTCCTGGGGGTCACTCCTCCAGTGAAAGTCCGGTCCTTCAGGTCCTGGGGGCTGCGGGTGCAGGGTCTCTCCCAGGTGTCGGGACTTTGGATTCAAGGAGTCGCGGTCAGGGGAAGCCTCGGGATTCCCTCTGCAGGCGGCGCTGTGGGGGCTCAGGGGGGACAGGTTTTGGTACTCACAGTATCAGAGTAGTCCTGGGGTCCCTCCTGAGGCGTCGGATCTCCACCAGCCGAGTCGGGGTCGCCGGGTGCAGTGTTGCAAGTCTCACGCTTCTTGCGGGGAGCTTGCAGGGATCTTTAAAGTTGCTGGAAACAAAGTTGCAGCTTTTCTTGGAGCAGGTCCGCTGTCCTCGGGAGTTTCTTGTCTTTTCGAAGCAGGGGCAGTCCTCAGAGGATGTCGAGGTCGCTGGTCCCTTCGGAAGGCGTCGCTGGAGCAGGATCTTTGGAAGGCAGGAGACAGGCCGGTGAGTTTCTGGAGCCAAGGCAGTTGTCGTCTTCGGGTCTTCCGCTGCAGGGGTTTTCAGCTGGGCAGTCCTTCTTCTTGTTGCAGGAATCTAATTTTCTAGGGTTCAGGGTAGCCCTTAAATACTAAATTTAAGGGCGTGTTTAGGTCTGGGGGGTTAGTAGCCAATGGCTACTAGCCCTGAGGGTGGGTACACCCTCTTTGTGCCTCCTCCCAAGGGGAGGGGGTCACAATCCTAACCCTATTGGGGGAATCCTCCATCTGCAAGATGGAGGATTTCTAAAAGTTAGAGTCACCTCAGCTCAGGACACCTTAGGGGCTGTCCTGACTGGCCAGTGACTCCTCCTTGTTATTCTCATTATTTTCTCCGGCCTTGCCGCCAAAAGTGGGGCCTGGCCGGAGGGGGCGGGCAACTCCACTAGCTGGAGTGTCCTGCTGGGTTGGCACAAAGGAGGTGAGCCTTTGAGGCTCACCGCCAGGTGTGACAATTCCTGCCGGGGAGAGGTGTTAGCATCTCCACCCAGTGCAGGCTTTGTTACTGGCCTCAGAGTGACAAAGGCACTCTCCCCATGGGGCCAGCAACATGTCTCAGTTTGTGGCAGGCTGCTAAAACTAGTCAGCCTACACAGATAGTCGGTTAAGTTTCAGGGGGCACCTCTAAGGTGCCCTCTGTGGTGTATTTTACAATAAAAATGTACACTGGCATCAGTGTGCATTTATTGTGCTGAGAAGTTTGATACCAAACTTCCCAGTTTTCAGTGTAGCCATTATGGTGCTGTGGAGTTCGTGTTTGACAGACTCCCAGACCATATACTCTTATGGCTACCCTGCACTTACAATGTCTAAGGTTTTGTTTAGACACTGTAGGGGTACCGTGCTCATGCACTGGTACCCTCACCTATGGTATAGTGCACCCTGCCTTAGGGCTGTAAGGCCTGCTAGAGGGGTGTCTTACCTATACTGCATAGGCAGTGAGAGGCTGGCATGGCACCCTGAGGGGAGTGCCATGTCGACTTACTCGTTTTGTCCTCACTAGCACACACAAGCTGGCAAGCAGTGTGTCTGTGCTGAGTGAGAGGTCTCCAGGGTGGCATAAGACATGCTGCATCCCTTAGAGACCTTCCTTGGCATCAGGGCCCTTGGTACTAGAAGTACCAGTTACAAGGGACTTATCTGGATGCCAGGGTCTGCCAATTGTGGATACAAAAGTACAGGTTAGGGAAAGAACACTGGTGCTGGGGCCTGGTTAGCAGGCCTCAGCACACTTTCAATTGTAAACATAGCATCAGCAAAGGCAAAAAGTCAGGGGGCAACCATGCCAAGGAGGCATTTCCTTACAAGTGGACACAGCGATTGAGAAACTCAAAAAAGATACGGACACTGCCAAAGCCATGGGCGCACTCTACTCCCCGCAGAGCAGAGGGAATTACAGCACATTCCGTAAAACGCCCTTTCGAGGGGGGTTTCGGGGTCAAAGCACACAAGCCAGCACCTCACAAGCCACACCGTCCAGTTACCAGGGACAGTATAGAGGAGGTTTTCGGGGACAATATAGAGGAGGGCAATTCCCTAGAAATAGAGGAAGATTTCAAAGCCCCAAAACCCCTACTACTAAACAGTGACTCACATGTCACTCACCCCCTCCACACAACACCAGTGGGGGGAAGAATAGGTCATTATTACAAAGCATGGGAGAAAATCACTACAGACACTTGGGTTCTAGCAATTATCCAACATGGTTATTGCATAGAATTTCTACAATTCCCTCCAAACATACCACCAAAAGCACAAAATTTAACTGTAAGGAAATGCCTCCTTGGCATGGTTGCCCCCTGACTTTTTGCCTTTGCTGATGCTATGTTTACAATTGAAAGTGTGCTGAGGCCTGCTAACCAGGCCCCAGCACCAGTGTTCTTTCCCTAACCTGTACTTTTGTATCCACAATTGGCAGACCCTGGCATCCAGATAAGTCCCTTGTAACTGGTACTTCTAGTACCAAGGGCCCTGATGCCAAGGAAGGTCTCTAAGGGCTGCAGCATGTCTTATGCCACCCTGGAGACCTCTCACTCAGCACAGACACACTGCTAACCAGCTTGTGTGTGCTAGTGAGGACAAAACGAGTAAGTCGACATGGCACTCCCCTCAGGGTGCCATGCCAGCCTCTCACTGCCTATGCAGTATAGGTAAGACACCCCTCTAGCAGGCCTTACAGCCCTAAGGCAGGGTGCACTATACCATAGGTGAGGGTACCAGTGCATGAGCATGGTACCCCTACAGTGTCTAAACAAAACCTTAGACATTGTAAGTGCAGGGTAGCCATAAGAGTATATGGTCTGGGAGTCTGTCAAACACGAACTCCACAGCACCATAATGGCTACACTGAAAACTGGGAAGTTTGGTATCAAACTTCTCAGCACAATAAATGCACACTGATGCCAGTGTACATTTTATTGTAAAATACACCACAGAGGGCACCTTAGAGGTGCCCCCTGAAACTTAACCGACTATCTGTGTAGGCTGACTAGTTCTAGCAGCCTGCCACAAACCGAGACATGTTGCTGGCCCCATGGGGAGAGTGCCTTTGTCACTCTGAGGCCAGTAACAAAGCCTGCACTGGGTGGAGATGCTAACACCTCTCCCAGGCAGGAATTGTCACACCTGGCGGTGAGCCTCAAAGGCTCACCTCCTTTGTGCCAA
Organism: Pleurodeles waltl; assembly: GCF_031143425.1. Lineage (NCBI taxonomy): Eukaryota > Metazoa > Chordata > Amphibia > Caudata > Salamandridae > Pleurodeles > Pleurodeles waltl. The sequence goes on along the minus strand of NC_090445.1, from coordinate 1,408,807,040 downwards.
CCCAGCAGGACACTCCAGCTAGTGGAGTTGCCCGCCCCCTCCGGCCAGGCCCCACTTTTGGCGGCAAGGCCGGAGAAAATAATGAGAATAACAAGGAGGAGTCACTGGCCAGTCAGGACAGCCCCTAAGGTGTCCTGAGCTGAGGTGACTCTAACTTTTAGAAATCCTCCATCTTGCAGATGGAGGATTCCCCCAATAGGGTTAGGATTGTGACCCCCTCCCCTTGGGAGGAGGCACAAAGAGGGTGTACCCACCCTCAGGGCTAGTAGCCATTGGCTACTAACCCCCCAGACCTAAACACGCCCTTAAATTTAGTATTTAAGGGCTACCCTGAACCCTAGAAAATCAGATTCCTGCAACAAGAAGAAGGACTGCCCAGCTGAAAACCCCTGCAGCGGAAGACCCGAAGACGACAACTGCCTTGGCTCCAGAAACTCACCGGCCTGTCTCCTGCCTTCCAAAGATCCTGCTCCAGCGACGCCTTCCGAAGGGACCAGCGACCTCGACATCCTCTGAGGACTGCCCCTGCTTCGAAAAGACAAGAAACTCCCGAGGACAGCGGACCTGCTCCAAGAAAAGCTGCAACTTTGTTTCCAGCAACTTTAAAGAACCCTGCAAGCTCCCCGCAAGAAGCGTGAGACTTGCAACACTGCACCCGGCGACCCCGACTCGGCTGGTGGAGAACCGACACCTCAGGAGGGACCCCAGGACTACTCTGATACTGTGAGTACCAAAACCTGTCCCCCCTGAGCCCCCACAGCGCCGCCTGCAGAGGGAATCCCGAGGCTTCCCCTGACCGCGACTCTTTGAACCTAAAGTCCCGACGCCTGGGAGAGACCCTGCACCCGCAGCCCCCAGGACCTGAAGGACCGGACTTTCACTGGAGAAGTGACCCCCAGGAGTCCCTCTCCCTTGCCCAAGTGGAGGTTTCCCCGAGGAATCCCCCCCTTGCCTGCCTGCAGCGCTGAAGAGATCCCGAGATCTCTCATAGACTAACATTGAAAACCCGACGCTTGTTCCTACACTGCACCCGGCCGCCCCCGCGCTGCTGAGGGTGAAATTTCTGTGTGGACTTGTGTCCCCCCCGGTGCCCTACAAAACCCCCCTGGTCTGCCCTCCGAAGACGCGGGTACTTACCTGCAAGCAGACCGGAACCGGGGCACCCCCCTACTCTCCATTCTAGCCTATGTGTTTTGGGCACCACTTTGAACTCTGCACCTGACCGGCCCTGAGCTGCTGGTGTGGTGACTTTGGGGTTGCTCTGAACCCCCAACGGTGGGCTACCTTGGACCAAGAACTGAACCCTGTAAGTGTCTTACTTACCTGGAAAAACTAATCAAAACTTACCTCCCCTAGGAACTGTGAAAATTGCACTAAGTGTCCACTTTTAAAACAGCTATTTGTCAATAACTTGAAAAGTATACATGCAATTTTGATGATTTGAAGTTCCTAGAGTACTTACCTGCAATACCTTTCGAATGAGCTATTACATGTAGAATTTGAACCTGTGGTTCTTAAAATAAACTAAGAAAAGATATTTTTCTATATAAAAACCTATTGGCTGGATTTGTCTCTGAGTGTGTGTACCTCATTTATTGTCTATGTGTATGTACAACAAATGCTTAACACTACTCCTTGGATAAGCCTACTGCTCGACCACACTACCACAAAATAGAGCATTAGTATTATCTATTTTTACCACTATTTTACCTCTAAGGGGAACCCTTGGACTCTGTGCATGCTATTCCTTACTTTGAAATAGCACATACAGAGCCAACTTCCTACATTGGTGGATCAGCGGTGGGGTACAAGACTTTGCATTTGCTGGACTACTCAGCCAATACCTGATCACACGACAAATTCCAAAATTGTCATTAGAAATTGATTTTTGCAATTTGAAAAGTTTTCTAAATTCTTAAAAGACCTGCTAGGGCCTTGTGTTAGATCCTGTTTAGCATTTCTTTTAGAGTTTAAAAGTTTGTTAAAAGTTTGAATTAGATTCTAGAACCAGTTTTAGTTTCTTAAAAAGTATTCCAACTTTTAGAAGCATAATGTCTAGCACAGATGTGAATGTGGTGGAACTCGACACCACACCTTACCTCCATCTACAGATGAGAGAGCTAAGGTCACTCTGTAAACTAAAGAAAATAGCAATGGGCCCCAAACCTACCAAAGTACAGCTCCAGGAGCTTTTGGCAGAGTTTGAAAAGGCCAACCCCTCTGAGGATGGCAACTCAGAGGATGAAGATAGTGACTTGGAGGGAAATTCCCCCCCTCCAGTCCTACTTAGGGAGAGCAGGGCTTCTCAAGCCCTGACTCCACAAATAATAGTCAGAGATGCTGGTTCCCTCACAGGAGGGACCAACAACTCTGAAATCACTGAGGATAACTCCAGTGAAGAGGACATCCAGTTAGCCAGGATGGCCAAAAGATTGGCTTTGGAAAGACAGATCCTAGCCATAGAGAGGGAAAGACAAGAGATGGGCCTAGGACCCATCAATGGTGGCAGCAACATAAATAGGGTCAGAGATTCTCCTGACATGTTGAAAATCCCCAAAGGGATTGTAACTAAATATGAAGATGGTGATGACATCACCAAATGGTTCACAGCTTTTGAGAGGGCTTGTGTAACCAGAAAAGTGAACAGATCTCACTGGGGTGCTCTCCTTTGGGAAATGTTCACAGGAAAGTGTAGGGATAGACTCCTCACACTCTCTGGACAAGATGCAGAATCTTATGACCTCATGAAGGGTACCCTGATTGAGGGCTTTGGATTCTCCACTGAGGAGTACAGGATTAGGTTCAGGGGGGCTCAAAAATCCTCGAGCCAGACCTGGGTTGACTTTGTTGACTACTCAGTGAAAACACTAGATGGTTGGATTCAAGGCAGTGGTGTAAGTAATTATGATGGGCTGTACAATTTATTTGTGAAAGAACACCTGTTAAGTAATTGTTTCAATGATAAACTGCATCAGCATCTGGTAGACCTAGGACCAATTTCTCCCCAAGAATTGGGAAAGAAGGCGGACCATTGGGTCAAGACAAGGGTGTCCAAGACTTCAACAGGGGGTGACCAAAAGAAAGGGGTCACAAAGACTCCCCAGCAGAAGGGTGATGAGACAACCAAAACTAAAAATAGTAAAGAGTCTTCTACAGGCCCCCAAAAACCTGCACAGGAGGGTGGGCCCAGAGCCTCTTCACAAAACAATGGGTACAAGGGTAAAAACTTTGATCCCAAAAAGGCCTGGTGTCATAGCTGTAAACAGCATGGACACCAAACTGGAGACAAGGCCTGTCCCAAGAAAGGTTCCACTCCAAACTCCCATCCAGGTAACACTGGTATGGCTAGTCTCCAAGTGGGATCAACAGTGTGCCCAGAGCAAATCAGGGTCCACACTGAAGCTACTCTAGTTTCTGAGGGTGGGGTGGATTTAGCCACACTAGCTGTCTGGCCGCCTAACATGCAAAAATACAGACAGCAACTCTTAATTAATGGGACTAGAATAGAGGGCCTGAGGGATACAGGTGCCAGTGTCACCATGGTGACAGAGAAACTGGTTTCCCCTGGCCAATACCTGACTGGAAAAACTTACACAGTCACCAACGCTGACAATCAGAAAAAAGTACATCCCATGGCAATGGTTACTTTAGAATGGGGAGGGGTCAATGGCCTGAAACAGGTGGTGGTCTCCTCAAATATCCCAGTGGACTGTCTGCTTGGAAATGACCTGGAGTCCTCAGCATGGGCTGAGGTAGAGCTAAAAACCCATGCAGCAATGCTGGGTATCCCTGAACTGGTGTGTGTGAAAACAAGAGCACAGTGCAAGGCACAGGGTGAAAAAGTAGAGCTGGAGTCTGGAAAAATGGCCCAGCCTACCAAGAGAACAGGAAAGTCAGTTGGGAAACCAACTGCAACACAGCAAAAGAAAGGGAACCTCTCTTCTCAGGAAGAAGTTCTGCCCTCTGAGGGAACTGAGCCTTTGGAGCTTGAACCTTATCAGGTTGAGCTCTTAGGCCCAGGGGGACCCTCAAGGGAGGAGCTGTGTAAGGGACAAGAAACCTGTCCCTCTCTTGAAGGCCTTAGGCAGCAAGCTGCTGAAGAGTCCAAAGGCAAGAAAAATGGAACACATAGGGTCTATTGGGAAGATGGGCTCCTGTACACTGAGGCCAGAGACCCCAAACCTGGTGCCACTAGGAGAGTGGTAGTGCCTCAGCTGTTCAGAGAGTTCATCCTAACATTGGCCCATGACATTCCCCTTGCTGGACATTTGGGACAAACCAAGACGTGGGAGAGGTTAGTCAACCACTTCTACTGGCCCAATATGTCCAACATGGTTAAGGAGTTTTGCCTCTCCTGCCCCACCTGTCAAGCCAGTGGTAAGACAGGTGGGCATCCAAAGGCCCCCCTCATTCCACTTCCAGTGGTGGGGGTGCCCTTTGAAAGAGTGGGTGTGGACATAGTTGGTCCACTGGAACCTCCCACAGCCTCAGGAAATATGTATATCCTGGTAGTAGTGGATCATGCTACCAGGTATCCTGAAGCTATTCCCCTTAGGTCGACTACTGCCCCTGCAGTAGCCAAGGCCCTCATTGGTATCTTTACCAGAGTGGGTTTCCCTAAGGAGGTGGTGTCTGACAGAGGTACCAACTTCATGTCAGCATACCTAAAGCACATGTGGAATGAGTGTGGAGTGACTTATAAATTCACTACACCATACCATCCACAAACTAATGGCTTGGCTGAGAGATTCAACAAGACATTAAAGGGCATGATCATGGGGCTCCCAGAAAAACTCAAAAGGAGATGGGATGTCCTCCTGCCATGTCTGCTTTTCGCTTACAGGGAGGTACCACAGAAGGGAGTAGGGTTCTCACCCTTTGAACTTCTGTTTGGTCATCCTGTAAGGGGACCACTTGCCCTTGTTAAAGAAGGCTGGGAGAGACCTCTCCATGAGCCTAAACAGGACATAGTGGACTATGTACTTGGCCTTCGCTCTAGAATGGCAGAGTACATGGAAAAGGCAACCAAAAACCTTGAGGCCAGCCAACAGCTCCAGAAGTTTTGGTATGACCAAAAGGCTGCACTGGTCGAGTTCCAACCAGGGCAGAAAGTCTGGGTTCTGGAGCCTGTGGCTCCCAGGGCACTCCAGGACAAATGGAGTGGCCCTTACCCAGTACTAGAGAGGAAGAGTCAGGTCACCTACTTGGTGGACCTGGGCACAAGCAGGAGCCCCAAAAGGGTGATCCATGTAAACCGCCTTAAGCTCTTCCACGACAGGGCTGATGTCAATCTGTTGATGGTAACAGATGAGGATCAGGAGGCAGAGAGTGAACCTCTCCCTGATCTTCTGTCATCAGACCCAAAAGATGGTACAGTAGATGGAGTGATCTACTCAGACACCCTCTCTGGCCAACAGCAAGCTGATTGTAGGAGAGTCCTACAACAGTTTCCTGAACTCTTCTCCTTAACCCCTGGTCAGACACACCTGTGTACCCATGATGTGGACACCGGAGACAGCATGCCTGTCAAGAACAAAATCTTTAGACAGTCTGACCATGTTAAGGAAAGCATCAAGGTGGAAGTCCACAAGATGCTGGAATTGGGAGTGATTGAGCGCTCTGACAGCCCCTGGGCTAGCCCAGTGGTCTTAGTCCCCAAACCTCACACCAAAGATGGAAAGAAAGAGATGAGGTTTTGTGTGGACTACAGAGGGCTCAATTCTGTCACCAAGACAGATGCCCATCCAATTCCAAGAGCTGATGAGCTCATTGATAAATTAGGTGCTGCCAAATTTCTAAGTACCTTTGACTTGACAGCAGGGTACTGGCAAATAAAAATGGCACCTGGAGCAAAAGAAAAGACAGCATTCTCCACACCTGATGGGCATTATCAGTTTACTGTTATGCCCTTTGGTTTAAAGAATGCCCCTGCCACCTTCCAAAGGTTGGTGAATCAAGTCCTTGCTGGCTTGGAGTCCTTTAGCACAGCTTATCTTGATGATATTGCTGTCTTTAGCTCCACCTGGCAGGATCACCTGGTCCACCTGAGGAAGGTTTTGAAGGCTCTGCAATCTGCAGGCCTCTCTATCAAGGCATCCAAATGCCAGATAGGGCAGGGAACTGTGGTTTACTTGGGACACCTTGTAGGTGGAGGCCAAGTTCAGCCACTCCAACCCAAGATCCAGACTATTCTGGACTGGGTAGCTCCAAAAACCCAGACTCAAGTCAGGGCATTCCTTGGCTTGACTGGGTACTACAGGAGGTTTGTGAAGGGATATGGATCCATTGTGACAGCCCTCACTGAGCTCACCTCCAAGAAAATGCCCAAGAAAGTGAACTGGACTGTGGACTGCCAACAGGCCTTTGACACCCTAAAACAGGCAATGTGCTCAGCACCAGTTCTCAAAGCTCCAGATTATTCTAAGCAGTTCATTGTGCAGACTGATGCCTCTGAACATGGGATAGGGGCAGTTTTGTCCCAAACAAATGATGATGGCCTTGACCAGCCTGTTGCTTTCATTAGCAGGAGGTTACTCCCCAGGGAGCAGCGTTGGAGTGCCATTGAGAGGGAGGCCTTTGCTGTGGTTTGGTCCCTGAAGAAGCTGAGACCATACCTCTTTGGGACTCACTTCCTAGTTCAAACTGACCACAGACCTCTCAAATGGCTGATGCAAATGAAAGGTGAAAATCCTAAACTGTTGAGGTGGTCCATCTCCCTACAGGGAATGGACTTTATAGTGGAACACAGACCTGGGACTGCCCATGCCAATGCAGATGGCCTTTCCAGGTTCTTCCACTTAGAAAATGAAGACTCTCTTGGGAAAGGTTAGTCTCATCCTCTTTCGTTTGGGGGGGGGTTGTGTAAGGAAATGCCTCCTTGGCATGGTTGCCCCCTGACTTTTTGCCTTTGCTGATGCTATGTTTACAATTGAAAGTGTGCTGAGGCCTGCTAACCAGGCCCCAGCACCAGTGTTCTTTCCCTAACCTGTACTTTTGTATCCACAATTGGCAGACCCTGGCATCCAGATAAGTCCCTTGTAACTGGTACTTCTAGTACCAAGGGCCCTGATGCCAAGGAAGGTCTCTAAGGGCTGCAGCATGTCTTATGCCACCCTGGAGACCTCTCACTCAGCACAGACACACTGCTAACCAGCTTGTGTGTGCTAGTGAGGACAAAACGAGTAAGTCGACATGGCACTCCCCTCAGGGTGCCATGCCAGCCTCTCACTGCCTATGCAGTATAGGTAAGACACCCCTCTAGCAGGCCTTACAGCCCTAAGGCAGGGTGCACTATACCATAGGTGAGGGTACCAGTGCATGAGCATGGTACCCCTACAGTGTCTAAACAAAACCTTAGACATTGTAAGTGCAGGGTAGCCATAAGAGTATATGGTCTGGGAGTCTGTCAAACACGAACTCCACAGCACCATAATGGCTACACTGAAAACTGGGAAGTTTGGTATCAAACTTCTCAGCACAATAAATGCACACTGATGCCAGTGTACATTTTATTGTAAAATACACCACAGAGGGCACCTTAGAGGTGCCCCCTGAAACTTAACCGACTATCTGTGTAGGCTGACTAGTTCTAGCAGCCTGCCACAAACCGAGACATGTTGCTGGCCCCATGGGGAGAGTGCCTTTGTCACTCTGAGGCCAGTAACAAAGCCTGCACTGGGTGGAGATGCTAACACCTCTCCCAGGCAGGAATTGTCACACCTGGCGGTGAGCCTCAAAGGCTCACCTCCTTTGTGCCAACCCAGCAGGACACTCCAGCTAGTGGAGTTGCCCGCCCCCTCCGGCCAGGCCCCACTTTTGGCGGCAAGGCCGGAGAAAATAATGAGAATAACAAGGAGGAGTCACTGGCCAGTCAGGACAGCCCCTAAGGTGTCCTGAGCTGAGGTGACTCTAACTTTTAGAAATCCTCCATCTTGCAGATGGAGGATTCCCCCAATAGGGTTAGGATTGTGACCCCCTCCCCTTGGGAGGAGGCACAAAGAGGGTGTACCCACCCTCAGGGCTAGTAGCCATTGGCTACTAACCCCCCAGACCTAAACACGCCCTTAAATTTAGTATTTAAGGGCTACCCTGAACCCTAGAAAATCAGATTCCTGCAACAAGAAGAAGGACTGCCCAGCTGAAAACCCCTGCAGCGGAAGACCCGAAGACGACAACTGCCTTGGCTCCAGAAACTCACCGGCCTGTCTCCTGCCTTCCAAAGATCCTGCTCCAGCGACGCCTTCCGAAGGGACCAGCGACCTCGACATCCTCTGAGGACTGCCCCTGCTTCGAAAAGACAAGAAACTCCCGAGGACAGCGGACCTGCTCCAAGAAAAGCTGCAACTTTGTTTCCAGCAACTTTAAAGAACCCTGCAAGCTCCCCGCAAGAAGCGTGAGACTTGCAACACTGCACCCGGCGACCCCGACTCGGCTGGTGGAGAACCGACACCTCAGGAGGGACCCCAGGACTACTCTGATACTGTGAGTACCAAAACCTGTCCCCCCTGAGCCCCCACAGCGCCGCCTGCAGAGGGAATCCCGAGGCTTCCCCTGACCGCGACTCTTTGAACCTAAAGTCCCGACGCCTGGGAGAGACCCTGCACCCGCAGCCCCCAGGACCTGAAGGACCGGACTTTCACTGGAGAAGTGACCCCCAGGAGTCCCTCTCCCTTGCCCAAGTGGAGGTTTCCCCGAGGAATCCCCCCCTTGCCTGCCTGCAGCGCTGAAGAGATCCCGAGATCTCTCATAGACTAACATTGAAAACCCGACGCTTGTTCCTACACTGCACCCGGCCGCCCCCGCGCTGCTGAGGGTGAAATTTCTGTGTGGACTTGTGTCCCCCCCGGTGCCCTACAAAACCCCCCTGGTCTGCCCTCCGAAGACGCGGGTACTTACCTGCAAGCAGACCGGAACCGGGGCACCCCCCTACTCTCCATTCTAGCCTATGTGTTTTGGGCACCACTTTGAACTCTGCACCTGACCGGCCCTGAGCTGCTGGTGTGGTGACTTTGGGGTTGCTCTGAACCCCCAACGGTGGGCTACCTTGGACCAAGAACTGAACCCTGTAAGTGTCTTACTTACCTGGAAAAACTAATCAAAACTTACCTCCCCTAGGAACTGTGAAAATTGCACTAAGTGTCCACTTTTAAAACAGCTATTTGTCAATAACTTGAAAAGTATACATGCAATTTTGATGATTTGAAGTTCCTAGAGTACTTACCTGCAATACCTTTCGAATGAGCTATTACATGTAGAATTTGAACCTGTGGTTCTTAAAATAAACTAAGAAAAGATATTTTTCTATATAAAAACCTATTGGCTGGATTTGTCTCTGAGTGTGTGTACCTCATTTATTGTCTATGTGTATGTACAACAAATGCTTAACACTACTCCTTGGATAAGCCTACTGCTCGACCACACTACCACAAAATAGAGCATTAGTATTATCTATTTTTACCACTATTTTACCTCTAAGGGGAACCCTTGGACTCTGTGCATGCTATTCCTTACTTTGAAATAGCACATACAGAGCCAACTTCCTACATTAACAACACACCATTCCAATCTCCTGGAGATAGAAGTGCAGGCACTATTGCAAAAGAATGCAATCGAATTAGTGCCAAACACACAAATAAACACAGGAGTTTACTCACTGTACTTTCTGATACCAAAGAAGGACAAAACATTGAGACCAATCCTAGACCTCAGAGTAGTGAACACTTTCATCAAATCAGACCACTTCCACATGGTCACACTACAAGAAGTATTGCCATTGCTAAAACTACACGACTACATGGCAACTTTAGACCTCAAGGATGCTTATTTCCATATACCAATACACCCATCGCACAGGAAATACCTAAGGTTTGTATTCAAAGGAATACATTACCAATTCAAGGTACTGCCTTTCGGATTAACAACCGCACCAAGAGTCTTTACCAAATGTCTAGCGGTAGTCGCTGCACACATAAGAAGGCAGCAAATACATGTGTTCCCATACTTGGACGACTGGCTAATCAAGGCCCATTCGTTCATACAGTGCTCAAATCACACAAATCAGATCATACAAACCCTCTTCAAACTCGGGTTCACCGTCAACTTTACAAAATCCAACATTCTGCCGCGCAAGGTACAACAATACCTAGGAGCCATAATAGACACATCAAAGGGAGTAGCCACTCCAAGTCCACAAAGAATTCTAAATTTCAACACCATCATACAACGCATGTATCCAACACAAAAGATACAGGCAAAAATGGTATTACAACTCCTAGGCATGATGTCTTCATGCATAGCCATTGTCCCAAACGCAAGACTGCACATGAGGCCCTTACAACAATGCCTAGCATCACAGTGGTCTCAAGCACAGGGTCACCTTCTAGATCTGGTGTTAATAGACCGCCAAACTTACCTCTCGCTTCTGTGGTGGAACAACATAAATTTAAACAAGGGGCGGCCTTTCCAAGACCCAGTGCCACAATACGTAATAACAACAGATGCTTCCATGACAGGGTGGGGAGCACACCTCGATCAACACAGCATACAAGGACAATGGAACGTACATCAAACAAAACTGCATATCAATCACCTAGAACTTCTAGCAGTTTTTCAAGCACTAAAAGCCTTCCAACCAATAATAGTTCACAAATACATTCTCGTCAAAACAGACAACATGACAACAATGTATTATCTAAACAAGCAGGGGGGGACGCACTCCACGCAGTTAAGCCTGCTAGCACAAAAAATTTGGCATTGGGCAATTCACAACCAAATTCGCCTAATAGCACAGTTTATACCAGGGATCCAAAATCAACTCGCAGACAATCTCTCTCGAGATCATCAACAAGTCCACGAATGGGAAATTCACCCCCAAATTCTGAACACTTATTTCAAACTCTGGGGAACACCTCAGATAGACTTGTTTGCGACAAGGGAGAACGCAAAATGCCAAAACTTCGCATCCAGATACCCACACAAACAATCCCAAGGCAATGCCCTATGGATGAACTGGTCAGGGATATTTGCTTACGCTTTTCCTCCTCTCCCTCTCCTTCCTTACCTGGTAAACAAACTCAGTCAAAGCAAACTCAAACTCATATTGATAGCACCAACTTGGGCAAGGCAACCCTGGTACACAACGCTGCTAGACCTATCAGTGGTACCCTGCATCAAATTGCCCAACAGGCCAGATCTGTTGACACAGCACAACCAAAAGATCAGACACCCAGATCCAGCATCGCTGAATCTAGCAATCTGGCTCCTGAAATCCTAGAATTCGGGCACTTACAACTTACCCAAGAATGTATGGAAGTCATAAAACAAGCCAGAAGGCCATCCACCAGGCACTGTTATGCAAGTAAATGGAAGAGGTTTGTTTGCTACTGCCATATTAATCAAATACAACCATTACACACAACTCCAGAACATGTAGTGGGTTACTTGCTTCACTTACAAAAATCTAACCTAGCTTTCTCTTCCATTAAAATACACCTTGCAGCAATATCTGCATACCTGCAGACTACCTATTCAACTTCCCTATATAAGATACCAGTCATTAAAGCATTCATGGAGGGCCTTAGGAGAATTATACCACCAAGAACACTACCTGTTCCTTCATGGAACCTAAATGTTGTCCTAACTAGACTTATGGGTCCACCTTTTGAACCCATGCACTCCTGCGACATACAGTTCCTAACCTGGAAGGTGGCATTTCTCATCGCCATTACTTCCCTAAGAAGGGTAAGCGAGATTCAGGCGTTTACAATACAGGAACCTTTTATACAACTACACAAAAATAAAGTCGTCCTAAGGACCAATCCTAAATTTTTGCCAAAGGTTATTTCACCGTTCCATCTAAATCAAACAGTGGAACTTCCAGTGTTCTTTCCACAGCCAGATACCGTAGCTGAAAGGGCACTACATACATTAGATGTCAAAAGAGCATTGATGTATTACATTGACAGAACAAAAAACATCAGAAAGACTAAACAACTCTTTATTGCATTTCAAAAACCTCATGCAGGAAACCCAATTTCAAAACAAGGTATAGCCAGATGGATAGTTAAATGCATCCAAATCTGCTACCTTAAAGCTAAACGACAGCTGCCCATTACACCAAGGGCACACTCAACCAGAAAGAAAGGTGCTACCATGGCCTTTCTAGGAAACATCCCAATGCAAGAAATATGTAAGGCAGCCACATGGTCTACGCCTCACACATTCACCAAGCACTACTGTGTAGACGTGTTATCCGCACAACAAGCCACAGTAGGTCAAGCTGTATTAAGAACATTATTTCAGACTACTTCCACCCCTACAGGCTGATCCACCGCTTTTGGGGAAATAACTGCTTACTAGTCTATGCAGAACATGCGTATCTACAGCGACAGATGCCATCGAACTGAAAATGTCACTTACCCAGTGTACATCTGTTCGTGGCATCAGTCGCAGTAGATTCGCATGTGCCCACCCGCCTCCCCGGGAGCCTGTAGCAGTTTGGAAGTTACCTTCAATTATTTATATATGTGTCATCTCAACCTTAAATAGGTGCATACTTAGTCACTCCATTGCATGGGCACTATTACTACAATTCAACTCCTACCTCACCCTCTGCGGGGAAAAACAATCGAAGATGGAGTCGACGCCCATGCGCAATGGAGACAAAAGGAGGAGTCACTCGGTCCCGTGACTCGAAAGACTTCTTCGAAGAAAAACAACTTGTAACACTCCGGCCCAACACCAGATGGCGAGCTATTGCAGAACATGCGAATCTACTGCGACTGATGCCACGAACAGATGTACACTGGGTAAGTGACATTTTCATTATTGTACGAGCGACCAGGAGAACCATTTCTTGTGCCTGTTGTGTACCTACATGGAAAATTATCATGCACTGCTATATTTCTAATCAGCTGGACCAGTTTCCAGTCCCTCTGCAGGACTCTGCATCCTTACAAGGCCATTCTATCTTATACTTCCATAAACCTATTTGCAGTTGCATCAAAGTTCCAAAATAGACATAATTCATTAATTTTCACGGTCCTCGTAATTAAAAAAGTTCATGTAACGTTTAAAGACTAAACCCTCCAAAGACCTCTCCTGCACATGTTTGGAACCTGAATGGGGTCCTCCTTTACAGCCTCTGCTCTTGAGTGTCTTTCAATTCTTGTTTGGATGGTGGCCTTCCTAATAGCAGTCCACTCACTTGGATGCATTAGTGAACTTTGAGATCTTACAATACATAAACCATTCGTTCGGGTACGTAGAGGGTATACAAACGCCTCATACTAACTCTAAATGTCAGCCTTTTGTCATCTTTTCATATCAACCAAACTACTGACCAACTTTTTTTTTCCTGCATCCAGAGTCTGGGTGCTAAGAGAGCATTTGTGTATTATGTTGATAAAACTAAGCTATTCAGAAAGTCTAATCAACTTTATGCAGCCTTTGGAAAATATTGCAAGAGGTTATTTCCAAAGCTGGTATTGCTAGGTGGCTAGTTAAATGTTTTCAGACCTACTATGCGAAGGCAAAGAGCATTGAGTTCCACCAAAACTACATCCCGCATGTTAAAAGGGAGCCACATTAACCTTTTTGGCTTATATCCCTCATGGATATCTGAAAGCCGGCATACTCTATGCAGAGCATGTGTAGCTACAGCAACCCCTACTGATGTTGGGGGTTGTGCTTTTATGGCTCCAGGGAGGTCATGTTTGGGGTGCCTCTCCGAGTCGAGACAGAGCAGATTTCAACTTGCTGGCACAGAAGAGCTATTTCAATTTTCCAGGTTCAGTCTGGCACCTGGGGGAAATTCAGGTCGTGAGGCATCTGAGGTATTGTATCCACCAGAAAGGCGGTTACTGAAGGTTAGTAACTTGTATATATGTCTACCAGGAACCCCTCATCCGCTCAAAGAAACCTTTAGGATTGGTGGCTCTTTTTGTTGTGTTTTTTTTTTTTTTAACCACAAAGATAACTTACTAGAATATTCCTCTTGTGACAAGTAGGAGACATTTTTCAGTTTCTGGCCCTCAGATTAGATCTGAATTAAGGGTTCTACACCAATGTGATGGCATAAATTGCTACTTTGCTTAGGAAGCAATACGGCCTTAACAGGATGAAGGGCTGCCTAAGCCTGCCAACAAAAATGTTGTCAATAAGTGCAGCACACTTAAGTTCTTGCACTAGAGTGGCCATTGAGCTGCATTTATCATCCCATTGTTGCGGTTTGGGTTCACTTTCAAAGACTAAACTTTCTTGGCTAAACTAAATATTGTCTGGACTGTGCTACTCGCCTTTTCAGAGCAGTCCCTGTTCTGAAAGGTAAATGCCTATAGCATTGTGCAAACTACCTGTTTGGTATTTAAATGACTCTGTTCTAATAATGTGGTGAATTTAAAGGTTTTAATGTGAATTTACAGACTAAACTTTCATGTTTTGCTGTTCAAGAAGGGGTACATATATTGTTTCAGTGATGCCTACTTGATTTTTGTGTTTAAAAAAAAAAAAATTAGCTGGCATGTGTGGCTGTAGATACACATGCTTCTGCATACTCCTGCCATCTGATGTTGGATCCAGAGTGTTGGAGATGTTTTTGTTTTTTTTCCCCGAAGATTGAGTGACTCCTTTTCCGTGATAATGCGCCTGGGCATCGACTCCTTTGATAAATTTAGTTTTCTTTCCGCCGTCTGGTTCGAATGTGTAATTGCTCCATCTTTCGCCTCGCTCCAATTCTAAATCTTTCCTTCCGTTTTATCTTTAACAACAGTATTGTTTATCAATCATTTATTTACATCTTCACTAGTCTGTCTGGGCACCGACCGCACACCCTCTGGGGAGATCTTGCCTGCTTCTGGCCTACCTCTTGATGCAGCACCGAAGATTTGCTAAGCTGATGGAACGGAAACAGTTTGGTTTCTGTCTTCAGTGCAACGCCAAATTCCCCCACACCGAATAACATCTGGTGTGTGACTTGTGCCTCTACCCTGACCACCAGGAAGATACCTGGGACGCCTGTACATCCTTCCGGCCAGGGCTGGATCTGAAAAACTATTTCGGTTGGCCGCCCTTGGGCTTGGCTCTAAAAATAGCCAAGTCCAAGCAAAAATCTTTGGCGTCAACCTCCAGCATCCCGGTCTGAGACATTGTTGTCCTCTTGGTCTGAACTTTGGGTTTGAGTACTTCAATTCTAAATCGACCAGCTGCCATCTCTGCTTCTGTGCTGTGCCACAAACACTACGCCCCCCCCCCCCCCCACCCCACCCCACCCAGAATCTGCCCTTCCAAGAGGCTTGGGACACTTCTCTACCTCAAAGTCGAAGTAAAGGTTGCAGAGGAGTCCTGCTGGATTCTTGCAAGCCAAATCTGAGAGCCCACCCAAGAGAGAGACCCTAAATAGCCCTGAAAGAGGGAATTGGTCACCTAGCCAGGTAAGCACCTATCAGGAGGGGGCTCTGACGTCACCTGCCTGGCCTGGTCTGGCCACTCAGATTGTCCCAGAGTTCCATGCCAACCTTAGAAACAAGATGGCAGAACCCAGGGACCCTCTGGAGGAGCTCGGGGCACCACCCCTGGGGTGGTGATGGACCGGGAAGTGGTCACTCCTCTTTCCATTGTCTAGTTTTGCGTCAGAGCAGGGACTGGGGGTCCCTCAACTGGTGTGGACTGGTTTGTGCACGGAGGGGTAAGATCAGTAACTTACTCCTTTCTTCCTGTTTGCTAGGGCGCACTGTGGTACTCACCTTTGGGGATAACCTTGTACCCCCAATTCCCTTCTGCACATTCCACTTACCTAGGTGGGGTGGTCCTTTGTTCGCTTTCCATTTTTTTAGTATATGGTTTGCCCCCCCAGGGTCACTTTTGTCTATTCACATTTGCACTGTTTTCTGTCATTTTCTATACCTATTGCTGATAACTAGTGTACATGTTTAGCATGATTACTTACCTCCTATTGGAGGGTTGCTTATCTAGTGTTTTGGTATTGTTAGTGTAATCAAGACCCTTTATTTTTGTAACACTGAGTGTTTTCTTTTATAAGGTGTAATTACCTCAGGTACCTACCACACACCAGGCCAGCTTCCTACACAGTTGACCCTGTTTTGGAGACAATGGACTCTCGTCAGCACTGCCTCCACATCCAGAAGGTTACTGGACACATTATTGCTCCCACCCCACCCTCCTTTCACCACCTCCAAAGAAGACTACAGACTAGGCTGCCACTACTAATCACAACCCTTTTCCTCTTCCTCCTCCTCATACAACTTCACAACCTCCACCCCCTACTTCTCCTCCACCCCTCTTTTCCTCCCCTCCTCATTCACCTGCTTCTGTTACTGCAGGAGATTTCACACCACAGGGTTCCGCTTTGTTCACTGGGCGAAATATGGGTAACACACAGCAGGACCTACATCCACGGGACACACATGACCCTGATCCCCTGATTCTACAAATCCTGATTTATACCCTGCACAACCCTCACAGCCAGAGGATGAAACATGCTACCAGCAGGTCATAGCTTGAGCAGCTGCAATCCATCAGTGTTGAGCTGCACAGGAACCCCATTGAGCAACATGTTCTTTTAGATATCCCAAAGTCAACAAATAGGGCTATCCAGTTCTTCCCCATGCTCCTTGGCATGCTTCGTCATGCAGACAACATTTTTAAGGAACCAGGCCGCTCTAGGGTTATCGCCCCCTAGAGTAGACAAAAAATACAAAGCTGCTCCCTCTGATCTAATTTACAAAAAATCCCTGATCCTACCTGTAGGAAAATGGCTCCCTGTTGCAGTTACGCCCCCACTCTTTGCCTGATATTGATGCTGACTTGACTAAGAAGAGTGCCAGGACCCTGCTAACCAGGCCCCAGCACCAGTGTTCTTTCACTAAAAATGTACCATGATTATCACAATTGGCACACCCCTGGCACGCAGATAAGTCCCTTGTAAAAGGTGCCATTGGTACCAAGGGCCCTGTGACCAGGGAAGGTCCCTAAGGGCTGCAGCATATGTTGTGCCACTCTCAGGGACACCTCACCTAACAAATGCACACTGCCATTGCAGATTGTGTGAGTTGGTGAGGAGAAAAAGGCAAAGTCGACATGGCATCCCCCTCAGGGAGGCATACCCACAAAACACTGCCTGTGACATAGGTAAGTCACCCCTCTAGCAGGCCTTACAGCCCTAAAGCAGGGTGCACTATACCACAGGTGAGGGCATAGCTGCATGAGCATTATGCCCCCACAGTGTCTACGCCCATTCTTTGACATTGTAAGTGCAGTGTAGCCATATTAAGTATAAGCCTGGGAGTTTGTCAAAAACGAACTCCACAGTTCCATAAATGGCTACACTGTATATGGGGAGGTTTGGGATCAAACTTCTCAGAATATTAAACCCACACTGATGTCAGTGCTGGATTTATTAATAAATGCGCACAGAGTGCAGGACTGACTGGTCTGTGCCAGCCTGCCACTGAGACGAGTTTCTGCCTCCCTGGGGTGAGAGCCTTTGTGCTCTCTGAGGCCAGAAATAAAGCCTGCACTGGGTGGAGGTACTGAACACCTTTCCCCCCCTTCTTGCAGGAACTGCAACATCTAGCAGTGAGCCTTAAAGGCTCAGGCTTTGTGTTACAATGCCCTAGGGCACTCAAGCTAGTGGAGATGCCCACCTCCTGGACACAGCCTCCACTTTTGGCGGCAAGTCCAGAGGAGATGATGAGAAAAACAAGGAGTCACCCTCCAGTCAGGACAGCCCCTAAGGTGCCCTGAGCTGAGGTGACCCCTGCCTTTAGAAAACCTCCATCTTGGTTTTGGAGGATTTCCCCAATAGGATTTCCCCAGTAGCCATTGGCTACTGCCCTCCAGACCTAAACCCCCCCTAAATTGAGTATTTAGGGGTGACATTGAGCCCAGGAAATCAGATTCCTGCAACCTGAAGAAAGGACTGCTGACATGAAAGCCCTACAGAGATGACAAAGGCAACTGACTTGGCCCCAGCCCTACCAGCCTGTCTCGAGACTCAAAGAACCTGCACAGTGCCGCATCAGACAGGACCAGCGACCCCCTGAGGACTCTGAGTACTACCCTGAACCCAAAGGACCAAGAAACTCCAGAGAAGTCTGCGGCACTGTTCAAAAACAGCAACAACTTCCAAAGAACTTCTCACTCTGCACCCAACGCCCCTGGCCCAGGGTTAGAGAACTAACACCGCAGAGAGGACTCCCAGGCGACTACGACGTGAGTAACCTGAGTGGACCCCCCCCCCCTGTGCCCCCAAAGCGACTCCTGCAGAGAGGATCCAGAGGCTCTCCCTGACTGCCTCGTAACAAGGAACCCGACGCCTGGACCAAGCACTGCACCCGCAGCCTCCCAGGACCGAGAGGAACCA
Source organism: Pleurodeles waltl (assembly GCF_031143425.1). Classification (NCBI taxonomy): domain Eukaryota; kingdom Metazoa; phylum Chordata; class Amphibia; order Caudata; family Salamandridae; genus Pleurodeles; species Pleurodeles waltl. The sequence goes on along the minus strand of NC_090445.1, from coordinate 1,408,788,661 downwards.
CCTTCCAGTGCAGGAGTGACCAGCAAGCGGCCCTCTTCCTAGCCCAGTCGGTGGCTGGCCCGAGAAGCCCCCATGTGCCCTGCCTTCATAGCATAAGTGACCCCCGGGTCCCTCCATTGCTTTCTATAGCAAAGCCGAGCCTACTTAGCACACTGCACCAGGCCGCCCCTGTGCCACTGAGGGTGTGTTTTGTGTGCCTGTTTGCATTTTATGTACTTACCTCAAATCTTGAATCTTGTGGTTTTAAAATAAATTAGGAAAATATATTTTTCTATATAAAACCTATTGGCCTGGAGTTGAGTCTTTTAGTGTGTGTTCCTTATTTATTGCCTGTGTGGGTACAACACTACCCTCTGATAAGCCTAATGCTCGACCCCACTACCACAAAAATAGAGCATTAGTATTATCTAATTTTGCCACTATCAACCTCTAAGGGGAAACCTTGGACTCTGTGCACACTATCTCTTACTTTGAGGTAGTGTATACCGAGCCAACGTCCTACACTACTAATTTTGTTGTGGCTACTACTACACGTAAATGGGCCAATAGGCCACAGGAGATGCTCCTCCCCCAGACTAAGAGAGGAATATGGTTGACGCTGCAGGTAAGCGTGGCTGCTCAAACAGCCAATCATTGATGCATCCCCAACTCACAAACTTTACTTTAGTGGTATAATTGGGCTCACTGGGTGAGATGGGGAAGCTCCTCCAGTATCTCCCCGATGACCACAGGAAAAAGTAGACAACAGATTGTCTCAGATGGGTAGACAATCAGTAATAATTCAATCAGATGTGCCCTAGTTGCCGCAGACACAGCTGCACGCGGTATCAGTACCAGCAGACTACTAAGGAGGCATGCTTGGCTTTGATGCTTGGGTTTTAAACCAGATATACAACAAGCGGTACTCAATAAGTCTTTCGACAAGGAGCATTTATTTTTTGCCCTAAGTGGACTCCACCCTTGAGGCCATGGGTGCCTTACAGTCTCCCTCCCAAGGAGGTATTTTTCATCGTACCACATTCAGAGGTGGGTACAAACCGTCAAGTACAGAGGCATCCAGCTCTCAGGCCGGACAACCTTCCAGTTCTTACTCAGGAGGCTTCTACAGAGGAGCCTGTAGCAGTAATAACTTCCAAGGTAGAGGCAAGAGCTCCACCACCCATACCTTTACATCATCTAACCAGTACCTACGTCTTCCCGCTGACTTCACCATACCTGTCTGCGAAAGGCTTCAAAATTTCTGTACACAATGGCTCAACATCACTTCTGACCAGTGGGTCCTTTATTTTATCCAAAATGGTTACTATCTGGAGATTAGCATCCCTCCAAACACTCCCCCTTGCTCTTACAAGATCACTCAAGAACACCTAAAACAAGAGGTACAATCCCTTTATCTCAAAGGGGTCATCATGCCAGTTCCACTACAATACCAAGGAACAGGAGTATACTCCCTATACTTCCTCATACCCACGGAAGACTGCTCTCTCAGGCCCACCTGGACCCAAGGCCCTAATACTACTATATTCTATCAAAACAGTTTTGTAGGAAAGTACCCTCGTTTTGGCACGGATACCCCCACTTCTTGCCTGCTTTCAGTATGCTTTGACTGTTTTTTTCACTCGGATCCTGCTAACCAGGACCCAGTGATTGTGCTCTCTCCCTCTAAATTTGGTTGCCTAGGACTTTGCACACCCCACAATTGGCATACTGGTGTCCCTTTGTAAGCCTCTAGCATATAGTATTCAGGTACCCATGACATTGGTGCATCAGTGGTTACCCAAGGGCTTTATTGTGCCTCCCATGGGAGTCATGCAAAATGTGTCTGCAGGCCTGCAATTGCAGAATGCGTGAAAAGGTGCATGCACCCTTTCACTACAGGTCACTGCACATCACCCCTATGGTAGGCCCTCTCAACCCAGAGGGCAGGGTGAAGGTACCTGTATGTGAGGTCGCCCCTGCATGAGCAGAGGTGCCCCTGCGAACTCCACTTCCTTTCCAATGGACTTCGTAAGTGCGGGGAAGCCATTTTGCTACATAATGGTAACTCCGAACAAGGGCATGTTTGGTATGAAACCTGTTGGAATCGTACCCCAATACTGTTGCCAGTATGGATTGTATGATTCCATGCACTCTGGAAGCTCCTTAGAGGACCCCCAGCATTGCTTGTACCAGTCTTCTGGGGTTTTCCGGGCAGCCGCAGCTGCAGACACCCCTCGGAAGGGTAGGCAGAACAGAGGGTTTCTTGTGGGAGAGGAAGGTACACCCTCTCCCTTGGAAGTACGAGTTGCATGGCTTCGGAGGGGTAGCCTCCCCAAGCCACCGGTATGCTTTAAAGGGCACTTTTGGTGGCCTCCTTGCATAAACTGATTTGCAGCAGTCCAGGGACCGCCGGTTCCTGCTCTGGCACTAAACTGGACAACGGAAAGGAGTGACCACTCCCCTGTCCATCACCACCACCCCAGGAGTGGTGTCCAGAGCTCCTCCAGGTGCCACTTGATTCTGGCATCTTGAATCCAAGGTGGGCAGAGGCCCCTGGGAGCATCTGAGTAACCAGGTCAGGTAGATGACGTCACAGCCCCCTCGTGATAGGTGATCACTCTACTAGGGGATCACTCCCCCTTCTTGGACTATTTAGGGTCTCCTTCTTGTGTGGGGTTCTCAGATTTGACATGTAAGATTCCACCAGGACTCTTCTGCATCATTTACTACATCTTCTGGCCACTGGGACTGCAACTGGACCCTCCAGGAACCGACAATCTGCAACTTCAGCGATGACTCCACTCTGCAACATTGTTTCTCCTGCTCCTTCCGGCTACTGCAACATTTCCCCTTGTGCAACCTCTGAGGATGGCAAGTCTTCAGCCTCCACGAGACGAGAAGTAAGAAGGAATCTGTCTTGGAGTGAAGGAGTCACTCCCCTGCATCTGCAGGCACCGACTGCAACGACTGGCTGTGTGGATCTGCTGTCCTCCAGAACTGCGTGGATCATTTCACAGGCGGTGATCTGGAATGGTCCCCTTGGTCCTCTAACAGCTGTCCAACGTGGGAGATGGTAGGCCCTTATCTGTCCTCGTAGGATAGTATCCCTGTGCAACACGACTCTTGCAGCTACCAAGGCTTATTTGATCCTCTTCCAAGGGAATCTTCAGGCTCTGTGTAGCCTTTGGCCCTCAGCACTCCTTCCTGCAAAGCAATGTCTCCTGTCTGCTGCTCCAGAGACTTGGGACTCCTTCAGGTGTGTTGTGTGGGCCTCTCTGCAACAGCTGTGTAAGGAAATGCCTCCTTGGCATGGTTACCCCCTGACTTTTTGCCTTTGCTGATGCTATGTTTTGAATTGAAAGTGTGCTGAGGCCTGCTAACCAGGCCCCAGCACCAGTGTTCTTTCCCTAACCTGTACTTTTGATTCCACAATTGGCACACCCTGGCACCCAGATAAGTCCCTTGTAACTGGTACCTCTGGTACCAAGGGCCCTGATGCCAGGGAAGGTCTCTAAGGGCTGCAGCATGTATTATGCCACCCTAGAGACCCCTCACCCAGCACAGATACACTGCTTACCAGCTTGTGTGTGCTAGTGAGAACAAAATGAGTAAGTCGACATGGCACTCCCCTCAGGGTGCCATGCCAGCCTCTCACTGCCTATGCAGTATAGGTAAGACACCCCTCTAGCAGGCCTTACAGCCCTAAGGCAGGGTGCACTATACCATAGGTGAGGGTACCAGTGCATGAGCACTGTGCCCCTACAGTGTCTAAGCAAAACCTTAGACATTGTAAGTGCAGGGTAGCCATAAGAGTATATGGTCTGGGAGTCTGTTTTACACGAACTCCACAGCACCATAATGGCTACACTGAAAACTGGGAAGTTTGGTATCAAACTTCTCAGCACAATAAATGCACACTGATGCCAGTGTACATTTTATTGTAAAATACACCACAGAGGGCACCTTAGAGGTGCCCCCTGAAACTTAACCGACTATCTGTGTAGGCTGACTGGTCCCAGCAGCCTGCCACACTAGAGACATGTTGCTGGCCCCATGGGGAGAGTGCCTTTGTCACTCTGAGGCCAGTAACAAAGCCTGCACTGGGTGGAGATGCTAACACCTCCCCCAGGCAGGAGCTGTAACACCTGGCGGTGAGCCTCAAAGGCTCACCCCTTTGTCACAGCACCGCAGGACACTCCAGCTAGTGGAGTTGCCCGCCCCCTCCGGCCCCGGCCCCCACTTTTGGCGGCAAGGCCGGAGAAAATAATGAGAATAACAAGGAGGAGTCACTGGCCAGTCAGGACAGCCCCTAAGGTGTCCTGAGCTGAGGTGACTCTAACTTTTAGAAATCCTCCATCTTGCAGATGGAGGATTCCCCCAATAGGATTAGGGATGTGACCCCCTCCCCTTGGGAGGAGGCACAAAGAGGGTGTACCCACCCTCAGGGCTAGTAGCCATTGGCTACTAACCCCCCAGACCTAAACACGCCCTTAAATTTAGTATTTAAGGGCTCTCCCTGAACCTAGAAACTAGAATCCTGCAACAACAAGAAGGACTGCTGTAAGGAAATGCCTCCTTGGCATGGTTGCCCCCTGACTTTTTGCCTTTGCTGATGCTATGTTTACAATTGAAAGTGTGCTGAGGCCTGCTAACCAGGCCCCAGCACCAGTGTTCTTTCCCTAACCTGTACTTTTGTATCCACAATTGGCAGACCCTGGCATCCAGATAAGTCCCTTGTAACTGGTACTTCTAGTACCAAGGGCCCTGATGCCAAGGAAGGTCTCTAAGGGCTGCAGCATGTCTTATGCCACCCTGGAGACCTCTCACTCAGCACAGACACACTGCTTGCCAGCTTGTGTGTGCTAGTGAGGACAAAACGAGTAAGTCGACATGGCACTCCCCTCAGGGTGCCATGCCAGCCTCTCACTGCCTATGCAGTATAGGTAAGACACCCCTCTAGCAGGCCTTACAGCCCTAAGGCAGGGTGCACTATACCATAGGTGAGGGTACCAGTGCATGAGCATGGTACCCCTACAGTGTCTAAACAAAACCTTAGACATTGTAAGTGCAGGGTAGCCATAAGAGTATATGGTCTGGGAGTCTGTTTTACACGAACTCCACAGGACCATAATGGCTACACTGAAAACTGGGAAGTTTGGTATCAAACTTCTCAGCACAATAAATGCACACTGATGCCAGTGTACATTTTATTGTAAAATACACCCCAGAGGGCACCTTAGAGGTGCCCCCTGAAACTTAACCGACTATCTGTGTAGGCTGACTAGTTTTAGCAGCCTGCCACAAACCGAGACATGTTGCTGGCCCCATGGGGAGAGTGCCTTTGTCACTCTGAGGCCAGTAACAAAGCCTGCACTGGGTGGAGATGCTAACACCTCTCCCAGGCAGGAATTGTCACACCTGGCGGTGAGCCTCAAAGGCTCACCTCCTTTGTGCCAACCCAGCAGGACACTCCAGCTAGTGGAGTTGCCCGCCCCCTCCGGCCAGGCCCCACTTTTGGCGGCAAGGCCGGAGAAAATAATGAGAATAACAAGGAGGAGTCACTGGCCAGTCAGGACAGCCCCTAAGGTGTCCTGAGCTGAGGTGACTCTAACTTTTAGAAATCCTCCATCTTGCAGATGGAGGATTCCCCCAATAGGGTTAGGATTGTGACCCCCTCCCCTTGGGAGGAGGCACAAAGAGGGTGTACCCACCCTCAGGGCTAGTAGCCATTGGCTACTAACCCCCCAGACCTAAACACGCCCTTAAATTTAGTATTTAAGGGCTACCCTGAACCCTAGAAAATTAGATTCCTGCAACAAGAAGAAGGACTGCCCAGCTGAAAACCCCTGCAGCGGAAGACCAGAAGACGACAACTGCCTTGGCTCCAGAAACTCACCGGCCTGTCTCCTGCCTTCCAAAGATCCTGCTCCAGCGACGCCTTCCGAAGGGACCAGCGACCTCGACATCCTCTGAGGACTGCCCCTGCTTCGAAAAGACAAGAAACTCCCGAGGACAGCGGACCTGCTCCAAGAAAAGCTGCAACTTTGTTTCCAGCAGCTTTAAAGAACCCTGCAAGCTCCCCGCAAGAAGCGTGAGACTTGCAACACTGCACCCGGCGACCCCGACTCGGCTGGTGGAGATCCGACACCTCAGGAGGGACCCCAGGACTACTCTGATACTGTGAGTACCAAAACCTGTCCCCCCTGAGCCCCCGCAGCGCCGCCTGCAGAGGGAATCCCGAGGCTTCCCCTGACCGCGACTCTTTTGAACCTAAAGTCCCGACACCTGGGAGAGACCCTGCACCCGCAGCCCCCAGGACCTGAAGGACCGGACTTTCACTGGAGAAGTGACCCCCAGGAGTCCCTCTCCCTTGCCCAAGTGGAGGTTTCCCCGAGGAACCCCCCCCTTGCCTGCCTGCAGCGCTGAAGAGATCCCGAGATCTCTCATAGACTAACATTGCAAACCCGACGCTTGTTTTTACACTGCACCCGGCCGCCCCCGCGCCGCTGAGGGTGAAATTTCTGTGTGGACTTGTGTCCCCCCCGGTGCCCTACAAAACCCCCCTGGTCTGCCCTCCGAAGACGCGGGTACTTACCTGCAAGCAGACCGGAACCGGGGCACCCCCTTCTCTCCATTCTAGCCTATGTGTTTTGGGCACCACTTTGGACTCTGCACCTGACCGGCCCTGAGCTGCTGGTGTGGTGACTTTGGGGTTGCTCTGAACCCCCAACGGTGGGCTACCTTGGACCAAGAACTGAGCCCTGTAAGTGTCTTACTTACCTGGTTAATCTAACAAATACTTACCTCCCCTAGGAACTGTGAAAATTGCACTAAGTGTCCACTTTTAAAACAGCTATTTGTCAATAACTTGAAAAGTATACATGCAATTTTGATGATTTGAAGTTCCTAAAGTACTTACCTGCAATACCTTTCGAATGAGATATTACATGTAGAATTTGAACCTGTGGTTCTTAAAATAAACTAAGAAAAGATATTTTTCTATATAAAAACCTATTGGCTGGATTTGTCTCTGAGTGTGTGTACCTCATTTATTGTCTTGGGTATGTGCAACAAATGCTTAACACTACTCCTTGGATAAGCCTACTGCTCGACCACACTACCACAAAATAGAGCATTAGTATTATCTATTTTTACCACTATTTTACCTCTAAGGGGAACCCTTGGACTCTGTGCATGCTATTCCTTACTTTGAAATAGCACATACAGAGCCAACTTCCTACATTGGTGGATCAGCGGTGGGATACAAGACTTTGCATTTGCTGGACTACTCAGCCAATACCTGATCACACGACAAATTCCAAAATTGTCATTAGAAATTGATTTTTGCAATTTGAAAAGTTTTCTAAATTCTTAAAAGACCTGCTAGGGCCTTGTGTTAGATCCTGTTTAGCATTTCTTTTAGAGTTTAAAAGTTTGTAAAAGTTTGAATTAGATTCTAGAACCAGTTTTAGTTTCTTAAAAAGTATTCCAACTTTTAGAAGCATAATGTCTAGCACAGATGTGAATGTGGTGGAACTCGACACCACACCTTACCTCCATCTACAGATGAGAGAGCTAAGGTCACTCTGTAAACTAAAGAAAATAGCAATGGGCCCCAAACCTACCAAAGTACAGCTCCAGGAGCTGTTGGCAGAGTTTGAAAAGGCCAACCCCTCTGAGGATGGCAACTCAGAGGATGAAGATAGTGACTTGGAGGGAAATTCCCCCCCTCCAGTCCTACTTAGGGAGAGCAGGGCTTCTCAAGCCCTGACTCCACAAATAATAGTCAGAGATGCTGGTTCCCTCACAGGAGGGACCAACAACTCTGAAATCACTGAGGATAACTCCAGTGAAGAGGACATCCAGTTAGCCAGGATGGCCAAAAGATTGGCTTTGGAAAGACAGATCCTAGCCATAGAGAGGGAAAGACAAGAGATGGGCCTAGGACCCATCAATGGTGGCAGCAACATAAATAGGGTCAGAGATTCTCCTGACATGTTGAAAATCCCTAAAGGGATTGTAACTAAATATGAAGATGGTGATGACATCACCAAATGGTTCACAGCTTTTGAGAGGGCTTGTGTAACCAGAAAAGTGAACAGATCTCACTGGGGTGCTCTCCTTTGGGAAATGTTCACAGGAAAGTGTAGGGATAGACTCCTCACACTCTCTGGACAAGATGCAGAATCTTATGACCTCATGAAGGGTACCCTGATTGAGGGCTTTGGATTCTCCACTGAGGAGTATAGGATTAGATTCAGGGGGGCTCAAAAATCCTCGAGCCAGACCTGGGTTGACTTTGTAGACTACTCAGTGAAAACACTAGATGGTTGGATTCAAGGCAGTGGTGTAAGTAATTATGATGGGCTGTACAATTTATTTGTGAAAGAACACCTGTTAAGTAATTGTTTCAATGATAAACTGCATCAGCATCTGGTAGACCTAGGACCAATTTCTCCCCAAGAATTGGGAAAGAAGGCGGACCATTGGGTCAAGACAAGGGTGTCCAAGACTTCAACAGGGGGTGACCAAAAGAAAGGGGTCACAAAGACTCCCCAGGGGAAGGGTGATGAGACAACCAAAACTAAAAATAGTAAAGAGTCTTCTACAGGCCCCCAAAAACCTGCACAGGAGGGTGGGCCCAGAGCCTCTTCACAAAACAATGGGTACAAGGGTAAAAACTTTGATCCCAAAAAGGCCTGGTGTCATAGCTGTAAACAGCATGGACACCAAACTGGAGACAAGGCCTGTCCCAAGAAAGGTTCCACTCCAAACTCCCAGCCAGGTAACACTGGTATGGCTAGTCTCCAAGTGGGATCAACAGTGTGCCCAGAGCAAATCAGGGTCCACACTGAAGCTACTCTAGTTTCTGAGGGTGGGGTGGATTTAGCCACACTAGCTGTCTGGCCGCCTAACATGCAAAAATACAGACAGCAACTCTTAATTAATGGGACTAGAATAGAGGGCCTGAGGGATACAGGTGCCAGTGTCACCATGGTGACAGAGAAACTGGTTTCCCCTGGCCAATACCTGACTGGAAAAACTTACACAGTCACCAACGCTGACAATCAGAGAAAAGTACATCCCATGGCAATGGTTACTTTAGAATGGGGAGGGGTCAATGGCCTGAAACAGGTGGTGGTCTCCTCAAATATCCCAGTGGACTGTCTGCTTGGAAATGACCTGGAGTCCTCAGCATGGGCTGAGGTAGAACTAAAAACCCATGCAGCAATGCTGGGTATCCCTGAACTGGTGTGTGTGAAAACCAGAGCACAATGCAAGGCACAGGGTGAACAAGTAGAGCTGGAGTCTGGAAGAATGGCCCAGCCTACCAAGAGAAAAGGAAAGTCAGTTGGGAAACCAACTGCAACACAGCAAAAGAAAGGGAACCTCTCTTCTCAGGAAGAAGTTCTGCCCTCTGAGGGAACTGAGCCTTTGGAGCTTGAGCCTTATCAGGTTGAGCTCTTGGGCCCAGGGGGACCCTCAAGGGAAGAGCTGTGTAAGGGACAAGAAACCTGTCCCTCTCTTGAAGGCCTTAGGCAGCAAGCTGCTGAAGAGTCCAAAGGCAAGAAAAATGGAACACATAGGGTCTATTGGGAAGATGGGCTCCTGTACACTGAGGCCAGAGACCCCAAACCTGGTGCCACTAGGAGAGTGGTAGTGCCTCAGCTGTTCAGAGAGTTCATCCTAACATTGGCCCATGACATTCCCCTTGCTGGACATTTGGGACAAACCAAGACGTGGGAGAGGTTAGTCAACCACTTCTACTGGCCCAACATGTCCAACATGGTTAAGGAGTTTTGCCTCTCCTGCCCCACCTGTCAAGCCAGTGGTAAGACAGGTGGGCATCCAAAGGCCCCCCTCATTCCACTTCCAGTGGTGGGGGTGCCCTTTGAAAGAGTGGGTGTGGACATAGTTGGTCCACTAGAACCTCCCACAGCCTCAGGAAATATGTATATCCTGGTAGTAGTGGATCATGCTACCAGGTATCCTGAAGCTATTCCCCTTAGGTCGACTACTGCCCCTGCAGTAGCCAAGGCCCTCATTGGTATCTTTACCAGAGTGGGTTTCCCTAAGGAGGTGGTGTCTGACAGAGGTACCAACTTCATGTCAGCATACCTAAAGCACATGTGGAATGAGTGTGGAGTGACTTATAAATTCACTACACCTTACCATCCACAAACTAATGGCTTAGTTGAGAGATTCAACAAGACATTAAAGGGCATGATCATGGGGCTCCCAGAAAAACTCAAAAGGAGATGGGATGTCCTCCTGCCATGTCTGCTTTTCGCTTACAGGGAGGTACCACAGAAGGGAGTAGGGTTCTCACCCTTTGAACTTCTGTTTGGTCATCCTGTAAGGGGACCACTTGCCCTTGTTAAAGAAGGCTGGGAGAGACCTCTCCATGAGCCTAAACAGGACATAGTGGACTATGTACTTGGCCTTCGCTCTAGAATGGCAGAGTACATGGAAAAGGCAACCAAGAACCTTGAGGCCAGCCAACAACTCCAGAAGTTTTGGTATGACCAAAAGGCTGCACTGGTTGAGTTCCAACCAGGGCAGAAAGTCTGGGTTCTGGAGCCTGTGGCTCCCAGGGCACTCCAGGACAAATGGAGTGGCCCTTACCCAGTGCTAGAGAGGAAGAGTCAGGTCACCTACCTGGTGGACCTGGGCACAAGCAGGAGCCCCAAGAGGGTGATCCATGTGAACCGCCTTAAGCTCTTCCATGACAGGGCTGATGTGAATCTGTTAATGGTAACAGATGAGGATCAGGAGGCAGAGAGTGAACCTCTCCCTGATCTTCTGTCATCAGACCCAAAAGATGGCACAGTAGATGGAGTGATCTACTCAGACACCCTCTCTGGCCAACAGCAGGCTGATTGTAGGAGAGTCCTACAACAGTTTCCTGAGCTTTTCTCCCTAACCCCTGGTCAGACACACCTGTGTACCCATGATGTGGACACAGGAGACAGCATGCCTGTCAAGAACAAAATCTTCAGACAGTCTGACCATGTTAAGGAAAGCATCAAGGTGGAAGTCCACAAGATGCTGGAATTGGGAGTAATTGAGCGCTCTGACAGCCCCTGGGCTAGCCCAGTGGTCTTAGTCCCCAAACCTCACACCACAGATGGAAAGAAAGAGATGAGGTTTTGTGTGGACTACAGAGGGCTCAATTCTGTCACCAAGACAGATGCCCATCCAATTCCAAGAGCTGATGAGCTCATTGATAAATTAGGTGCTGCCAAATTTCTAAGTACCTTTGACTTGACAGCAGGGTACTGGCAAATAAAAATGGCACCTGGAGCAAAAGAAAAGACAGCATTCTCCACACCTGATGGGCATTATCAGTTTACTGTTATGCCCTTTGGTTTAAAGAATGCCCCTGCCACCTTCCAAAGGTTGGTGAATCAAGTCCTTGCTGGCTTGGAGTCCTTTAGCACAGCTTATCTTGATGATATTGCTGTCTTTAGCTCCACCTGGCAGGATCACCTGGTCCACCTGAGGAAGGTTTTGAAGGCTCTGCAATCTGCAGGCCTCTCTATCAAGGCATCCAAATGCCAGATAGGGCAGGGAACTGTGGTTTACTTGGGACACCTTGTAGGTGGAGGCCAAGTTCAGCCACTCCAACCCAAGATCCAGACTATTCTGGACTGGGTAGCTCCAAAAACCCAGACTCAAGTCAGGGCATTCCTTGGCTTGACTGGGTATTACAGGAGGTTTGTGAAGGGATATGGATCCATTGTGACAGCCCTCACTGAACTCACCTCCAAGAAAATGCCCAAGAAAGTGAACTGGACTGTGGACTGCCAACAGGCCTTTGACACCCTGAAACAAGCAATGTGCTCAGCACCAGTTCTCAAAGCTCCAGATTATTCTAAGCAGTTCATTGTGCAGACTGATGCCTCTGAACATGGGATAGGGGCAGTTTTGTCCCAAACAAATGATGATGGCCTTGACCAGCCTGTTGCTTTCATTAGCAGGAGGTTACTCCCCAGGGAGCAGCGTTGGAGTGCCATTGAGAGGGAGGCCTTTGCTGTGGTTTGGTCCCTGAAGAAGCTGAGACCATACCTCTTTGGGACTCACTTCCTAGTTCAAACTGACCACAGACCTCTCAAATGGCTGATGCAAATGAAAGGTGAAAATCCTAAACTGTTGAGGTGGTCCATCTCCCTACAGGGAATGGACTTTATAGTGGAACACAGACCTGGGACTGCCCATGCCAATGCAGATGGCCTTTCCAGGTTCTTCCACTTAGAAAATGAAGACTCTCTTGGGAAAGGTTAGTCTCATCCTCTTTCGTTTGGGGGGGGGTTGTGTAAGGAAATGCCTCCTTGGCATGGTTGCCCCCTGACTTTTTGCCTTTGCTGATGCTATGTTTACAATTGAAAGTGTGCTGAGGCCTGCTAACCAGGCCCCAGCACCAGTGTTCTTTCCCTAACCTGTACTTTTGTATCCACAATTGGCAGACCCTGGCATCCAGATAAGTCCCTTGTAACTGGTACTTCTAGTACCAAGGGCCCTGATGCCAAGGAAGGTCTCTAAGGGCTGCAGCATGTCTTATGCCACCCTGGAGACCTCTCACTCAGCACAGACACACTGCTTGCCAGCTTGTGTGTGCTAGTGAGGACAAAACGAGTAAGTCGACATGGCACTCCCCTCAGGGTGCCATGCCAGCCTCTCACTGCCTATGCAGTATAGGTAAGACACCCCTCTAGCAGGCCTTACAGGCCTAAGGCAGGGTGCACTATACCATAGGTGAGGGTACCAGTGCATGAGCATGGTACCCCTACAGTGTCTAAACAAAACCTTAGACATTGTAAGTGCAGGGTAGCCATAAGAGTATATGGTCTGGGAGTCTGTTTTACACGAACTCCACAGGACCATAATGGCTACACTGAAAACTGGGAAGTTTGGTATCAAACTTCTCAGCACAATAAATGCACACTGATGCCAGTGTACATTTTATTGTAAAATACACCCCAGAGGGCACCTTAGAGGTGCCCCCTGAAACTTAACCGACTATCTGTGTAGGCTGACTAGTTTTAGCAGCCTGCCACAAACCGAGACATGTTGCTGGCCCCATGGGGAGAGTGCCTTTGTCACTCTGAGGCCAGTAACAAAGCCTGCACTGGGTGGAGATGCTAACACCTCTCCCAGGCAGGAATTGTCACACCTGGCGGTGAGCCTCAAAGGCTCACCTCCTTTGTGCCAACCCAGCAGGACACTCCAGCTAGTGGAGTTGCCCGCCCCCTCCGGCCAGGCCCCACTTTTGGCGGCAAGGCCGGAGAAAATAATGAGAATAACAAGGAGGAGTCACTGGCCAGTCAGGACAGCCCCTAAGGTGTCCTGAGCTGAGGTGACTCTAACTTTTAGAAATCCTCCATCTTGCAGATGGAGGATTCCCCCAATAGGGTTAGGATTGTGACCCCCTCCCCTTGGGAGGAGGCACAAAGAGGGTGTACCCACCCTCAGGGCTAGTAGCCATTGGCTACTAACCCCCCAGACCTAAACACGCCCTTAAATTTAGTATTTAAGGGCTACCCTGAACCCTAGAAAATTAGATTCCTGCAACAAGAAGAAGGACTGCCCAGCTGAAAACCCCTGCAGCGGAAGACCAGAAGACGACAACTGCCTTGGCTCCAGAAACTCACCGGCCTGTCTCCTGCCTTCCAAAGATCCTGCTCCAGCGACGCCTTCCGAAGGGACCAGCGACCTCGACATCCTCTGAGGACTGCCCCTGCTTCGAAAAGACAAGAAACTCCCGAGGACAGCGGACCTGCTCCAAGAAAAGCTGCAACTTTGTTTCCAGCAGCTTTAAAGAACCCTGCAAGCTCCCCGCAAGAAGCGTGAGACTTGCAACACTGCACCCGGCGACCCCGACTCGGCTGGTGGAGATCCGACACCTCAGGAGGGACCCCAGGACTACTCTGATACTGTGAGTACCAAAACCTGTCCCCCCTGAGCCCCCGCAGCGCCGCCTGCAGAGGGAATCCCGAGGCTTCCCCTGACCGCGACTCTTTTGAACCTAAAGTCCCGACACCTGGGAGAGACCCTGCACCCGCAGCCCCCAGGACCTGAAGGACCGGACTTTCACTGGAGAAGTGACCCCCAGGAGTCCCTCTCCCTTGCCCAAGTGGAGGTTTCCCCGAGGAACCCCCCCCTTGCCTGCCTGCAGCGCTGAAGAGATCCCGAGATCTCTCATAGACTAACATTGCAAACCCGACGCTTGTTTTTACACTGCACCCGGCCGCCCCCGCGCCGCTGAGGGTGAAATTTCTGTGTGGACTTGTGTCCCCCCCGGTGCCCTACAAAACCCCCCTGGTCTGCCCTCCGAAGACGCGGGTACTTACCTGCAAGCAGACCGGAACCGGGGCACCCCCTTCTCTCCATTCTAGCCTATGTGTTTTGGGCACCACTTTGGACTCTGCACCTGACCGGCCCTGAGCTGCTGGTGTGGTGACTTTGGGGTTGCTCTGAACCCCCAACGGTGGGCTACCTTGGACCAAGAACTGAGCCCTGTAAGTGTCTTACTTACCTGGTTAATCTAACAAATACTTACCTCCCCTAGGAACTGTGAAAATTGCACTAAGTGTCCACTTTTAAAACAGCTATTTGTCAATAACTTGAAAAGTATACATGCAATTTTGATGATTTGAAGTTCCTAAAGTACTTACCTGCAATACCTTTCGAATGAGATATTACATGTAGAATTTGAACCTGTGGTTCTTAAAATAAACTAAGAAAAGATATTTTTCTATATAAAAACCTATTGGCTGGATTTGTCTCTGAGTGTGTGTACCTCATTTATTGTCTTGGGTATGTGCAACAAATGCTTAACACTACTCCTTGGATAAGCCTACTGCTCGACCACACTACCACAAAATAGAGCATTAGTATTATCTATTTTTACCACTATTTTACCTCTAAGGGGAACCCTTGGACTCTGTGCATGCTATTCCTTACTTTGAAATAGCACATACAGAGCCAACTTCCTACAACTGCCTAGCTGAAAACCCCTGCAGAGGAAGACCAGAAGACAACAACTGCCTTGGCTCCAGAAACTCACCGGCCTGTCTCCTGCCTTCCAAAAGAACTCTGCTCCAGCGACGCCTTCCAAAGGGACCAGCGACCTCTGCATCCTCTGAGGACTGCCCTGCTTCGACGACGACAAGAAACTCCCGAGGACAGCGGACCTGCTCCAAAAAGACTGCAACTTTATCCAAAGAAGCAGCTTTAAAGAACCCTGCAATCTCCCCGCAAGAAGCGTGAGACTTGCAACACTGCACCCGGCGACCCCGACTCGGCTGGTGGAGAACCAACACCTCAGGGAGGACCCCCGGACTACTCTACGACTGTGAGTACCAAAACCTGTCCCCCCTGAGCCCCCACAGCGCCGCCTGCAGAGGGAATCCCGAGGCTTCCCCTGACCGCGACTCTTTGAAACCTAAGTCCCGACGCCTGGAAAAGACCCTGCACCCGCAGCCCCCAGGACCTGAAGGACCGGACTTTCACTGCAGAAGTGACCCCCAGGAGTCCCTCTCCCTTGCCCAAGTGGAGGTTTCCCCGAGGAAGCCCCCCCCCTTGCCTGCCTGCAGCGCTGAAGAGATCCCTTAATCTCTCATTGACTTCCATTGCGAACCCAACGCTTGTTCTAACACTGCACCCGGCCGCCCCCGCGCCACTGAGGGTGAAATTTCTGTGTGGGCTTGTGTCCCCCCCCCCCCCCCCCCCCCCCCGGTGCCCTACAAAACCCCCCCTGGTCTGCCCTCCGAAGACGCGGGTACTTACCTGCTGGCAGACTGGAACCGGGGCACCCCCTTCTCTCCATTGAAGCCTATGCGTTTTGGGCACCACTTTGAACTCTGCACCTGACCGGCCCTGAGCTGCTGGTGTGGTAACTTTGGGGTTGCTCTGAACCCCCAACGGTGGGCTACCTTGGACCAAGAACTGAACCCTGTAAGTGTCTTACTTACCTGGTAAAACTAACAAAAACTTACCTCCCCCAGGAACTGTGAAAATTGCACTAAGTGTCCACTTTTGAAATAGCTATTTGTGAATAACTTGAAAAGTATACATGCAATTGAAATGATTCAAAGTTCCTAATGTACTTACCTGCAATACCTTTCAAACAAGATATTACATGTTAAATTTGAACCTGTGGTTCTTAAAATAAACTAAGAAAATATATTTTTCTATACAAAACCTATTGGCTGGATTTGTCTCTGAGTGTGTGTACCTCATTTATTGTCTATGTGTATGTACAACAAATGCTTAACACTACTCCTTGGATAAGCCTACTGCTTGACCACACTACCACAAAATAGAGCGTTATTATTATCTCTTTTTACCACTATTTTACCTCTAAGGGGAACCCTTGGACTCTGTGCATGCTATTCCTTACTTTGAAATAGCACATACAGAGCCAACTTCCTACAAGCTGCCAGTGGGATGCTGTGGGGGGCTGCCTCCTCTTGTGACTCTCCCAACTGCTGAGGGTCACCCTGGACTCCCGTCCTTGGGTCAAATCCCCTGGACTTTACTGCATCTTGACAGCCGACATGGGACATCACTTGTATCACTCGTGGGACTCCTCTTCATCTGTGGTGCTGAACTGAGGCCCTTCTTCATCCACTGTCAGCCTGGTCATTCACCCACAGAAGGGTGGGTAGTGGCTCCTGCCACCACTTGACACTCCAACACGAACTGGACTTGGTCCCCTTCCTTACAGGTCCTCTTCTGTCAGGATCCACCTTTGGGTTCTTACAGTCGTGGTTGATTCTGGCATTATCCTTTTCCAAAGTCCTCCTGTTGGTGTTGGGGGAAACCAGGTACTTACCTCTGCTCTCCTAGTTGCTGGGGGTCATTCTGGTAATTACCTTGCAGGGTTCCTAGTTCCTCCAGCTCCCCTCTATTGAATCCACTTCCTTGGGTGAGGGGACGGTCTTTCACATTTCACTTATTTAGTATATGGTTTGATCTCCTCCTAGGGCCTTCACTATTTACTATTGTTTTTTCTACTGCCTGTTGCTTTCTATGCTAATCACCGACTTGTAATGTGTATATAATAGTGTGTTTACTCACCTCCCAGTGGAGTACTGCCTATGCAGTATTTTAGTATTTGTGTTACACAAATAAAGGTTCTTTATTATAATAACACTGTGTGGTTCCTTCATGTGTAATAGTGCTGTGTGCCGGTAGTGGTTTTGCATAAGCTTAGCATGTCTCCTAGATAAATCTTGGCTGCTCGTCCACAGCTACCTCTAGAGAGCCCTGGCTCCTAGACACGGTCTACACCTCACTAAGAGGGCATACCTGGACCTGGTATAAGGTGATAACACCACAGGCGCTCACCACACACCAGGCCAGCTTCCTACACCCTGCAAAGGTGAAATGTTGATTAAAAGCACTATTTTTCCTTCCTTTTCAGTCACGTAAACTACAGGAATGTGCAGGAATCCACAAAATTCCTACCACCCAGTGTTTTCCCCACTGGCCCTGATAAAAACACAACCCGACTTGTGTGCCTGTCTCTAGGCACGCGTCAGGAATGGATCACTCCAGGATCATCAGTAGCCTCATGCAAGGACTACCATTGACACTTGTGTGATCCATTCTGTAAGGAAATGCCTCCTTGGCATGGTTCCCCCCTGACTTTTTGCCTTTGCTGATGCTATGTTTTGAATTGAGTGTGCTGAGGCCTGCTAACCAGGCCCCAGCACCAGTGTTCTTTCCCTAACCTGTACTTTTGTATCCACAATTGGCACACCCTGGCATCCAGATAAGTCCCTTGTAAATGGTACCCCTGGTACCAAGGGCCCTGATGCCAGGGAAGGTCTCTAAGGGCTGCAGCATGTCTTATGCCACCCTGGAGACCCCTCACTCAGCACAGACACACTGCTTGCCAGCTTGTGTGTGCTGGTGAGAACAAAATGAGTAAGTCGACGTGGCACTCCCCTCAGGGTGCCATGCCAGCCTCTCACTGCCTATGCAGGTGTAGTTAAGTCACCCCTCTAGTAGGCCTTACAGCCCTAAGGCAGGGTGCACTATACCATAGGTGAGGGCACCAGTGCATGAGCACTGTGCCCCTACAGTGTCTAAGCAATACCTTAGACATTGTAAGTGCAGGGTAGCCATAAGAGTATATGGTCTGGGAGTCTGTTTTACACGAACTCCACAGCACCATAATGGCTACACTGGAAACTGGGAAGTTTGGTGTCAAACTTCTCAGCACAATAAATGCACACTGATGCCGGTGTACATTTTATTGTAAAATACACCCCAGAGGGCACCTTAGAGGTGCCCCCTGAAACCTTAACCGACTATCTGTGTAGGCTGACTGGTTCCAGCAGCCTGCCACAACCGAGACATGTTGCTGGCCCCATGGGGAGAATGCCTTTGTCACTCTGAGGCCAGTAACAAAGCCTGCACTGGGTGGAGATGCTAACACCTCCCCCAGGCAGGAGCTGTAACACCTGGCGGTGAGCCTCAAAGGCTCACCCCTTTGTGCCAGCACCGCAGGACACTCCAGCTAGTGGAGTTGCCCTCCCCCTCCGGCCACGGCCCCCACTTTTGGCGGCAAGGCCGGAGAAAATAATGAGAATAACAAGGAGGAGTCACTGGCCAGTCAGGACAGCCCCTAAGGTGTCCTGAGCTGAAGTAACTCTAACTTTTAGAAATCCTCCATCTTGCAGATGGAGGATTCCCCAATAGGATTAGGGATGTGACCCCCTCCCCTTGGGAGGAGGCACAAAGAGGGTGTACCCACCCTCATTGCTAGTAGCCATTGGCTACTAACCCCCCAGACCTAAACACGCCCTTAAATTTAGTATTTAAGGGCTTCCCTGAACCTAAAACTTGAGATTCCTGAAACTACAAGAAGAAGAGGACTGCTGAGCTGAAAAACCCCTGCTGAAGAAGAAAAGAAGACACCAACTGCTTTGGCCCCAGACCTACCGGCCTGTCTCCTGCCTTCTAAAGAAACCTGCTCCAGCGATGCTTTCCAAAGGACCAGCGAGCTCTGAATCCTCAGAGGACTGCCCTGCTTCAAGAAAGACGAGAAACTCCCGAGGACAGCGGCACTGCTCCAAAAGAACTGCAACTTTGTTTCAAGGAGCAGATTTAAAGACCCCTGCAAATCCCCGCAAGAAGCGTGAGACTTGCAACACTGCACCCGGCGACCCCGACTCGACTGGTGGAGAACCAACACCTCAGGGAGGACCCTCCGGCGACCGTGAGTAACCAAAGTTGTCCCCCCTGAGCCCCCACAGCGACGCCTGCAGAGGGAATCCCGAGGCTCCCCCTGACCGCGACTGCCTGAACCTAAAGTCCCGACGGCTGGAAAAGACCCTGCACCCGCAGCCCCCAGCACCTGAAGGAACGGAACTTCTGTGCAGGAGTGACCCCCAGGAGGCCCTCTCCCGTGCCCAGGTGGTGGCTACCCCGAGGAGCCCCCCCCCCCCCCCCCCCCCCTTGCCTGCCTGCACCGCTGAAGAGACCCCTTGGTCTCTCATTGAAAACCCGACGCGTGTTTGCACACTGCACCCGGCCGCCCCCGCGCTGCTGAGGGTGTACTTTTTGTGCTGACTTGTGTTCCCCCCCCCCCCCCCCCCCCCCCCCCCGCCCTACAAAACCCCCCTGGTCTGCCCTCCGAAGACGCAGGTACTTACCTGCTGGCAGACTGGAACCGGGGCACCCCCTTCTCTCCATTGAAGCCTATGTGTTTTGGGCACCTCTTTGACCTCTGCACCTGACCGGCCCTAAGCTGCTGGTGTGGTAACTTTGGGGTTGCTCTGAACCCCCAACGGTGGGCTACCTTGGACCCAAAACTGAAACCTGTAAGTGACTTACTTACCTGAGAAAACTAACAATACTTTTGCTCCCCCAGGAACTGTGAAAATTGCACTAAGTGTCCACTTTTAAAACAGCTTATTGTGTTTTATGTAAAAAGTATAAATGCTACTGTAATTATTCAAAGTTCCTAAAGTACTTACCTGCAATACCTTTCAAATGAGATATTACATGTAGAATTGGAACCTGTGGTTCTTAAAATAAACTAAGAAAATACATTTTTCTATAACAAAACCTATTGGCTGGATTTGTCTCTGAGTGTGTGTTCCTCATTTATTGCCTGTGTGTAAGGAAATGCCTCCTTGGCATGGTTGCCCCCTGACTTTTTGCCTTTGCTGATGCTATGTTTACAATTGAAAGTGTGCTGAGGCCTGCTAACCAGGCCCCAGCACCAGTGTTCTTTCCCTAACCTGTACTTTTGTATCCACAATTGGCAGACCCTGGCATCCAGATAAGTCCCTTGTAACTGGTACTTCTAGTACCAAGGGCCCTGATGCCAAGGAAGGTCTCTAAGGCCTGCAGCATGTCTTATGCCACCCTGGAGACCTCTCACTCAGCACAGACACACTGCTTGCCAGCTTGTGTGTGCTAGTGAGAACAAAACGAGTAAGTCGACATGGCACTCCCCTCAGGGTGCCATGCCAGCCTCTCACTGCCTATGCAGTATAGGTAAGACACCCCTCTAGCAGGCCTTACAGCCCTAAGGCAGGGTGCACTATACCATAGGTGAGGGTACCAGTGCATGAGCATGGTACCCCTACAGTGTCTAAACAAAACCTTAGACATTGTAAGTGCAGGGTAGCCATAAGAGTATATGGTCTGGGAGTCTGTCAAACACGAACTCCACAGCACCATAATGGCTACACTGAAAACTGGGAAGTTTGGTATCAAACTTCTCAGCACAATAAATGCACACTGTAAAGAAATGGCTCCCTGTTGCAGTTACCCCCCCACTTTTTGCCTGATACTGATGCTGACTTGACTGAGAAGTGTGCTGGGACCCTGCTAACCAGGCCCCAGCACCAGTGTTCCTTCACCTAAAATGTACCATTGTATCCACAATTGGCACACCCTGGCATTCAGATAAGTCCCTTGTAAACTGGTACTTCTAGTACCAAGGGCCCTGATGCCAAGGAAAGGTCTCTAAGGGCTGCAGCATGTCTTATGCCACCCTAGAGACCCCTCACTCAGCACAGACACACTGCTTACAAGCCTGTGTGTGCTAGTGAGAACAAAATGAGTAAGTCGACATGGCACTCCCCTCAGGGTGCCATGCCAGCCTCTCACTGCCTATGCAGTATAGGTAAGACACCCCTCTAGCAGGCCTTACAGCCCTAAGGCAGGGTGCACTATACCATAGGTGAGGGTACCAGTGCATGAGCATGGTACCCCTACAGTGTCTAAACAAAACCTTAGACATTGTAAGTGCAGGGTAGCCATAAGAGTATATGGTCTGGGAGTCTGTCAAACACGAACTCCACAGCACCATAATGGCTACACTGAAAACTGGGAAGTTTGGTATCAAACTTCTCAGCACAATAAATGCACACTGATGCCAGTGTACATTTTATTGTAAAATACACCCCAGAGGGCACCTTAGAGGTGCCCCCTGAAACTTAACCGACTATCTGTGTAGGCTGACTAGTTCTAGCAGCCTGCCACAAACCGAGACATGTTGCTGGCCCCATGGGGAGAGTGCCTTTGTCACTCTGAGGCCAGTAACAAAGCCTGCACTGGGTGGAGATGCTAACACCTCCCCCAGGCAGGAATTGTCACACCTGGCGGTGAGCCTCAAAGGCTCACCTCCTTTGTGCCAACCCAGCAGGACACTCCAGCTAGTGGAGTTGCCCGCCCCCTCCGGCCAGGCCCCACTTTTGGCGGCAAGGCCAGAGAAAATAATGAGAATAACAAGGAGGAGTCACTGGCCAGTCAGGACAGCCCCTAAGGTGTCCTGAGCTGAGGTGACTCTAACTTTTAGAAATCCTCCATCTTGCAGATGGAGGATTCCCCCAATAGGGTTAGGATTGTGACCCCCTCCCCTTGGGAGGAGACACAAAGAGGGTGTACCCACCCTCAGGGCTAGTAGCCATTGGCTACTAACCCCCCAGACCTAAACACGCCCTTAAATTTAGTATTTAAGGGCTACCCTGAACCCTAGAAAATTAGATTCCTGCAACTACAAGAAGAAGGACTGCCTAGCTGAAAACCCCTGCAGCGGAAGACCAGAAGACGACAACTGCCTTGGCTCCAGAAACTCACCGGCCTGTCTCCTGCCTTCCAAAGATCCTGCTCCAGCGACGCCTTCCAAAGGGACCAGCGACCTCGACATCCTCTGAGGACTGCCCCTGCTTCGAAAAGACAAGAAACTCCCGAGGACAGCGGACCTGCTCCAAGAAAAGCTGCAACTTTGTTTCCAGCAGCTTTAAAGAACCCTGCAAGCTCCCCGCAAGAAGCGTGAGACTTGCAACACTGCACCCGGCGACCCCGACTCGGCTGGTGGCGATCCAACACCTCAGGAGGGACCCCAGGACTACTCTGATACTGTGAGTACCAAAACCTGTCCCCCCTGAGCCCCCACAGCGCCGCCTGCAGAGGGAATCCCGAGGCTTCCCCTGACCGCGACTCTTTGAACCTAAAGTCCCGACGCCTGGGAGAGACCCTGCACCCGCAGCCCCCAGGACCTGAAGGACCGGACTTTCACTGGAGAAGTGACCCCCAGGAGTCCCTCTCCCTTGCCCAAGTGGAGGTTTCCCCGAGGAATCCCCCCCTTGCCTGCCTGCAGCGCTGAAGAGATCCCGAGATCTCTCATAGACTAACATTGAAAACCCGACGCTTGTTTCTACACTGCACCCGGCCGCCCCCGCGCTGCTGAGGGTGAAATTTCTGTGTGGACTTGTGTCCCCCCCGGTGCCCTACAAAACCCCCCTGGTCTGCCCTCCGAAGACGCGGGTACTTACCTGCAAGCAGACCGGAACCGGGGCACCCCCTTCTCTCCATTCTAGCCTATGTGTTTTGGGCACCACTTTGAACTCTGCACCTGACCGGCCCTGAGCTGCTGGTGTGGTGACTTTGGGGTTGCTCTGAACCCCCAACGGTGGGCTACCTTGGACCAAGAACTGAACCCTGTAGGTGTCCTACTTACCTGGTAAAACTAACGAAAACTTACCTCCCCCAGGAACTGTGAAAATTGCACTAAGTGTCCACTTTTAAAACAGCTATTTGTCAATAACTTGAAAAGTATACATGCAATTTTGATGATTTGAAGTTCCTAAAGTACTTACCTGCAATACCTTTCGAATGAGATATTACATGTAGAATTTGAACCTGTGGTTCTTAAAATAAACTAAGAAAAGATATTTTTCTATATAAAAACCTATTGGCTGGATTTGTCTCTGAGTGTGTGTACCTCATTTATTGTCTTGTGTATGTACAACAAATGCTTAACACTACTCCTTGGATAAGCCTACTGCTCGACCACACTACCACAAAATAGAGCATTAGTATTATCTATTTTTTACCACTATTTTACCTCTAAGGGGAACCCTTGGACTCTGTGCATGCTATTCCTTACTTTGAAATAGCACATACAGAGCCAACTTCCTACATTGGTGGATCAGCGGTGGGGTACAAGACTTTGCATTTGCTGGACTACTCAGCCAATACCTGATCACACGACAAATTCCAAAATTGTCATTAGAAATTGATTTTTGCAATTTGAAAAGTTTTCTAAATTCTTAAAAGACCTGCTAGGGCCTTGTGTTAGATCCTGTTTAGCATTTCTTTTAGAGTTTAAAAGTTTGTTAAAAGTTTGAATTAGATTCTAGAACCAGTTTTAGTTTCTTAAAAAGTATTCCAACTTTTAGAAGCATAATGTCTAGCACAGATGTGAATGTGGTGGAACTCGACACCACACCTTACCTCCATCTACAGATGAGAGAGCTAAGGTCACTCTGTAAACTAAAGAAAATAACAATGGGCCCCAAACCTACCAAAATACAGCTCCAGGAGCTTTTGGCAGAGTTTGAAAAGGCCAACCCCTCTGAGGGTGGCAACTCAGAGGAAGAGGATAGTGACTTGGAGGACAATTCCCCCCTACCAGTCCTATCTAGGGAGAACAGGGTCCCTCAAACCCTGACTCCTAAAATAATAGTCAGAGATGCTGGTTCCCTCACAGGAGAGACCAACACCTCTGAAATCACTGAGGATAGCCCCAGTGAAGAGGACATCCAGTTAGCCAGGATGGCCAAAAGATTGGCTTTGGAAAGACAGATCCTAGCCATAGAGAGGGAAAGACAAGAGATGGGCCTAGGACCCATCAATGGTGGCAGCAACTTAAATAGGGTCAGAGATTCTCCTGACATCCTAAAAATCCCCAAAGGGATTGTAACAAAATATGAAGATGGTGATGACATCACCAAATGGTTCACAGCTTTTGAGAGGGCTTGTGTAACCAGAAAAGTAAACAGATCTCACTGGGGTGCTCTCCTTTGGGAAATGTTCACTGGAAAGTGTAGGGATAGACTCCTCACACTCTCTGGAAAAGATGCAGAATCTTATGACCTCATGAAGGGTACCCTGATTGAGGGCTTTGGATTCTCCACTGAGGAGTATAGAATTAGATTCAGGGGGGCTCAAAAATCCTCGAGCCAGACCTGGGTTGATTTTGTAGACTACTCAGTAAAAACACTAGATGGTTGGTTAACTGGCAATGAAGTGTGTGACTATGTTGGGCTTTATAATTTGTTTATGAAAGAACACATTTTAAGTAACTGCTTCAATGAAAAGTTGCATCAGTATCTGGTCGACCTAGGTCCAATTTCTCCCCAAGAATTGGGAAAGAAGGCAGACCACTGGGTCAAGACTAGGGTAACCAAAACTTCCACTGGGGGTGACCAAAAGAAAGGGGTTACAAAAACTCCCCAGGAGAAAGTGGGTGACACTAGAAACAAAGAAAAAGAGTCCTCTGTAGGCCCCCAAAAACCAGAACAGGTGGGTGGGCCCCAAGACACAACCCAAAACAAAGGTGGGTACCAGGGTAAGAACTGGGATGCCACTAAGGCATGGTGCCACAACTGTAAACAGTCTGGGCACCACACCAAGGACACTTCTTGTCCCAAAAACAAACCCCAGAACAAAATTCCAGGGGTAACCAGTGTAGCCATGGGAGATGACTCCTCAGATGAGGAGGTCTTCCTAGCCTTCAACTGGAAACAGGGCCCAACAGGTGAGTTGGAGATTCCAGAGGGAAGTAGACACTTCCACCACCTACTGGTGAATGGAATCCCAACCACTGCCCTGAGAGACACTTGTGCCAGTCACACTATTGTGCATGACAGGCTGGTGCTCTCAAACCAGTACATCCCAGGTGAGACTGCCAGGGTAAGAGTTAGCCTAGACAGGGTCACTAAGAGGCCTATGGCTTTAGTACCCATAGAAGTGGGTGGCACTCTTAGCTGGAGAAGGGTAGTAGTCAGTACAGACCTCCCCCTTGATTGTCTCCTTGGAAATGACTACCCAGAGGTTAGTCAGAGCCCAAGAGAGGAACTGGTCCAGTGCCAGTCCTCTCCCAAGGATTCTGGAAGTCCTGCCTCTGCAGTAAATGCAAGCAGGCCCCAGAAGAAGAAGAAAAGAAAACAGAGTAGGAAGGGTGGACAACCTTTAGCCAAGGTTACAGCAAGCCAAGGAGATTCTGCTCCAGTAGGGGAGAACTCCAAAAATGGCCCTAATAAAGTCCAACCTGACCCACAAGAAGTCCTGGCTAGTCAGGC
Organism: Pleurodeles waltl; assembly: GCF_031143425.1. Classification (NCBI taxonomy): domain Eukaryota; kingdom Metazoa; phylum Chordata; class Amphibia; order Caudata; family Salamandridae; genus Pleurodeles; species Pleurodeles waltl. The sequence goes on along the minus strand of NC_090445.1, from coordinate 1,408,763,066 downwards.
AACTGTTAAACCTGAGTGGGTGGCTCCTCAGCTAACAGAAGAAAGAGTGGAAGAAGGGTGCTTATTACAAAAAGTGGTAACCCCCCACTCCAATACAGCAGACAGGCAACCTGAACCCAAAGAAGCCTGTAACTTAGCCCCTTACCTTTTAGGTGAAGAGCTAAAGGTGTGGTTCTGGGCACTGACAGCTGTCAGTGGCCTCTGCTGGGTGTTAGCCTTTATGGCTGCACTATCCTTAGCATGGTGGTCTGACCCCATGCCAAATAGCAAGTTAGGCCCCCTGACCCTATTGGTCATGGTGGGGTTACTCCAGCTCTGGGTAACCTCTCTGGGTAAGCTAGGGGTGACCCTGGCCAAGATAAGGTTAGCAGAGGTGGACACCTCTAAGACCAAAATAGAAAGAATGGGTGGAGACATTGAAGAGGCAGACAAGAGGCAATTCAGACTAGGTCCTATCACTGTGGAAGTGGGTCAGTTCCCCAAAGGGAATGACCTGAACAGAAGGATGTAAGGCAGAGTAGGCCCTGCAACTAACCAGCCTATTTCTCCTACTCTTCCTCGCCTGACAGACTAGGAAGACTCTCCCAGCTTGGGCTGAGTCTCCTGGCCTGTAGGCTGGGGGGGGGGCTTGTGTAAAGAAATGGCTCCCTGTTGCAGTTACCCCCCCCACTTTTTGCCTGATACTGATGCTGACTTGACTGAGAAGTGTGCTGGGACCCTGCTAACCAGGCCCCAGCACCAGTGTTCCTTCACCTAAAATGTACCATTGTATCCACAATTGGCACACCCTGGCATTCAGATAAGTCCCTTGTAAACTAGTACTTCTAGTACCAAGGGCCCTGATGCCAAGGAAAGGTCTCTAAGGGCTGCAGCATGTCTTATGCCACCCTAGAGACCCCTCACTCAGCACAGACACACTGCTTACAAGCCTGTGTGTGCTAGTGAGAACAAAATGAGTAAGTCGACATGGCACTCCCCTCAGGGTGCCATGCCAGCCTCTCACTGCCTATGCAGTATAGGTAAGACACCCCTCTAGCAGGCCTTACAGCCCTAAGGCAGGGTGCACTATACCATAGGTGAGGGTACCAGTGCATGAGCATGGTACCCCTACAGTGTCTAAACAAAACCTTAGACATTGTAAGTGCAGGGTAGCCATAAGAGTATATGGTCTGGGAGTCTGTCAAACACGAACTCCACAGCACCATAATGGCTACACTGAAAACTGGGAAGTTTGGTATCAAACTTCTCAGCACAATAAATGCACACTGATGCCAGTGTACATTTTATTGTAAAATACACCCCAGAGGGCACCTTAGAGGTGCCCCCTGAAACTTAACCGACTATCTGTGTAGGCTGACTAGTTCTAGCAGCCTGCCACAAACCGAGACATGTTGCTGGCCCCATGGGGAGAGTGCCTTTGTCACTCTGAGGCCAGTAACAAAGCCTGCACTGGGTGGAGATGCTAACACCTCCCCCAGGCAGGAATTGTCACACCTGGCGGTGAGCCTCAAAGGCTCACCTCCTTTGTGCCAACCCAGCAGGACACTCCAGCTAGTGGAGTTGCCCGCCCCCTCCGGCCAGGCCCCACTTTTGGCGGCAAGGCCAGAGAAAATAATGAGAATAACAAGGAGGAGTCACTGGCCAGTCAGGACAGCCCCTAAGGTGTCCTGAGCTGAGGTGACTCTAACTTTTAGAAATCCTCCATCTTGCAGATGGAGGATTCCCCCAATAGGGTTAGGATTGTGACCCCCTCCCCTTGGGAGGAGACACAAAGAGGGTGTACCCACCCTCAGGGCTAGTAGCCATTGGCTACTAACCCCCCAGACCTAAACACGCCCTTAAATTTAGTATTTAAGGGCTACCCTGAACCCTAGAAAATTAGATTCCTGCAACTACAAGAAGAAGGACTGCCTAGCTGAAAACCCCTGCAGCGGAAGACCAGAAGACGACAACTGCCTTGGCTCCAGAAACTCACCGGCCTGTCTCCTGCCTTCCAAAGATCCTGCTCCAGCGACGCCTTCCAAAGGGACCAGCGACCTCGACATCCTCTGAGGACTGCCCCTGCTTCGAAAAGACAAGAAACTCCCGAGGACAGCGGACCTGCTCCAAGAAAAGCTGCAACTTTGTTTCCAGCAGCTTTAAAGAACCCTGCAAGCTCCCCGCAAGAAGCGTGAGACTTGCAACACTGCACCCGGCGACCCCGACTCGGCTGGTGGCGATCCAACACCTCAGGAGGGACCCCAGGACTACTCTGATACTGTGAGTACCAAAACCTGTCCCCCCTGAGCCCCCACAGCGCCGCCTGCAGAGGGAATCCCGAGGCTTCCCCTGACCGCGACTCTTTGAACCTAAAGTCCCGACGCCTGGGAGAGACCCTGCACCCGCAGCCCCCAGGACCTGAAGGACCGGACTTTCACTGGAGAAGTGACCCCCAGGAGTCCCTCTCCCTTGCCCAAGTGGAGGTTTCCCCGAGGAATCCCCCCCTTGCCTGCCTGCAGCGCTGAAGAGATCCCGAGATCTCTCATAGACTAACATTGAAAACCCGACGCTTGTTTCTACACTGCACCCGGCCGCCCCCGCGCTGCTGAGGGTGAAATTTCTGTGTGGACTTGTGTCCCCCCCGGTGCCCTACAAAACCCCCCTGGTCTGCCCTCCGAAGACGCGGGTACTTACCTGCAAGCAGACCGGAACCGGGGCACCCCCTTCTCTCCATTCTAGCCTATGTGTTTTGGGCACCACTTTGAACTCTGCACCTGACCGGCCCTGAGCTGCTGGTGTGGTGACTTTGGGGTTGCTCTGAACCCCCAACGGTGGGCTACCTTGGACCAAGAACTGAACCCTGTAGGTGTCCTACTTACCTGGTAAAACTAACGAAAACTTACCTCCCCCAGGAACTGTGAAAATTGCACTAAGTGTCCACTTTTAAAACAGCTATTTGTCAATAACTTGAAAAGTATACATGCAATTTTGATGATTTGAAGTTCCTAAAGTACTTACCTGCAATACCTTTCGAATGAGATATTACATGTAGAATTTGAACCTGTGGTTCTTAAAATAAACTAAGAAAAGATATTTTTCTATATAAAAACCTATTGGCTGGATTTGTCTCTGAGTGTGTGTACCTCATTTATTGTCTTGTGTATGTACAACAAATGCTTAACACTACTCCTTGGATAAGCCTACTGCTCGACCACACTACCACAAAATAGAGCATTAGTATTATCTATTTTTTACCACTATTTTACCTCTAAGGGGAACCCTTGGACTCTGTGCATGCTATTCCTTACTTTGAAATAGCACATACAGAGCCAACTTCCTACACACACTGATGCCAGTGTACATTTTATTGCAAAATACACCCCAGAGGGCACCTTAGAGGTGCCCCCTGAAACTTAACCGACTGTCTGTGTAGGCTGACTAGTTCCAGAAGCCTGCCACACTAGAGACATGTTGCTGGCCCCATGGGGAGAGTGCCTTTGTCACTCTGAGGCCAGTAACAAAGCCTGCACTGGGTGGAGATGCTAACACCTCCCCCAGGCAGGAGCTGTGACACCTGGCGGTGAGCCTCAAAGGCTCACCCCTTTGTCACAGCCCAGCAGGGCACTCCAGCTTAGTGGAGTTGCCCGCCCCCTCCGGCCACGGCCCCCACTTTTGGCGGCAAGGCTGGAGGGAACAAAGAAAGCAACAAGGAGGAGTCACTGGCCAGTCAGGACAGGCCCCTAAGGTGTCCTGAGCTGAGGTGACTCTAACTTTTAGAAATCCTCCATCTTGCAGATGGAGGATTCCCCCAATAGGGTTAGGATTGTGACCCCCTCCCCTTGGGAGGAGGCACAAAGAGGGTGTACCCACCCTCAGGGCTAGTAGCCATTGGCTACTAACCCCCCAGACCTAAACACGCCCTTAAATTTAGTATTTAAGGGCTACCCTGAACCCTAGAAAATTAGATTCCTGCGACAACAAGAAGGACTGCCCAGCTGAAAACCCCTGCAGAGGAAGACCAGAAGACAACAACTGCCTTGGCTCCAGAAACTCACCGGCCTGTCTCCTGCCTTCCAAAGAACTCTGCTCCAGCGACGCCTTCCAAAGGGACCAGCGACCTCTGAATCCTCTGAGGACTGCCCTGCTTCGACGACGACAAGAAACTCCCGAGGACAGCGGACCTGCTCCAAAAAGACTGCAACTTTGTTTCAAGAAGCAGCTTTAAAGAACCCTGCAACTCCCCGCAAGAAGCGTGGGACTTGCAACACTGCACCCGGCGACCCCGACTCGGCTGGTGGAGAACCAACACCTCAGGGAGGACCCCCGGACTACTCTACGACTGTGAGTACCAAAATCTGTCCCCCCTGAGCCCCCACAGCGCCGCCTACAGAGGGAATCCCGAGGCTTCCCCTGACCGCGACTCTCTGAAACCTAAGTCCCGACGCCTGGAAAAGACCCTGCACCCGCAGCCCCCAGGACCTGAAGGACCGGACTTTCACTGGAGAAGTGACCCCCAGGAGTCCCTCTCTCTTGCCCAAGTGGAGGTTTCCCCGAGGAAGCCCCCCCTTGCCTGCCTGCAGCGCTGAAGAGATCCGTTGATCTCTCATAGACTAACATTGCAAACCCGACGCCTGTTTCTACACTGCACCCGGCCGCCCCCGCGCTGCTGAGGGTGAAATTTCTGTGTGGGCTTGTGTCCCCCCCGGTGCCCTACAAAACCCCCCTGGACTGCCCTCCGAAGACGCGGGTACTTACCTGCAAGCAGACCGGAACCGGGGCACCCCCTTCTCTCCATTCTAGCCTATGCGTTTTGGGGCACCACTTTGAACTCTGCACCTGACCGGCCCTGAGCTGCTGGTGTGGTGACTTTGGGGTTGCTCTGAACCCCCAACGGTGGGCTACCTTGGACCAAGAACTGAACCCTGTAAGTGTCCTACTTACCTGGTAAAACTAACAAAAACTTACCTCCCCCAGGAACTGTGAAAATTGCACTAAGTGTCCACTTTTGAAATAGCTATTTGTCAATAACTTGAAAAGTATACATGCAATTGAAATGATTCAAAGTTCCTAATGTACTTACCTGCAATACCTTTCAAACAAGATATTACATGCTAAATTTGAACCTGTGGTTCTTAAAATAAACTAAGAAAAGATATTTTTCTATAACAAAACCTATTGGCTGGATTTGTCTCTGAGTGTGTGTACCTCATTTATTGTCTATGTGTATGTACAACAAATGCTTAACACTACTCCTTGGATAAGCCTACTGCTCGACCACACTACCACAAAATAGAGCATTAGTATTATCTATTTTTACCACTATTTTACCTCTAAGGGGAACCCTTGGACTCTGTGCATGCTATTCCTTACTTTGAAATAGCACATACAGAGCCAACTTCCTACACTGTGTGTATGTACAACAAATGCTTAACACTACTCCTTGGATAAGCCTACTGCTCGACCACACTACCACAAAATAGAGCATTAGTATTATCTATTTTTACCACTATTTTACCTCTAAGGGGAACCCTTGGACTCTGTGCATGCTATTCCTTACTTTGAATTAGTGCATACAGAGCCAACTTCCTACACATTCTTGTCATGGGCACTAGGCTCAGGCACACCAGTGGGGTAACGCTTTTATCAGGACAGGTTGGGGAACGCTAGTTGGTAAGATGTTTATTGATCCATTCATATTTCTGCCATTTACTTCACCGAAATGCAAAGAAAAAAGGTAAAAAATTTGTTTTTATTCAACATTTTACATTTGCAGGGTATTCTGGGTTTAAAAAAAAAAAGAAATTGGAGGAATTCACACAATCCACACATCTGTGGACTTCTCTGGGTGTCTTTTTATTTTTTATTTTTATTTTTTAGTGTCTGGGTTTGGTAGGTTTCCCTAAATGGTTCCAGATCCCAGGACTAATTAGTACATTCACCTAAGTTATCATTATCGCCGTAGTACATTTTGGGCATTTCCTGTGGCAGCCACAAGGCCTACCCACACAAGTGAGGTACCATTTTTTTATCGGGAGACTTTGGGGAATGCGGGGTGGAGGGAAGTTTGTGGCTCCCCTCCGATTCCAGAACTTTGCAGCACCAAAATTTGAGGAAAAAGTGTTTTTGGGCCCAATTTTGAGGCTTTCAAAGGATTCTGGAAGTCACCCTATCCTGGATCCCCCTTAGGTGTCTATTTTCCAAAAATATACAGGTTTGGTAGGTGTCCCTAGGTGCCGGCTGAGCTAGAAGCAAAATTCCACAGCTAGGCACTTTGCAAAAAACACATCCGTTTTCACTGGAAAAATGTGATGTGTCGAGGTTGTGTTTTAGAGCATTTTCTGATGCGGGCAATAGGCCGACCCATTTAAATGAGATACCATTTTTAACGGGAGACTTGGGCGAGATGCCCAGTGGAAGAGTGATGCAAATTATGTTCCACGTCGACGGTCGTGATGCAGTTTGTCAGTAGCACTGGAAAACCACAAACAAGCCTTGGTCCTGAGTCTGAGAAGGTTTTTCAAGGCTGAAGAGGGCCAGCAAGGCCCAGGGGACAACCCAAAAAGGGGAGTCCGATGTGACGCCCAGCAGCCGGGAGAATCACAAGAGGAGGAGGCAGGCCCCACAGGCACCAGGCACAGGAGTCGCAGTGTGGCCCCCTCAGCACACCTAAAGAAGAGTTCCACGTTGTTGGTGCAGCAGGCAGGAGACTGTGCTTTGCAGGGAAGAGTGCTGGAGGCCGGGGATACTGAGAGCCTTAAGATCCCTTGGAGGAAGAACAAACCAGCCTTGGTAGTTGCAAGAGTTGTGGTGCACAGGGGTACTGTCCTGCAAGGAGAGGCAAGTGCTTACCCTTTCCCAAGTTGAACAGCTGGTAGAGAGGACCAAGGGGACCACTCCAGGCCACCACCTGTGCTGCAGGATCCATGCAGCTGGCTGTCACTGCAGTTGGTGCCTGCGGATCCAGGGGAGTGACTCCACTCCAAAGAAGATTCCCTCTTACTACTTGTGCAGGCTGAAAAATCGTCGCCCTCCGAGGATGCACAGCCAGGGAAATGTTGTAGTTGCTGGAAGGAGCCGGAGAAACAGTGTTGCATAGTGTAATAGTGTAGGAAGTTGGCTCTGTATGTACTATTTCAAAGTAAGGAATAGCATGCACAGAGTCCAAGGGTTCCCCTTAGAGGTAAGATAGTGGCAAAAAGAGATAATTCTAATGCTCTATTTTGTGGTAGTGTGGTCGAGCAGTAGGCTTATCAGAGGGTAGTGTTAAGCATTTGTTGTACACACACAGGCAATAAATGAGGAACACACGCTCAAAGACAATTCCAGGCCAATAGGTTTTTATATAGAAAAATATATTTTCTTAGTTTATTTTAAGAACCACAGGTTCAAGATTTACAATCAGTACTTTAAATGAAAGCTACTTCACTCAGGTATCATAGGAACTTTGAATCAGCAAAATAGCATGTACAGTTTTGGCAAAAATGGCAATAAGCTATTTTAAAACTAGACTGCAAATTTCAACAGTTCCTGGGGGAGGTAAGTATTTGTTAGTTTTGCAGGTAAGTAAACCACCTACAGGGTTCAAAGTTGGGCCCAAGGTAGCCCAACGTTGGGGGTTCAAGGCAACCCCAAAGTTACCACACCAGCAGCTCGGGCCGGTCAGGTGCAGAGGTCAAAGTGGTGCCCAAAACACATAGGCTTCAATGGAGAAGGGGGTGCCCCGGTTCCAGTCTGCCAGCAGGTAAGTACCTGCGTCTTCGGAGGGCAGACCCGGGGGGTTTTGTATGGTACCGGGGGGGACACAAGTCAGCACAAAGTACACCCTCAGCAGCCGGGTGCAGAGTGCAAACAGCCGTCGGGTTTGCAATAGATTTCAATGGGAGACCCAGGGGTCTCTTCAGCGAAGCAGGCAGGTAAGGGGGGTGTAAAGAAATGGCTCCCTGTTGCAGTTACCCCCCACTTTTTGCCTGATACTGATGCTGACTTGACTGAGAAGTGTGCTGGGACCCTGCTAACCAGGCCCCAGCACCAGTGTTCTTTCACCTAAAATGTACCATTGTTTCCACACTTGGCACACCCTGGCATCCAGATAAGTCCCTTGTAACTGGTACCTCTGGTACCAAGGGCCCTGATGCCAGGGAAGGTCTCTAAGGGCTGCAGCATGTATTATGCCACCCCTCACTCAGCACAGACACCCTGCTTACAAGCCTGTGTGTGCTAGTGAGAACAAAATGAGTAAGTCGACATGGCACTCCCCTCAGGGTGCCATGCCAGCCTCTCACTGCCTATGCAGTATAGGTAAGACACCCCTCTAGCAGGCCTTACAGCCCCAAGGCAGGGTGCACTATACCATAGGTGAGGGTACCAGTGCATGAGCACTGTACCCCTACAGTGTCTAAGCAAAACCTTAGACATTGTAAGTGCAGGGTAGCCATAAGAGTATATGGTCTGGGAGTCTGTCAAACACGAACTCCACAGCACCATGATGGCTACACTGAAAACTGGGAAGTTTGGTATCAAACTTCTCAGCACAATAAATGCACACTGATGCCAGTGTACATTTTATTGTAAAATACACCACAGAGGGCACCTTAGAGGTGCCCCCTGAAACTTAACCAACTATCTGTGTAGGCTGACTGGTTCCAGCAGCCTGCCACACTAGAGACATGTTGCTGGCCCCATGGGGAGAGTGCCTTTGTCACTCTGAGGCCAGTAACAAAGCCTGCACTGGGTGGAGATGCTAACACCTCCCCCAGGCAGGAGCTGTAACACCTGGCGGTGAGCCTCAAAGGCTCACCCCTTTGTCACAGCCCAGCAGGACACTCCAGCTTAGTGGAGTTGCCCGCCCCCTCCGGCCACGGCCCCCACTTTTGGCGGGAAGGCTGGAGGGAACAAAGAAAGCAACAAGGAGGAGTCACTGGCCAGTCAGGACAGCCCCTAAGGTGTCCTGAGCTGAAGTGACTCTAACTTTTAGAAATCCTCCATCTTGCAGATGGAGGATTCCCCCAATAGGGTTAGGATTGTGACCCCCTCCCCTTGGGAGGAGGCACAAAGAGGGTGTACCCACCCTCAGGGCTAGTAGCCATTGGCTACTAACCCCCCAGACCTAAACACGCCCTTAAATTTAGTATTTAAGGGCTACCCTGAACCCTAGAAAATTAGATTCCTGCAACAACAAGAAGGACTGCCTAGCTGAAAACCCCTGCAGAGGAAGACCAGAAGACAACAACTGCCTTGGCTCCAGAAACTCACCGGCCTGTCTCCTGCCTTCCAAAGAACTCTGCTCCAGCGACGCCTTCCAAAGGGACCAGCGACCTCTGAATCCTCTGAGGACTGCCCTGCTTCGACGACGACAAGAAACTCCCGAGGACAGCGGACCTGCTCCAAAAAGACTGCAACTTTGTTTCAAGAAGCAGCTTTAAAGAACCCTGCAACTCCCCGCAAGAAGCGTGAGACTTGCAACACTGCACCCGGCGACCCCGACTCGGCTGGTGGAGAACCAACACCTCAGGGAGGACCCCCGGACTACTCTACGACTGTGAGTACCAAAACCTGTCCCCCCTGAGCCCCCACAGCGCCGCCTGCAGAGGGAATCCCGAGGCTTCCCCTGACCGCGACTCTCTGAAACCTAAGTCCCGACGCCTGGAAAAGACCCTGCACCCGCAGCCCCCAGGACCTGAAGGACCGGACTTTCACTGGAGAAGTGACCCCCAGGAGTCCCTCTCCCTTGCCCAAGTGGAGGTTTCCCCGAGGAAGCCCCCCCTTGCCTGCCTGCAGCGCTGAAGAGATCCCTTGATCTCTCATTGACTTACATTGCGAACCCGACGCTTGTTCTAACACTGCACCCGGCCGCCCCCGCGCCGCTGAGGGTGAAATTTCTGTGTGGGCTTGTGTCCCCCCCCCGGTGCCCTACAAAACCCCCCTGGTCTGCCCTCCGAAGACGCGGGTACTTACCTGCAAACAGACCGGAACCGGGGCACCCCCTTCTCTCCATTATAGCCTATGCGTTTTGGGCACCACTTTGAACTCTGCACCTGACCGGCCCTGAGCTGCTGGTGTGGTGACTTTGGGGTTGCTCTGAACCCCCAACGGTGGGCTACCTTGGACCAAGAACTGAACCCTGTAAGTGTCTTACTTACCTGGTAAAACTAACAAAAACTTACCTCCCCCAGGAACTGTGAAAATTGCACTGTGTCCACTCTTAAAGTAGCTATTTGTGAATAACTTGAAAAGTATACATGCAATTGAAATGATTCAAAGTTCCTAATGTACTTACCTGCAATACCTTTCAAACAAGATATTACATGTTAAATTTGAACCTGTGGTTCTTAAAATAAACTAAGAAAAGATATTTTTCTATAACAAAACCTATTCGCTGGATTTGTCTCTGAGTGTGTGTACCTCATTTATTGTCTATGTGTATGTACAACAAATGCTTAACACTACTCCTTGGATAAGCCTACTGCTCGACCACACTACCACAAAATAGAGCATTGGTATTATCTCTTTTTACCACTATTTTACCTCTAAGGGGAACCCTTGGACTCTGTGCATGCTATTCCTTACTTTGAAATAGCACATACAGAGCCAACTTCCTACAGGGGGCTACTCTGGGTAGCCATCACCTGGGCACAGGAGAGGGCCACCTGGGGGTCGCACCTGCACTGGAGGTCGGATCCTTCGCGTCCTGGGGGCTGCGGGTACAGTGTTTTTACCAGGTGTCGGGTTCTTGGAAGCAGGCAGTCGCGGTCAGGGGGAGCCTCTGGATTCCCTCTGCAGGCGTCGCTGTGGGGGCTCAGGGGGGTCAAATCTGGCTACTCACAGGCTCGCAGTCACCGGGGAGTCCTCCCTGTAGTGTGTCTCCGCAGGTCGAGCCGGGGGTGTCTGGTGTAGAGTGGAAAGTCTCATGCTTCCGGCGGGAAACGTGGAGTCCTTTTAAAGTTATTTCTTTGTTGCAAGTTTTGGTTTCTTTGGAACAGGGCCACTGTCCTCGGGAGTTCTTGGTCCTTTTAGATGCAGAGTAGTCCTCTGAGGTTTCAGAGGTCGCTGGACCCTGAGGAGCGTGTCGCTGTTGCAGTTTCTCTCGAAGTGGGGAGACAGGCCGGTAGGGCTGGGGCCAAAGCAGTTGGTGTCTGTCTTCTCTGAAGGGCTTCAGGTCACCTGTCCTCCTTCGTCTTAGGTTGCAGGGATCTCTCTTCCTCGGTTCCAGGAGCCCCTAAATACTCCAATTTAGTGGTGTGTTTAGGTCTGGGAGGGCAGTAGCCAATGGCTACTGTCCTTGAGGGTGGCTACACCCTCTTTGTGCCTCCTCCCTGTGGGGAGGGGGGCACATCCCTAATCCTATTGGGGGAATCCTCCAAAATCAAGATAGAGGATTTCTAAAGGCAGGGGTCACCTCAGCTCAGGACACCTTAGGGGCTGCCCTGACTGGTGGGTGACTCCTTCTTTTTCTCATTATCTCCCCTGGACTTGCCGCCAAAAGTGGGGGCTGTGTCCAGGGGGCGGGCTTCTCCACTAGCTGGAGTTCCCCGGGGCATTGTAACACGATGCCGGAGCCTTTGAGGCTCACTGCTAGGTGTTACAGTTCCTGCAGGGGGGAGGTGTGAAGCACCTCCACCCAGAGCAGGCCTTTGTTTCTGTCCCCAGAGAGCACAAAGTTCCTCACCACATGGGGTCAGAAACTTGTCTCTCAGCAGCAGGCTGGCACAGACCAGTCAGTCCTGCACTGAACAATTGGGTAAAATACAGGGGGCATCCCTAAGATGCCCTCTGTGTGCATTTTTTAAATAAATCCAACACTGGAATCAGTGGGTTTATTATTCTGAGAAGTTTGATACCAAACTTCCCAGTATTCAGTGTAGCCATTATGGAGCTGTGGAGTTTGTTTTTGACAAACTCCCAGACCATATACTTAATATGGCCACAACTGTACTTACAATGTCTAAGAATAGACTTAGACACTGTAGGGGCATATTGCTCATGCAGCTATGCCCTCACCTGTGGTATAGTGCACCCTGCCTTAGGGCTGTAAGGCCTGCTAGAGGGGTGACTTACCTATGCCACAGGCAGTATTTTGTGTGCATGGCATCCTGAGGGGGATGCCATGTCGACTTTGCCTTTTTCTCCCCACCAACACACACAATCTGCAATGGCAGTGTGCATGTGTTAGGTGAGGGGTCCCTTAGGGTGGCACAACATATGCTGCAGCCCTTAGGGACCTTCCCTGGTCACAGGGACCTTTGGTACCACTGGTACCTTTTACAAGGGACTCATCTGTGTGCCAGGGGTGTGCCAATTGTGGAAACAATGGTACATTTTAGGTGAAAGAACACTGGTGCTGGGGCCTGGTTAGCAGGGTCCCAGCACAATTCTCAGTCAAGTCAGCATCAGTATCAGGCAAAAAGTGGGGGGTAATTGCAACAGGGAGCCATTTCCTTACAAATAGTCTCTGGAGTTGCAGATTGTCGGTTCCTGAGTCTGTTGCCTCCCTCTCCTGCAGGAAATCCTTTGTTCTGCCTTCCCCTGTTCGGAGTTACGATTATTTAGCTGGGCACAGTTAGTGACCTGTGTCTAGTACACACATAAAATGGCTTCCTCTCACTTACGAAGTCCAGTGAAATGGAGCTGGCGTTTGTAGGGGCACCTCTGCTCATGCAGGGGTGCCCTCACACAGGTTCCTGCACCTTGCCTTCTGGGCTTGGAGGGCCTACCATAGGGGTGACTTGCAGTGACCTGTAATGAAAGAATGCATGCTCCTTTTCACACAGGCTGCAACAGCAGGCCTGCAGACACCTTTTGCATGGACCCCCATGGGTGACACAATACATGCTGCAGCCCATGGGGAGCCTCTGGTGCCCCAGTGCCCAAGTACCATCTACTAGGGGACTTAAAGGGGGGCACGAGTATGCAAGATGTGGAGAGTACAAAGTCTTAAGCAACCAAATTTAGAGGGAGAGAGCACAGTCACTGGGAACCTGGTTAGCAGGGTCCCATTGAACTCAGTCAAACACACTGACAGCAGACAAAAAGTAGGGGGTAACAGTGCCAAAAAGATGGTACTTTCCTACACAGGGTATTCTGGGTAAGAAAACTTTGTAGAATCCACACATGCCACAGCCATGTGGACTGCCCCGGGTGTCTTAATTTCAGAAGTGTCTGGGTGTGGTAGGATTCCCTGTATGTGCGCCGAGCCCAGGACTAAAGACACAAATGACCATCTTACAAAACCAGGCTGTTTTGTGATAGGTGTAAGGAAATGCCTCCTTGGCATGGTTACCCCCTGACTTTTTGCCTTTGCTGATGCTATGTTTTGAATTGAAAGTGTGCTGAGGCCTGCTAACCAGGCCCCAGCACCAGTGTTCTTTCCCTAACCTGTACTTTTGTTTCCACAATTGGCACACCCTGGCATCCAGGTAAGTCCCTTGTAACTGGTACCCCTGGTACCGAGGGCCCTGATGCCAGGGAAGGTCTCTAAGGGCTGCAGCATGTCTTATGCCACCCTGGACCCTCACTCAGCACAGACACACTGCTTGCCAGCTTGTGTGTGCTAGTGAGGACAAAACGACTAAGTCGACATGGCACTCCCCTCAGGGTGCCATGCCAACCTCACACTGCCTATGCAGTATAGATAAGTCACCCCTCTAGCAGGCCTTACAGCCCTAAGGCAGGGTGCATGTAAGGAAATGCCTCCTTGGCATGGTTGCCCCCTGACTTTTTGCCTTTGCTGATGCTATGTTTACAATTGAAAGTGTGCTGAGGCCTGCTAACCAGGCCCCAGCACCAGTGTTCTTTCCCTAACCTGTACTTTTGTATCCACAATTGGCAGACTCTGGCATCCAGATAAGTCCCTTGTAACTGGTACTTCTAGTACCAAGGGCCCTGATGCCAAGGAAGGTCTCTAAGGGCTGCAGCATGTCTTATGCCACCCTGGAGACCTCTCACTCAGCACAGACACACTGCTTGCCAGCTTGTGTGTGCTAGTGAGGACAAAACGAGTAAGTCGACATGGCACTCCCCTCAGGGTGCCATGCCAGCCTCTCACTGCCTATGCAGTATAGGTAAGACACCCCTCTAGCAGGCCTTACAGCCCTAAGGCAGGGTGCACTATACCATAGGTGAGGGTACCAGTGCATGAGCATGGTACCCCTACAGTGTCTAAACAAAACCTTAGACATTGTAAGTGCAGGGTAGCCATAAGAGTATATGGTCTGGGAGTCTGTCAAACACGAACTCCGCAGCACCATAATGGCTACACTGAAAACTGGGAAGTTTGGTATCAAACTTCTCAGCACAATAAATGCACACTGATGCCAGTGTACATTTTATTGTAAAATACACCACAGAGGGCACCTTAGAGGTGCCCCCTGAAACTTAACCGACTGTCTGTGTAGGCTGACTAGTTCCAGCAGCCTGCCACACCAGAGACATGTTGCTGGCCCCATGGGGAGAGTGCCTTTGTCACTCTGAGGCCAGTAACAAAGCCTGCACTGGGTGGAGATGCTAACACCTCCCCCAGGCAGGAGCTGTGACACCTGGCGGTGAGCCTCAAAGGCTCACCCCTTTGTCACAGCCCAGCAGGGCACTCCAGCTTAGTGGAGTTGCCCGCCCCCTCCGGCCACGGCCCCCACTTTTGGCGGCAAGGCTGGAGGGAACAAAGAAAGCCACAAGGAGGAGTCACTGGCCAGTCAGGACAGCCCCTAAGGTGTCCTGAGCTGAAGTGACTCTAACTTTTAGAAATCCTCCATCTTGCAGATGGAGGATTCCCCCAATAGGGTTAGGATTGTGACCCCCTCCCCTTGGGAGGAGGCACAAAGAGGGTGTACCCACCCTCAGGGCTAGTAGCCATTGGCTACTAACCCCCCAGACCTAAACACGCCCTTAAATTTAGTATTTAAGGGCTACCCTGAACCCTAGAAAATGAGATTCCTGCAACTACAAGAAGAAGGACTGCCTAGCTGAAAAACCCCTGCAGAGGAAGACCAGAAGACGACAACTGCCTTGGCTCCAGAAACTCACCGGCCTGTCTCCTGCCTTCCAAAGATCCTGCTCCAGCGACGCCTTCCAAAGGGACCAGCGACCTCGACATCCTCTGAGGACTGCCCCTGCTTCGAAAAGACAAGAAACTCCCGAGGACAGCGGACCTGCTCCAAGAAAAGCTGCAACTTTGTTTCCAGCAGCTTTAAAGAACCCTGCAAGCTCCCCGCAAGAAGCGTGAGACTTGCAACACTGCACCCGGCGACCCCGACTCGGCTGGTGGCGATCCAACACCTCAGGAGGGACCCCAGGACTACTCTAAGACTGTGAGTACAAAAACCTGTCCCCCCTGAGCCCCCACAGCGCCGCCTGCAGAGGGAATCCCGAGGCTTCCCCTGACCGCGACTCTTTGAATACTAAGTCCCGACACCTAGGAGAGACCCTGCACCCGCAGCCCCCAGGACCTGAAGGACCGGACTTTCACTGGAGGAGTGACCCCCAGGAGTCCCTCTCCCTTGACCAAGTGGAGGTTTCCCCGAGGAACCCCCCCCCTTGCCTGCCTGCAGCGCTGAAGAGATCCCTAGATCTCCCATTGACTTCCATTACAAACCCGACGCTTGTTTCTACACTGCACCCGGCCGCCCCCGCGCTGCTGAGGGTGAAATTTCTGTGTGGGCTTCTGTCCCACCCGGTGCCCTACAAAACTCCCCTGGTCTGCCCTCCGAAGACGCGGGTACTTACCTGCAAGCAGACCGGAACCGGGGCACCCCCTTCTCTCCATTCTAGCCTATGTGTTTTGGGCACCACTTTGAACTCTGCACCTGACCGGCCCTGAGCTGCTGGTGTGGTGACTTTGGGGTTGCTCTGAACCCCCAACGGTGGGCTACCTTGGACCAAGAACTAAGCCCTGTAAGTGTCTTACTTACCTGGTTAACCTAACAAATACTTACCTCCCCTAGGAACTGTGAAAATTGCACTAAGTGTCCACTTTTAAAACAGCTATTTGTCCATAACTTGAAAAGTATACATGCAATTTTGATGATTTGAAGTTCCTAAAGTACTTACCTGCAATACCTTTCGAATGAGATATTACATGTAGAATTTGAACCTGTGGTTCTTAAAATAAACTAAGAAAAGATATTTTTCTATAACAAAACCTATTGGCTGGATTTGTCTCTGAGTGTGTGTACCTCATTTATTGTCTATGTGTATGTGCAACAAATGCTTAACACTACTCCTTGGATAAGCCTACTGCTCGACCACACTACCACAAAATAGAGCATTAGTATTATCTATTTTTACCACTATTTTACCTCTAAGGGGAACCCTTGGACTCTGTGCATGCTATTCCTTACTTTGAAATAGCACATACAGAGCCAACTTCCTACATTGGTGGATCAGCGGTGGGGTACAAGACTTTGCATTTGCTGGACTACTCAGCCAATACCTGATCACACGACAAATTCCAAAATTGTCATTAGAAATTCATTTTTGCAATTTGAAATTTTTCTAAATTCTTAAAAGTCCTGCTAGGGCCTTGTGTGTTAAGTCCCTGTTTAGCATTGTCTTTTAGAGTTTAAAAGTTTGTTAAAAGTTTGAAATTAGATTCTAGAAACAGTTTTAGATTCTTTAAAAAGTCTTCCAACTTTTAGCAAAATAATGTCTGATACAGAGATGAATGTGGTGGAACTCGACACCACACCTTACCTCCATCTTAAGATGAGGGAGCTAAGGTCTCTCTGTAATATCAAAAAAATAACCATTGGCTCCAGACCTACCAAAATTCAGCTCCAGGAGCTGTTGGCAGAGTTTGAAAAAGCCAACCCCTCTGATGATGACATCACAAATTAGTGACTTGGAGGCCAATGTCCCTCCTCCAGTCCTAAATAGGGAGAACAGGACCCCTCAAGTCCTGTCTCCAACTGTGTTAGTCAGAAATAGTGAGTCCCTCACAGGAGGGTCCCACATTTCTGAAATCACTGAGGATGCTCTCAGTGAAGATGACCTCCTGTTAGCCAGGATGGCCAAAAGATTGGCTTTAGAGAGACAGCTCCTAGCCATAGAAAGGGAAAGACAAGAGATGGGCCTAGGACCCATCAATGGTGGCAGCAATATAAATAGGGTCAGAGATTCTCCTGACATGTTAAAAATCCCCAAAGGGATTGTGACAAAATATGAAGATGGTGATGACATCACCAAATGGTTCACAGCTTTTGAGAGGGCTTGTGTAACCAGAAAAGTGAACAGATCTCACTGGGGTGCTCTCCTTTGGGAAATGTTAACTGGAAAGTGTAGGGATAGACTCCTCACACTCTCTGGAAAAGATGCAGAATCTTATGACCTCATGAAGGGTACCCTGATTGAGGGCTTTGGATTCTCCACTGAGGAGTACAGGATTAGGTTCAGGGGGGCTCAAAAATCCTTGAGCCAGACCTGGGTTGACTTTGTTGACTACTCAGTGAAAACACTAGATGGTTGGATTCAAGGCAGTGGTGTAAGTAATTATGATGGGCTGTACAATTTATTTGTGAAAGAACACCTATTGAGTAATTGTTTCAATGATAAACTGCATCAGCATCTGGTAGACCTAGGACCAATTTCTCCCCAAGAATTGGGAAAGAAGGCGGACCATTGGGTCAAGACAAGGGTGTCCAAGACTTCAACAGGGGGTGACCAAAAGAAAGGGGTCACAAAGACTCCCCAGGGGAAGGGTGATGAGACAACCAAAAATAAAAATAGTAAAGAGTCTTCTACAGGCCCCCAAAAACCTGCTCAGGAGGGTGGGCCCAGAGCCTCTTCACAAAACAATGGGTACAAGGGTAAAAACTTTGATCCCAAAAAGGCCTGGTGTCATAGCTGTAAACAGCATGGACACCAAACTGGAGACAAGGCCTGTCCCAAGAAAGGTTCCACTCCAATCTCCCATCCAGGTAACACTGGTATGGCTAGTCTCCAAGTGGGATCAACAGTGTGCCCAGAGCAAATCAGGGTCCACACTGAAGCTACTCTAGTTTCTGAGGGTGGGGTGGATTTAGCCACACTAGCTGTCTGGCCGCCTAACATGCAAAAATACAGACAGCAACTCTTAATTAATGGGACTAGAATAGAGGGCCTGAGGGATACAGGTGCCAGTGTCACCATGGTGACAGAGAAACTGGTTTCCCCTGGCCAATACCTGACTGGAAAAACTTACACAGTCACCAACGCTGATAATCAGAGAAAAGTACATCCCATGGCAATGGTTACTTTAGAATGGGGAGGGGTCAATGGCCTGAAACAGGTGGTGGTCTCCTCAAATATCCCAGTGGACTGTCTGCTTGGAAATGACCTGGAGTCCTCAGCATGGGCTGAGGTAGAACTAAAAACCCATGCAGCAATGCTGGGTATCCCTGAACTGGTGTGTGTGAAAACAAGAGCACAATGCAAGGCACAGGGTGAAAAAGTAGAGCTGGAGTCTGGAAAAATGGCCCAGCCTACCAAGAGAACAGGAAAGTCAGTTGGGAAACCAACTGCAACACAGCAACAGAAAGGGAACCTCTCTTCTCAGGAAGAAGTTCTGCCCTCTGAGGGAACTGAGCCTTTGGAGCTTGAACCTTATCAGGTTGAGCTCTTAGGCCCAGGGGGACCCTCAAGGGAGGAGCTGTGTAAGGGACAAGAAACCTGTCCCTCTCTTGAAGGCCTTAGGCAGCAAGCTGCTGAAGAGTCCAAAGGCAAGAAAAATGGAACACATAGGGTCTATTGGGAAGATGGACTCCTGTACACTGAGGCCAGAGACCCAAAACCTGGTGCCACTAGGAGAGTGGTAGTGCCTCAGCTGTTCAGGAAGTTCATCCTAACATTGGCCCATGACATTCCCCTTGCTGGACATTTGGGACAAACCAAGACGTGGGAGAGGTTAGTCAACCACTTCTACTGGCCCAATATGTCCAACATGGTTAAGGAGTTTTGCCTCTCCTGCCCCACCTGTCAAGCCAGTGGTAAGACAGGTGGGCATCCAAAGGCCCCCCTCATTCCACTTCCAGTGGTGGGGGTTCCCTTTGAAAGAGTGGGTGTGGACATAGTTGGTCCACTAGAACCTCCCACAGCCTCAGGAAATATGTATATCCTGGTAGTAGTGGATCATGCTACCAGGTATCCTGAAGCTATTCCCCTTAGGTCGACTACTGCCCCTGCAGTAGCCAAGGCCCTCATTGGTATCTTTACCAGAGTGGGTTTCCCTAAGGAGGTGGTGTCTGACAGAGGTACCAACTTCATGTCAGCATACCTAAAGCACATGTGGAATGAGTGTGGAGTGACTTATAAATTCACTACACCATACCATCCACAAACTAATGGCTTGGTTGAGAGATTCAACAAGACATTAAAAGGCATGATCATGGGGCTCCCAGAAAAACTCAAAAGGAGATGGGATGTCCTCTTGCCATGTCTGCTTTTCGCTTACAGAGAGGTGCCACAGAAGGGAGTAGGATTCTCACCCTTTGAACTTCTGTTTGGTCATCCTGTAAGGGGACCACTTGCCCTTGTTAAAGAAGGCTGGGAGAGACCTCTCCATGAGCCTAAACAGGACATAGTGGACTATGTACTTGGCCTTCGCTCTAGAATGGCAGAGTACATGGAAAAGGCAACCAAAAACCTTGAGGCCAGCCAACAGCTCCAGAAGTTTTGGTATGACCAAAAGGCTGCACTGGTTGAGTTCCAACCAGGGCAGAAAGTCTGGGTTCTGGAGCCTGTGGCTCCCAGGGCACTCCAGGACAAATGGAGTGGCCCTTACCCAGTGCTAGAAAGGAAGAGTCAGGTCACCTACCTGGTGGACCTGGGCACAAGCAGGAGCCCCAAGAGGGTGATCCATGTGAACCGCCTTAAGCTCTTCCATGACAGGGCTGATGTGAATCTGTTGATGGTAACAGATGAGGATCAGGAGGCAGAGAGTGAACCTCTCCCTGATCTTCTGGCATCAGACCCAAAAGATGGCACAGTAGATGGAGTGATCTACTCAGACACCCTCTCTGGCCAACAGCAAGCTGATTGTAGGAGAGTCCTACAACAGTTTCCTGAACTCTTCTCCTTAACCCCTGGTCAGACACACCTGTGTACCCATGATGTGGACACAGGAGACAGCATGCCTGTCAAAAACAAAATCTTTAGACAGTCTGACCATGTTAAGGAAAGCATCAAGGTGGAAGTCCACAAGATGCTGGAATTGGGAGTAATTGAGCGCTCTGACAGCCCCTGGGCTAGCCCAGTGGTCTTAGTCCCCAAACCTCACACCAAAGATGGAAAGAAAGAGATGAGGTTTTGTGTGGACTACAGAGGGCTCAATTCTGTCACCAAGACAGATGCTCATCCAATTCCAAGAGCTGATGAGCTCATAGATAAATTAGGTGCTGCCAAATTCTTAAGTACCTTTGACTTGACAGCAGGGTACTGGCAAATAAAAATGGCACCTGGAGCAAAAGAGAAAACAGCATTCTCCACACCTGATGGGCATTATCAGTTTACTGTTATGCCCTTTGGTTTAAAGAATGCCCCTGCCACCTTCCAAAGGTTGGTGAATCAAGTCCTTGCTGGCTTGGAGTCCTTTAGCACAGCTTATCTTGATGATATTGCTGTCTTTAGCTCCACCTGGCAGGATCACCTGGTCCACCTGAAGAAGGTTTTGAAGGCTCTGCAATCTGCAGGCCTCTCTATCAAGGCATCCAAATGCCAGATAGGGCAGGGAACTGTGGTTTACTTGGGCCACCTTGTAGGTGGAGGCCAAGTTCAGCCACTCCAACCCAAGATCCAGACTATTCTGGACTGGGTAGCTCCAAAAACCCAGACTCAAGTCAGGGCATTCCTTGGCTTGACTGGGTATTACAGGAGGTTTGTGAAGGGATATGGATCCATTGTGACAGCCCTCACTGAACTCACCTCCAAGAAAATGCCCAAGAAAGTGAACTGGACTGTGGAATGCCAACAGGCCTTTGACACCCTGAAACAAGCAATGTGCTCAGCACCAGTTCTAAAAGCTCCAGATTGCACAATGAACTGCTTAGAATAGACTGATGCCTCTGAACATGGGATAGGGGCAGTTTTGTCCCAAACAAATGATGATGGCCTTGACCAGCCTGTTGCTTTCATTAGCAGGAGGTTACTCCCCAGGGAGCAGCGTTGGAGTGCCATTGAGAGGGAGGCCTTTGCTGTGGTTTGGTCCCTGAAGAAGCTGAGACCATACCTCTTTGGGACTCACTTCCTAGTTCAAACTGACCACAGACCTCTCAAATGGCTGATGCAAATGAAAGGTGAAAATCCTAAACTGTTGAGGTGGTCCATCTCCCTACAGGGAATGGACTTTATAGTGGAACACAGACCTGGGACTGCCCATGCCAATGGAGATGGCCTTTCCAGGTTCTTCCACTTAGAAAATGAAGACTCTCTTGGGAAAGGTTAGTCTCATCCTCTTTCGTTTGGGGGGGGGGTTGTGTAAGGAAATGCCTCCTTGGCATGGTTGCCCCCTGACTTTTTGCCTTTGCTGATGCTATGTTTACAATTGAAAGTGTGCTGAGGCCTGCTAACCAGGCCCCAGCACCAGTGTTCTTTCCCTAACCTGTACTTTTGTATCCACAATTGGCAGACCCTGGCATCCAGATAAGTCCCTTGTAACTGGTACTTCTAGTACCAAGGGCCCTGATGCCAAGGAAGGTCTCTAAGGGCTGCAGCATGTCTTATGCCACCCTGGAGACCTCTCACTCAGCACAGACACACTGCTTGCCAGCTTGTGTGTGCTAGTGAGGACAAAACGAGTAAGTCGACATGGCACTCCCCTCAGGGTGCCATGCCAGCCTCTCACTGCCTATGCAGTATAGGTAAGACACCCTGTAGGAAGTTGGCTCTGTATGTGCTATTTCAAAGTAAGGAATAGCATGCACAGAGTCCAAGGGTTCCCCTTAGAGGTAAAATAGTGGTAAAAAGAGATAATACTAATGCTCTATTTTGTGGTAGTGTGGTCGAGCAGTAGGCTTATCCAAGGAGTAGTGTTAAGCATTTGTTGTACATACACATAGACAATAAATGAGGTACACACACTCAGAGACAAATCCAGCCAATAGGTTTTATATAGAAAAATATCTTTTCTTAGTTTATTTTAAGAACCACAGGTTCAAATTCTACATGTAATAGCTCATTCGAAAGGTATTGCAGGTAAGTACTTTAGGAACTTCAAATCATCAAAATTGCATGTATACTTTCCAAGTTATTCACAAATAGCTGTTTTAAAAGTGGACACTTAGTGCAATTTTCACAGTTCCTAGGGGAGGTAAGTATTTGTTAGTTTTACCAGGTAAGTAAGACACTTACAGGGTTCAGTTCTTGGTCCAAGGTAGCCCACCGTTGGGGGTTCAGAGCAACCCCAAAGTCACCACACCAGCAGCTCAGGGCCGGTCAGGTGCAGAGTTCCAAGTGGTGCCCAAAACACATAGGCTAGAATGGAGAGAAGGGGGTGCCCCGGTTCCGGTCTGCTTGCAGGTAAGTACCCGCGTCTTCGGAGGGCAGACCAGGGGGGTTTTGTAGGGCACCGGGGGGGACACAAGTCCACACAGAAATTTCACCCTCAGCAGCGCGGGGGCGGCCGGGTGCAGTGTAGAAACAAGCGTCGGGTTCGCAATGTTAGTCTATGAGAGATCTCGGGATCTCTTCAGCGCTGCAGGCAGGCAAGGGGGGGATTCCTCGGGGAAACCTCCACTTGGGCGAGGGAGAGGGACTCCTGGGGGTCGCTTCTCCAGTGAAAGTCCGGTCCTTCAGGTCCTGGGGGCTGCGGGTGCAGGGTCTCTCCCAGGCGTCGGGACTTTAGGTTCAAAGAGTCGCGGTCAGGGGAAGCCTTGGGATTCCCTCTGCAGGCGGCGCTGTGGGGGCTCAGGGGGGACAGGTTTTGGTACTCACAGTATCAGAGTAGTCCTGGGGTCCCTCCTGAGGCGTCGGATCTCCACCAGCCGAGTCGGGGTCGCCGGGTGCAGTGTTGCAAGTCTCACGCTTCTTGCGGGGAGCTTGCAGGGTTCTTTAAAGCTGCTGGAAACAAAGTTGCAGCTTTTCTTGGAGCAGGTCCGCTGTCCTCGGGAGTTTCTTGTCTTTTCGAAGCAGGGGCAGTCCTCAGAGGATGTCGAGGTCGCTGGTCCCTTTGGAAGGCGTCGCTGGAGCAGGATCTTTGGAAGGCAGGAGACAGGCCGGTGAGTTTCTGGAGCCAAGGCAGTTGTCGTCTTCTGGTCTTCCGCTGCAGGGGTTTTCAGCTGGGCAGTCCTTCTTCTTGTAGTTGCAGGAATCTAATTTTCTAGGGTTCAGGGTAGCCCTTAAATACTAAATTTAAGGGCGTGTTTAGGTCTGGGGGGTTAGTAGCCAATGGCTACTAGCCCTGAGGGTGGGTACACCCTCTTTGTGCCTCCTCCCAAGGGGAGGGGGTCACAATCCTAACCCTATTGGGGGAATCCTCCATCTGCAAGATGGAGGATTTCTAAAAGTTAGAGTCACCTCAGCTCAGGACACCTTAGGGGCTGTCCTGACTGGCCAGTGACTCCTCCTTGTTATTCTCATTATTTTCCCCGGCCTTGCCGCCAAAAGTGGGGCCTGGCCGGAGGGGGCGGGCAACTCCACTAGCTGGAGTGTCCTGCTGGGTTGGCACAA
This sequence comes from Pleurodeles waltl, assembly GCF_031143425.1. Classification (NCBI taxonomy): domain Eukaryota; kingdom Metazoa; phylum Chordata; class Amphibia; order Caudata; family Salamandridae; genus Pleurodeles; species Pleurodeles waltl. Next base: position 1,408,739,462 of record NC_090445.1, on the reverse strand, counting down.
AGGAGGTGAGCCTTTGAGGCTCACCGCCAGGTGTGACAATTCCTGCCTGGGAGAGGTGTTAGCATCTCCACCCAGTGCAGGCTTTGTTACTGGCCTCAGAGTGACAAAGGCACTCTCCCCATGGGGCCAGCAACATGTCTCGGTTTGTGGCAGGCTGCTAAAACTAGTCAGCCTACACAGATAGTCGGTTAAGTTTCAGGGGGCACCTCTAAGGTGCCCTCTGTGGTGTATTTTACAATAAAATGTACACTGGCATCAGTGTGCATTTATTGTGCTGAGGAGTTTGATACCAAACTTCCCAGTTTTCAGTGTAGCCATTATGGTGCTGTGGAGTTCGTGTTTGACAGACTCCCAGACCATATACTCTTATGGCTACCCTGCACTTACAATGTCTAAGGTTTTGTTTAGACACTGTAGGGGTACCATGCTCATGCACTGGTACCCTCACCTATGGTATAGTGCACCCTGCCTTAGGGCTGTAAGGCCTGCTAGAGGGGTGTCTTACCTATACTGCATAGGCAGTGAGAGGCTGGCATGGCACCCTGAGGGGAGTGCCATGTCGACTTACTCGTTTTGTCCTCACTAGCACACACAAGCTGGCAAGCAGGGTGTCTGTGCTGAGTGAGAGGTCTCCAGGGTGGCATAAGACATGCTGCATCCCTTAGAGACCTTCCTTGGCATCAGGGCCCTTGGTACTAGAAGTACCAGTTACAAGGGACTTATCTGGATGCCAGGGTCTGCCAATTGTGGATACAAAAGTACAGGTTAGGGAAAGAACACTGGTGCTGGGGCCTGGTTAGCAGGCCTCAGCACACTTTCAATTGTAAACATAGCATCAGCAAAGGCAAAAAGTCAGGGGGCAACCATGCCAAGGAGGCATTTCCTTACACAACCCCCCCCCAAACGAAAGAGGATGAGACTAACCTTTCCCAAGAGAGTCTTCATTTTCTAAGTGGAAGAACCTGGAAAGGCCATCTGCATTGGCATGGGCAGTCCCAGGTCTGTGTTCCACTATAAAGTCCATTCCCTGTAGGGAGATGGACCACCTCAACAGTTTAGGATTTTCACCTTTCATTTGCATCAGCCATTTGAGAGGTCTGTGGTCAGTTTGAACTAGGAAGTGAGTCCCAAAGAGGTATGGTCTCAGCTTCTTCAGGGACCAAACCACAGCAAAGGCCTCCCTCTCAATGGCACTCCAACGCTGCTCCCTGGGGAGTAACCTCCTGCTAATGAAAGCAACAGGCTGGTCAAGGCCATCATCATTTGTTTGGGACAAAACTGCCCCTATCCCATGTTCAGAGGCATCAGTCTGCACAATGAACTGCTTAGAATAATCTGGAGCTTTGAGAACTGGTGCTGAGCACATTGCCTGTTTCAGGGTGTCAAAGGCCTGTTGGCAGTCCACAGTCCAGTTCACTTTCTTGGGCATTTTCTTGGAGGTGAGCTCAGTGAGGGCTGTCACAATGGATCCATATCCCTTCACAAACCTCCTGTAGTACCCAGTCAAGCCAAGGAATGCCCTGACTTGAGTCTGGGTTTTTGGAGCTACCCAGTCCAGAATAGTCTGGATCTTGGGTTGGAGTGGCTGAACTTGGCCTCCACCTACAAGGTGTCCCAAGTAAACCACAGTTCCCTGCCCTATCTGGCATTTGGATGCCTTGATAGAGAGGCCTGCAGACTGCAGAGCCTTCAAAACCTTCCTCAGGTGGACCAGGTGATCCTGCCAGGTGGAGCTAAAGACAGCAATATCATCAAGATAAGCTGTGCTAAAGGACTCCAAGCCAGCAAGGACTTGATTCACCAACCTTTGGAAGGTGGCAGGGGCATTCTTTAAACCAAAGGGCATAACAGTAAACTGATAATGCCCATCAGGTGTGGAGAATGCTGTCTTTTCTTTTGCTCCAGGTGCCATTTTTATTTGCCAGTACCCTGCTGTCAAGTCAAAGGTACTTAGAAATTTGGCAGCACCTAATTTATCAATGAGCTCATCAGCTCTTGGAATTGGATGAGCATCTGTCTTGGTGACAGAATTGAGCCCTCTGTAGTCCACACAAAACCTCATCTCTTTCTTTCCATCTGTGGTGTGAGGTTTGGGGACTAAGACCACTGGGCTAGCCCAGGGGCTGTCAGAGCGCTCAATGACTCCCAATTCCAGCATCTTGTGGACTTCCACCTTGATGCTTTCCTTAACATGGTCAGACTGTCTAAAGATTTTGTTCTTGACAGGCATGCTGTCTCCTGTGTCCACATCATGGGTACACAGGTGTGTCTGACCAGGGGTTAAGGAGAAGAGTTCAGGAAACTGTTGTAGGACTCTCCTACAATCAGCTTGCTGTTGGCCAGAGAGGGTGTCTGAGTAGATCACTCCATCTACTGTACCATCTTTTGGGTCTGATGACAGAAGATCAGGGAGAGGTTCACTCTCTGCCTCCTGATCCTCATCTGTTACCATCAACAGATTGACATCAGCCCTGTCGTGGAAGAGCTTAAGGCGGTTTACATGGATCACCCTTTTGGGGCTCCTGCTTGTGCCCAGGTCCACCAAGTAGGTGACCTGACTCTTCCTCTCTAGTACTGGGTAAGGGCCACTCCATTTGTCCTGGAGTGCCCTGGGAGCCACAGGCTCCAGAACCCAGACTTTCTGCCCTGGTTGGAACTCAACCAGTGCAGCCTTTTGGTCATACCAAAACTTCTGGAGCTGTTGGCTGGCCTCAAGGTTTTTGGTTGCCTTTTCCATGTACTCTGCCATTCTAGAGCGAAGGCCAAGTACATAGTCCACTATGTCCTGTTTAGGCTCATGGAGAGGTCTCTCCCAGCCTTCTTTAACAAGGGCAAGTGGTCCCCTTACAGGATGACCAAACAGAAGTTCAAAGGGTGAGAACCCTACTCCCTTCTGTGGTACTTCCCTGTAAGCGAAAAGCAGACATGGCAGGAGGACATCCCATCTCCTTTTGAGTTTTTCTGGGAGCCCCATGATCATGCCCTTTAATGTCTTGTTGAATCTCTCAACCAAGCCATTAGTTTGTGGATGGTATGGTGTAGTGAATTTATAAGTCACTCCACACTCATTCCACATGTGCTTTAGGTATGCTGACATGAAGTTGGTACCTCTGTCAGACACCACCTCCTTAGGGAAACCCACTCTGGTAAAGATACCAATGAGGGCCTTGGCTACTGCAGGGGCAGTAGTCGACCTAAGGGGAATAGCTTCAGGATACCTGGTAGCATGATCCACTACTACCAGGATATACATATTTCCTGAGGCTGTGGGAGGTTCCAGTGGACCAACTATGTCCACACCCACTCTTTCAAAGGGCACCCCCACCACTGGAAGTGGAATGAGGGGGGCCTTTGGATGCCCACCTGTCTTACCACTGGCTTGACAGGTGGGGCAGGAGAGGCAAAACTCCTTAACCATGTTGGACATATTGGGCCAGTAGAAGTGGTTGACTAACCTCTCCCACGTCTTGGTTTGTCCCAAATGTCCAGCAAGGGGAATGTCATGGGCCAATGTTAGGATGAACTCTCTGAACAGCTGAGGCACTACCACTCTCCTAGTGGCACCAGGTTTGGGGTCTCTGGCCTCAGTGTACAGGAGCCCATCGTCCCAATAGACCCTATGTGTTCCATTTTTCTTGCCTTTGGACTCTTCAGCAGCTTGCTGCCTAAGGCCTTCAAGAGAGGGACAGGTTTCTTGTCCCTTACACAGCTCTTCCCTTGAGGGTCCCCCTGGGCCTAAGAGCTCAACCTGATAAGGTTCAAGCTCCAAAGGCTCAGTTCCCTCAGAGGGCAGAACTTCTTCCTGAGAAGAGAGGTTCCCTTTCTTTGGCTGTGTTGCAGTTGGTTTCCCAACTGACTTTCCTGTTCTCTTGGTAGGCTGGGCCATTTTTCCAGACTCCAGCTCTACTTTTTCACCCTGTGCCTTGCATTGTGCTCTTGTTTTCACACACACCAGTTCAGGGATACCCAGCATTGCTGCATGGGTTTTTAGCTCTACCTCAGCCCATGCTGAGGACTCCAGGTCATTTCCAAGCAGACAGTCCACTGGGATATTTGAGGAGACCACCACCTGTTTCAGGCCATTGACCCCTCCCCATTCTAAAGTAACCATTGCCATGGGATGTACTTTTCTCTGATTGTCAGCGTTGGTGACTGTGTAAGTTTTTCCAGTCAGGTATTGGCCAGGGGAAACCAGTTTCTCTGTCACCATGGTGACACTGGCACCTGTATCCCTCAGGCCCTCTATTCTAGTCCCATTAATTAAGAGTTGCTGTCTGTATTTTTGCATGTTAGGCGGCCAGACAGCTAGTGTGGCTAAATCCACCCCACCCTCAGAAACTAGAGTAGCTTCAGTGTGGACCCTGATTTGCTCTGGGCACACTGTTGATCCCACTTGGAGACTAGCCATACCAGTGTTACCTGGATGGGAGTTTGGAGTGGAACTTTTCTTGGGACAGGCCTTGTCTCCAGTTTGGTGTCCATGCTGTTTACAGCTATGACACCAGGCCTTTTTGGGATCAAAGTTTTTACCCTTGTACCCATTGTTTTGTGAAGAGGCTCTGGGCCCACCCTCCTGTGCAGGTTTTTGGGGGCCTGTAGAAGACTCTTTACTATTTTTAGTTTTGGTTGTCTCATCACCCTTCTGCTGGGGAGTCTTTGTGACCCCTTTCTTTTGGTCACCCCCTGTTGAAGTCTTGGACACCCTTGTCTTGACCCAATGGTCCGCCTTCTTTCCCAATTCTTGGGGAGAAATTGGTCCTAGGTCTACCAGATGCTGATGCAGTTTATCATTGAAACAATTACTTAACAGGTGTTCTTTCACAAATAAATTGTACAGCCCATCATAATTACTTACACCACTGCCTTGAATCCAACCATCTAGTGTTTTCACTGAGTAGTCAACAAAGTCAACCCAGGTCTGGCTCGAGGATTTTTGAGCCCCCCTGAACCTAATCCTGTACTCCTCAGTGGAGAATCCAAAGCCCTCAATCAGGGTACCCTTCATGAGGTCATAAGATTCTGCATCTTGTCCAGAGAGTGTGAGGAGTCTATCCCTACACTTTCCTGTGAACATTTCCCAAAGGAGAGCACCCCAGTGAGATCTGTTCACTTTTCTGGTTACACAAGCCCTCTCAAAAGCTGTGAACCATTTGGTGATGTCATCACCATCTTCATATTTAGTTACAATCCCTTTGGGGATTTTCAACATGTCAGGAGAATCTCTGACCCTATTTATGTTGCTGCCACCATTGATGGGTCCTAGGCCCATCTCTTGTCTTTCCCTCTCTATGGCTAGGATCTGTCTTTCCAAAGCCAATCTTTTGGCCATCCTGGCTAACTGGATGTCCTCTTCACTGGAGTTATCCTCAGTGATTTCAGAGTTGTTGGTCCCTCCTGTGAGGGAACCAGCATCTCTGACTATTATTTGTGGAGTCAGGGCTTGAGAAGCCCTGCTCTCCCTAAGTAGGACTGGAGGGGGGGAATTTCCCTCCAAGTCACTATCTTCATCCTCTGAGTTGCCATCCTCAGAGGGGTTGGCCTTTTCAAACTCTGCCAAAAGCTCCTGGAGCTGTACTTTGGTAGGTTTGGGGCCCATTGCTATTTTCTTTAGTTTACAGAGTGACCTTAGCTCTCTCATCTGTAGATGGAGGTAAGGTGTGGTGTCGAGTTCCACCACATTCACATCTGTGCTAGACATTATGCTTCTAAAAGTTGGAATACTTTTTAAGAAACTAAAACTGGTTCTAGAATCTAATTCAAACTTTTAACAAACTTTTAAACTCTAAAAGAAATGCTAAACAGGATCTAACACAAGGCCCTAGCAGGTCTTTTAAGAATTTAGAAAACTTTTCAAATTGCAAAAATCAATTTCTAATGACAATTTTGGAATTTGTCGTGTGATCAGGTATTGGCTGAGTAGTCCAGCAAATGCAAAGTCTTGTACCCCACCGCTGATCCACCAATGTAGGAAGTTGGCTCTGTATGTGCTATTTCAAAGTAAGGAATAGCATGCACAGAGTCCAAGGGTTCCCCTTAGAGGTAAAATAGTGGTAAAAAGAGATAATACTAATGCTCTATTTTGTGGTAGTGTGGTCGAGCAGTAGGCTTATCCAAGGAGTAGTGTTAAGCATTTGTTGTACATACACATAGACAATAAATGAGGTACACACACTCAGAGACAAATCCAGCCAATAGGTTTTATATAGAAAAATATCTTTTCTTAGTTTATTTTAAGAACCACAGGTTCAAATTCTACATGTAATAGCTCATTCGAAAGGTATTGCAGGTAAGTACTTTAGGAACTTCAAATCATCAAAATTGCATGTATACTTTCCAAGTTATTCACAAATAGCTGTTTTAAAAGTGGACACTTAGTGCAATTTTCACAGTTCCTAGGGGAGGTAAGTATTTGTTAGTTTTACCAGGTAAGTAAGACACTTACAGGGTTCAGTTCTTGGTCCAAGGTAGCCCACCGTTGGGGGTTCAGAGCAACCCCAAAGTCACCACACCAGCAGCTCAGGGCCGGTCAGGTGCAGAGTTCCAAGTGGTGCCCAAAACACATAGGCTAGAATGGAGAGAAGGGGGTGCCCCGGTTCCGGTCTGCTTGCAGGTAAGTACCCGCGTCTTCGGAGGGCAGACCAGGGGGGTTTTGTAGGGCACCGGGGGGGACACAAGTCCACACAGAAATTTCACCCTCAGCAGCGCGGGGGCGGCCGGGTGCAGTGTAGAAACAAGCGTCGGGTTCGCAATGTTAGTCTATGAGAGATCTCGGGATCTCTTCAGCGCTGCAGGCAGGCAAGGGGGGGATTCCTCGGGGAAACCTCCACTTGGGCGAGGGAGAGGGACTCCTGGGGGTCGCTTCTCCAGTGAAAGTCCGGTCCTTCAGGTCCTGGGGGCTGCGGGTGCAGGGTCTCTCCCAGGCGTCGGGACTTTAGGTTCAAAGAGTCGCGGTCAGGGGAAGCCTTGGGATTCCCTCTGCAGGCGGCGCTGTGGGGGCTCAGGGGGGACAGGTTTTGGTACTCACAGTATCAGAGTAGTCCTGGGGTCCCTCCTGAGGCGTCGGATCTCCACCAGCCGAGTCGGGGTCGCCGGGTGCAGTGTTGCAAGTCTCACGCTTCTTGCGGGGAGCTTGCAGGGTTCTTTAAAGCTGCTGGAAACAAAGTTGCAGCTTTTCTTGGAGCAGGTCCGCTGTCCTCGGGAGTTTCTTGTCTTTTCGAAGCAGGGGCAGTCCTCAGAGGATGTCGAGGTCGCTGGTCCCTTTGGAAGGCGTCGCTGGAGCAGGATCTTTGGAAGGCAGGAGACAGGCCGGTGAGTTTCTGGAGCCAAGGCAGTTGTCGTCTTCTGGTCTTCCGCTGCAGGGGTTTTCAGCTGGGCAGTCCTTCTTCTTGTAGTTGCAGGAATCTAATTTTCTAGGGTTCAGGGTAGCCCTTAAATACTAAATTTAAGGGCGTGTTTAGGTCTGGGGGGTTAGTAGCCAATGGCTACTAGCCCTGAGGGTGGGTACACCCTCTTTGTGCCTCCTCCCAAGGGGAGGGGGTCACAATCCTAACCCTATTGGGGGAATCCTCCATCTGCAAGATGGAGGATTTCTAAAAGTTAGAGTCACCTCAGCTCAGGACACCTTAGGGGCTGTCCTGACTGGCCAGTGACTCCTCCTTGTTATTCTCATTATTTTCCCCGGCCTTGCCGCCAAAAGTGGGGCCTGGCCGGAGGGGGCGGGCAACTCCACTAGCTGGAGTGTCCTGCTGGGTTGGCACAAAGGAGGTGAGCCTTTGAGGCTCACCGCCAGGTGTGACAATTCCTGCCTGGGAGAGGTGTTAGCATCTCCACCCAGTGCAGGCTTTGTTACTGGCCTCAGAGTGACAAAGGCACTCTCCCCATGGGGCCAGCAACATGTCTCGGTTTGTGGCAGGCTGCTAAAACTAGTCAGCCTACACAGATAGTCGGTTAAGTTTCAGGGGGCACCTCTAAGGTGCCCTCTGTGGTGTATTTTACAATAAAATGTACACTGGCATCAGTGTGCATTTATTGTGCTGAGGAGTTTGATACCAAACTTCCCAGTTTTCAGTGTAGCCATTATGGTGCTGTGGAGTTCGTGTTTGACAGACTCCCAGACCATATACTCTTATGGCTACCCTGCACTTACAATGTCTAAGGTTTTGTTTAGACACTGTAGGGGTACCATGCTCATGCACTGGTACCCTCACCTATGGTATAGTGCACCCTGCCTTAGGGCTGTAAGGCCTGCTAGAGGGGTGTCTTACCTATACTGCATAGGCAGTGAGAGGCTGGCATGGCACCCTGAGGGGAGTGCCATGTCGACTTACTCGTTTTGTCCTCACTAGCACACACAAGCTGGCAAGCAGGGTGTCTGTGCTGAGTGAGAGGTCTCCAGGGTGGCATAAGACATGCTGCATCCCTTAGAGACCTTCCTTGGCATCAGGGCCCTTGGTACTAGAAGTACCAGTTACAAGGGACTTATCTGGATGCCAGGGTCTGCCAATTGTGGATACAAAAGTACAGGTTAGGGAAAGAACACTGGTGCTGGGGCCTGGTTAGCAGGCCTCAGCACACTTTCAATTGTAAACATAGCATCAGCAAAGGCAAAAAGTCAGGGGGCAACCATGCCAAGGAGGCATTTCCTTACACACCCCTCTAGCAGGCCTTACAGCCCTAAGGCAGGGTGACTATACCATAGGTGAGGGTACCAGTGCATGAGCATGGTACCCCTACAGTGTCTAAACAAAACCTTAGACATTGTAAGTGCAGGGTAGCCATAAGAGTATATGGTCTGGGAGTCTGTCAAACACGAACTCCGCAGCACCATAATGGCTACACTGAAAACTGGGAAGTTTGGTATCAAACTTCTCAGCACAATAAATGCACACTGATGCCAGTGTACATTTTATTGTAAAATACACCACAGAGGGCACCTTAGAGGTGCCCCCTGAAACTTAACCGACTGTCTGTGTAGGCTGACTAGTTCCAGCAGCCTGCCACACCAGAGACATGTTGCTGGCCCCATGGGGAGAGTGCCTTTGTCACTCTGAGGCCAGTAACAAAGCCTGCACTGGGTGGAGATGCTAACACCTCCCCCAGGCAGGAGCTGTGACACCTGGCGGTGAGCCTCAAAGGCTCACCCCTTTGTCACAGCCCAGCAGGGCACTCCAGCTTAGTGGAGTTGCCCGCCCCCTCCGGCCACGGCCCCCACTTTTGGCGGCAAGGCTGGAGGGAACAAAGAAAGCCACAAGGAGGAGTCACTGGCCAGTCAGGACAGCCCCTAAGGTGTCCTGAGCTGAAGTGACTCTAACTTTTAGAAATCCTCCATCTTGCAGATGGAGGATTCCCCCAATAGGGTTAGGATTGTGACCCCCTCCCCTTGGGAGGAGGCACAAAGAGGGTGTACCCACCCTCAGGGCTAGTAGCCATTGGCTACTAACCCCCCAGACCTAAACACGCCCTTAAATTTAGTATTTAAGGGCTACCCTGAACCCTAGAAAATGAGATTCCTGCAACTACAAGAAGGACTGCCTAGCTGAAAAACCCCTGCAGAGGAAGACCAGAAGACGACAACTGCCTTGGCTCCAGAAACTCACCGGCCTGTCTCCTGCCTTCCAAAGATCCTGCTCCAGCGACGCCTTCCAAAGGGACCAGCGACCTCGACATCCTCTGAGGACTGCCCCTGCTTCGAAAAGACAAGAAACTCCCGAGGACAGCGGACCTGCTCCAAGAAAAGCTGCAACTTTGTTTCCAGCAGCTTTAAAGAACCCTGCAAGCTCCCCGCAAGAAGCGTGAGACTTGCAACACTGCACCCGGCGACCCCGACTCGGCTGGTGGCGATCCAACACCTCAGGAGGGACCCCAGGACTACTCTAAGACTGTGAGTACAAAAACCTGTCCCCCCTGAGCCCCCACAGCGCCGCCTGCAGAGGGAATCCCGAGGCTTCCCCTGACCGCGACTCTTTGAATCCTAAGTCCCGACACCTAGGAGAGACCCTGCACCCGCAGCCCCCAGGACCTGAAGGACCGGACTTTCACTGGAGGAGTTACCCCCAGGAGTCCCTCTCCCTTGACCAAGTGGAGGTTTCCCCGAGGAACCCCCCCCTTGCCTGCCTGCAGCGCTGAAGAGATCCCTAGATCTCCCATTGACTTCCATTACAAACCCGACGCTTGTTTCTACACTGCACCCGGCCGCCCCGCGCTGCTGAGGGTGAAATTTCTGTGTGGGCTTGTGTCCCCCCCGGTGCCCTACAAAACCCCCCTGGTCTGCCCTCCGAAGACGCGGGTACTTACCTGCAAGCAGACCGGAACCGGGGCACCCCCTTCTCTCCATTCTAGCCTATGTGTTTTGGGCACCACTTTGAACTCTGCACCTGACCGGCCCTGAGCTGCTGGTGTGGTGACTTTGGGGTTGCTCTGAACCCCCAACGGTGGGCTACCTTGGACCAAGAACTGAACCCTGTAAGTGTCTTACTTACCTGGTAAAACTAACCAAAACTTACCTCCCCTAGGAACTGTGAAAATTGCACTAAGTGTCCACTTTTAAAACAGCTATTTGTCCATAACTTGAAAAGTATACATGCAATTTTGATGATTTGAAGTTCCTAAAGTACTTACCTGCAATACCTTTCGAATGAGATATTACATGTAGAATTTGAACCTGTGGTTCTTAAAATAAACTAAGAAAAGATATTTTTCTATAACAAAACCTATTGGCTGGATTTGTCTCTGAGTGTGTGTACCTCATTTATTGTCTATGTGTATGTGCAACAAATGCTTAACACTACTCCTTGGATAAGCCTACTGCTCGACCACACTACCACAAAATAGAGCATTAGTATTATCTATTTTTACCACTATTTTACCTCTAAGGGGAACCCTTGGACTCTGTGCATGCTATTCCTTACTTTGAAATAGCACATACAGAGCCAACTTCCTACAGTGCACTATACCCTAGGTGAGGGCACAAGTGCATGAGCACTGTGCCCCTACAGTGTCTAAGCAAAACCTTAGACATTGTAAGTGCAGGGTAGCCATAAGAGTATATGGTCTGGGAGTCTGTCAAACACGAACTCCACAGCACCATAATGGCTACACTGAAAACTGTGAAGTTTGGTATCAAACTTCTCAGCACAATAAATGCACACTGATGCCAGTGTACATTTTATTCTAACATACACCCCAGAGGGCACCTTAGAGGTTCCCCCTGAAACCTTAACCGACTATCCGTGTAGGCTGACTAGTTCTAGCAGCCTGCCACACACCAGACATGTTGCTGGCCACATGGGGAGAGTGCCTTTGTCACTCTGTGGCTAGTAACAAAGCCTGTACTGGGTGGAGGTGCTTCACACCTCCCCCTGCAGGAACTGTAACACCTGGCGGTGAGCCTCAAAGGCTCACCCCCTTTGTTACAGCACCAAATGGCACTCCAGCTAGTGGAGTTGCCCGCCCCCTCCGGCCACGGCCCCACTTTTGGCGGCAAGGCCGGAGGAGATAATGAGAATAACAAGGAGGAGTCACTGGCCAGTCAGGACAGCCCCTAAGGTGTCCTGAGCTGAGGTGACTCTGACTTTTAGAAATCCTCCATCTTGCAGATGGAGGATTCCCCCAATAGTGATAGTAATGACACTGCTCCAGCAACGCTTTCCCCAGGGACCAGCGACCTCTGAATCCTCAGAGGACTGCCCTGCTCTAGAAGGACCAAGAACTCCCGGGGACAGCAGCCCTGTTCACCAAAGACTGCCACTTGGAAACAAAGAAGCAACTTAGAAACAACTTGCATTTCCCGCCGGAAGCGTGAGACTTGACACTCTGCACCCGAGCCCCCACAGCAACTCCTGCAGAGGGAATCCGAAGGCCCCCCTGACCGCGACTGCCTGCTTCTAAGATCCGACCCCTGGTAAAGACTCTGCACCCGCAGCCCCCAGGACCTGAAGGATCCGAACTCCAGTGCAGGAGTGACCCCCAGGAGGCCCTCTCCCTTGCCCAGGCGGTGGCTACCCCGAGGAGCCCCTCTCTTGCCTGCCTGCATCGCTGAAGAGACCCCTTGGTCTCCCATTGAAACCTATTCAAAACCTGACGCGTGTTTGCACACTGCCCCCGGCCGCCCCTGTGCTGCTGAGGGTGTACTTTCTGTGTGGACCTGTGTCTCTCCCCCCCCCCCCCCCCCCCCCCCCCGTGCCCTACAAAACCCCCCTGGTCTGCCCGCCGAAGACGCGGGTACATACCTGCTAGTAGACTGGAACCGGGGCACCTCCTTCATTGAAGCCTATGCGTTTTGGGCACCACTTTGAACTCTGCACCTGACTGGCCCTGAGCTGCTGGTGTGGTAACTTTGGGGTTGCTCTGAATCCCCAACTGTGGGCTACCTTAGACCCAAACTTGAACCCCGTAAGTGGTTTACTTACCTGAAAAAACTAACAAACTCTTACTCCCCCCCAGGAACTGTTGAAAATTGCACTGTCTAGTTTTAAAATAGCTATATGTCATTTATGTGAATACTGTATATGCTATTTTTCTAATTCAAAGTTCCTAAAGTACCTATCTGCAATACCTTTCATTTGCAGTACTACATGTAAATCTTGAACCTGTGGTTCTTAAAATAAACTAAGAAAATATATTTTTCTATACAAAAACCTATTGGCCTGGAATTGTCTCCGAGTGTGTGTTCCTCATTTATTGCTTGTGTATGTACAACAAATGCTTAACACTACTCCTTTGATAAGCCTACTGCTCGACCACACTACCACAAAATAGAGCATTAGTATTATCTCTTTTTGCCACTATCTTACCTCTAAGGGGAACCCTTGGACTCTGTGCATACTATTCCTTACTTTGAAATAGTGCATACAGAGCCAACTTCCTACAATAGGCAATTTTGATGTCTCCACAATATGTTTTGGGCAGTTCCCTGTTGCGGTCTCTTGCCCACCCACACAAGTGAGCAATGTTTTTCTCTAGAGACGTAAGGGAACACTGGGTGGCAGAAAACTAGTGGTTGCTTGCAAATTCCAGGACTTTCCCTCACAGAAATGCAAGGAAAATGTGTTTTTAAGCAAAGTTTGTGATTTCAAGGGGGTTCTGGGCAAACAAAAACTGGTGAGAGCCACGCAAGTCCTGCACCCTTGGACTCCCCTAGTACCAGTATGTTGACGTTAATTCACCACTCACACTGGTTGGTTTTAGCACCTCCAGAAATTATGGATCCAAAGCATGAATACTTATCAAATTATCTGAATATTGAAACCAAGCCTTCTGAAGGTGAGCCATTAAGCCACTTCACGGCACCAACCGCTTTATGGTCCGTTCACACGCCATTCGCGCACAACATACACTTTCATACTGCCAGCCACGGGCCCAATCCAACCAATCACTGCACTCACATCAACTTACCGCTGCCAGACGAGGGCCATCACATACATACGCCACAAGATGGAATAGTTTGACTACATTTTACCACCTATCAAGTAACTGCCTCCTTCCTGAACATTACCGAAGGCATGCGTAAGGAACCTTTTCTAATGACTCCCACAACAGCCACTTGAGGCTCAGGAAGACATGTTTTTCATGCTCCTTTACTGTGTAAATCTAACTCTTTCCAGTTTCTGAATGCAAGCTGGAGGTATCTGGAAAATGCTTTGTGAGGCCCATTCTTGGAACTCAGTGAACATATCTACCGTTGAAGTGAAGTCAGGCATGCTGGGGAATTTTGGCGAAGTTTACTAAAGAGAACTTAAACTAAGAAGAACTGTAGTGCTTAGCACACAGGGTAGTCTGTGGGAACATAGCATATGCCCCAGCCGCCTGCAGTTCTGTGACTGTAATGCTCTTATCATACAGTAAATTGAACATCTACTAGGTTCTGACAGAGGATGAAAATGGCAAGCAGGCCAAACACTAACCCATATGTGTCATTGACCTTCAGTGCCAGCGTGGCACCAGTGTGTTTGAATTCATAGGTGTAGATGATGTGCAGCTGTACTACCTTTACCATCTGCCTTCTACCTGTGCAATATCCCTGGGAAAGCACACCTGCTATAACCTTTTCTTACCTGTTCATGTCTCTGTCTTCGTCAGTCATGACTAATCCTGTATAATTGCCAAGAGAACCTATACTAATGCCTTCCGCCATTAGCTACTTCAAGCTCAAGAAACCATGTTTGTCAGATGTCATCAGCGCACTTACTGTGCTAAATCCAACTCCTTTCAATTTGTGTTTGCAAGTTGGGGGTGTTTGAGTATGCCTTGCGAGGCCTATTCCTTCAACTGAGCAAGCAGATCTATAGTTGAAACTAATGCAGACATGATGGTGAATACTATGAAAGGTCTCTAAAGTAAAAAGTCAAAAAAATATCCTGTGAGACTCCTTCACCAACAATTCTACTTTTTGCTTTGAAAGTAAAGTAACAAATTGAGCTTGCACACTTTCAAACAAGTAGAAACGTTGGTGAAAATGTCCCACAGGACGTTTGTTTTGACTTATTACACTTACTCTAGTTCTTGTTGGCAATCATGGTGGTCCTTGTGTAGCACACATAATGACCCTAACAAGCATGTCAAAAATCAGTCATGCCTTTTAACATTTTGCCACACAGGGTACTCCGTGACAATGTGGCTTATGTTCTCTTCACTAGTATATGTAGTGTGGGTACTGTAATGTATGTTAATCAAACAGAACACCTATCATATTCTGATGGCGGATAAAGGTGTCAAGCAGACCATAAAGAAGTCTGAATTTCTGATGTAATGAATTAAAGTTCTGTGGCTGCTTTCCTAACAAAGCAGGGGGCCATGGGCATTCAGTATCCATGAACAGTGACTGAAAGGTTTACCTAACACTTTGCTTTAGTATGATACACTATAAAGCAAGTAGGGAAACTGAGGTCTGGGTGAGATGGCACAGTACTAATGACTCTCCTGTCTTTTTCCCTGCTTTGAGCACACTTTACAGCGACAACATGGACAATCCTTTTTGGGTTTGTTTTATAAATCTGTGGTTTTCCTGGGGGCTACCATCGGCCCACAGGTTAACCACACATTTCTGAAACAAGCATTTGCAATGCAAAAGGTCTTGCATATTTCAAACAAGTTATTGTCCTCTTTTGACAACCGTGCCCACGAGCAAAAACAAAAGAAAACCTGAGTGGACACTGAGAGAAGACGATTTGGCAAAATAAAAAAGTTAGCTGTAAAAAATAAAACTTAGCCAGATTGTGTGCCCTGCTGGCAACATTTTTGCCAGTTGCAGGCTTTCTGTTTGCAGGGCACTAGAGAGCAAGAGAAACAGTGTCAGAGAGGGGGTGGGGGCATTGGTTAGTTGGGGCTATTGGGGGTTGGGGAGCCACTTACACAGGGGCAAAAATTAAACCCCTATCTCAAGGTATTTTTGAGCAGATGTGACCTCACTTGCACGTGTGCTAGCCCTGCAGCTATATCCTTAGCTTTTCTTTTGGTATTATGAACACTGTACAACTTTTACTGGCGCCCTGTGATTGTCCACTTTTAGAGACCTCCACTTATGTGTGAAGAATCAGTTGGTGCCTCTTAATTTGACTGTATGTGCCAGTCATTCTTCTTAATCATCTGATTAAAGGTTTAATTCTCGAGGTCCCAAAGTAAGACATGGTCACTGACGATTATGCAGACATTATGGTTTTGCAGTTGAAGTCCTTGTTGATGTTGACTAAGGTTGAATTTAAAACTGAATTTGATCTCAGAGTAGCTTTCTTCCATTTTTCAATGGGGGTGTACTTAAAAGATTACTTTTTTCCCCTCAGGTTGCCATGGGCTTTCAGCACAGTCTGGTAATTGCACGAGATGAAACTGAGCAAGATGGAGAGAAGCTGAAGAAACTTCCAGAGTACAATCCTCGTGTGGTTTAACTTCTCACCCCCTCTGGACACCATCTTTGAACCTTCCAGTCCCTCAAATATAAGTGACAGGAAATGTTTGAATCATTCCCTGGCATTCATATCACCTCAGTTAGTGGGGTATGGGGGAGCTATCAAACAACCTTGTCTCCTTTGGTGTTATGGGGTGTCCTAAACCCCCCATCTGGTTTCTGAACTGCCTCACAAGAGGAGGCTTTACAGTGCACCCATGCACTCCACATTTTCCTACTTTAAGACATTCCTCCAAGGCTGCTATCCTACTTTGGAACACCTTGTGCGTAAGTCATGTGAGTATGTATGCTACCATCATTCTTACATGACTGTAAAGGGTTTAATTATTTGGGGCAGGATTCATAGGTATTGTCCAGGATCATAAAGTCATTCCAGTACATCGTTGTTAGTTTACATTTATGTTCTCTTGGAGTCTAGAAGACTAATTGTACATCTTTTTTGGGGTGGTGTAATTCTGTTATTATCAGGGTCATGGAAGATGACGATGGAGGGATGGTGGTTACTAAGCAGTACTAACTAAATGTTGTATAAACAACCCGCCGACTACTGCTCTGCCGGTAGAAACACCTGTGGACAGTTGGCAGTATTTTGTTAACAAACGCCGGAAAGCACAAAGGCTTTTCAAATGAGTCCCTTAGTTACTGGCCCTCGTTTCACACCGTAAATGATTATTATAGTCAAAGGCAAGTCTCATGTTCTGAATTACTTCAAAAGCAGTTCTAATTTTATGCATTGGGTTGCATGAAAAATGTATTTAAAAGACCAAATTTCTCGTCACCTACAGTTTCTGAGAATCTGTGAAAGGTGTTTTTTTTCTATTCAGCACGCTTTCCAGGGGGAAAACTAGTTGTATATTTTCCGAAGGGAAATTGTAAATGTTTTGTTTTTCACACAGTCTTAGTTCCAAACCTCTTTAATGCTATCTCATTTATAAGCAATAGGAATGGTTTTAGACTCCAGGTGTGAGACTGCAGGGAAGGTAACGGGCAGCTGCAAACTAGTATCTGATTCCCCTTTCTGAGCGTCACTTCTTCCAAACGGCAATGTAATCATTCACTCGCTTTAGCTTTGTTAAAGCACTTTCTTCGAAAAAGGAGAATTAATTTCACAATTATTATTTTTTAATATATATGTGATGTGCGTTCAGTTTTGTGCCAGTTCCAAGGTTTTTTGGTGCACATCACTGAGCTTTCTGGGACCACATGGCTGTTCGTAGCCGCGCTTCCTTTTCTGTAGTAGCTGCTTAAACGTTTGACTCACCATCAGGAGTTGCCAGTTACCTCCGAGGGAGTTATAACTTGGTCAGAATAAACTATATCAGACAGTGTCTTCCCATGAGTTAACTGAGGTTGCAAGTTATATTCCACAAAAAAGGAAATAAAAGGCAGTACATATTCTACCTCTTGCCGGGTAAATAACGGGCCTAAATGTGCAAACAGAGCAATCATTCTGGGAACAGTCACACCAGGAAAAGCTAGTTGCCTGGAGGGTTATTCATTCTAGCAACTCTCAATGAGACTGTCCAGAGAATGTCCTTTCCACTTCAGTCTAGATCAGTTTTATTTCTTGATCATCAATGCACATCATCTTGTTTCTGTTTAAAAGGGTGCTGTTTTCATGCTTTGCTACTGCAGTGCTCCACTCTTCACACCACCTAACAGTGCCCATGTAAAACTGTTGCTTCTTTCTCTGCTCATCTCTATGGTGGAGAGAGAGAGATGCTTTTTGTGTTAAATTGGTATCCTGGATACTGGAGTGGTAGTTACTGTTGCATTGTCAGATATTGTGTGTGTGGCGCGGTGGTTGAGGGGGGGGAGGGGGAAATGTTGGCAGTTGTAGTGACCAGCCCTGGCTGCCTGAGCATTGTAGAATCTGAACGGGTCCGGATTCCTTTATGTGGGTGGGTTTTACGTTGACATGATCCCTATCTGAGCTTGAGAAATAGTTTAGCTGAAAGACTGGAATATATGAACGTTTGTGTCCACCTCCTCCCCCCCTCACGCCCCCATGGTTTTCCCACTCTGTGTGATGAGCACTCTCACCACTGGCTCCCAGAGATTTTCCAAATTGATGTATACTTAACTGCGTCCTTTAATTTCTATTTTGAGTTCTGTCCCTTGGTTTTACAAGGGACTTTAAATGCTGATGTTAAGATGATGATCTTGAAAGTTACACTGGGTTTTAGGGCTTCAATTTGCTTCCCAGAATATTTGTGAGCATACGTGAGAGACTACATGTTTATGTCAAAATGTGGGCTGACTTTTTTTTCTTTCCACTTGCAGTCACCATCTATGTATGTAAGTGCTTGACATTTAATTTGCATGAAAACCCAGTAGATTGTGCTTATGTCGGCAGTCGAGGCTTATCCATCTCATTTGTAATTGTTATTCCCAGCTTGACCAATTCACCTGAAATAGAATTTCCAGGGATACACGGGGCTTTCCTGTAATATACAGAGTTGTAAAAATTCCAAAGGATGAGTCAGTCCTTGACCCGGTCCTCATCCAGTCTTTTTTTTTTTTTTGAGGGTTTAATGCCAATCTCTGCAGTCTTTTTGGTGCATGTATTGAAATTGTGTTATTGCTATAAACTAAGGCAATGATTTCGTTTTAGTAAGATAATAAATGACCAGCTCTGAAGAAATTAAAGGCTCTTGCTATTGTTAAGGAAGGGCTAAAAAAACAAGAGGTGCCTGAAGAAAATACATGGTTAGCTTTGATAATGTGTATAGCAAGCAAGTGGGAACATTGCGCTCCTGGAAATCTGTAACACGTGCCTATGAGGTGCTTGCATCCTCATGCCCTAATAAAAATAATTAAAAAAAAAAGGGGGCTGTTAACAGCGTAAACAGGTCCTTTCCTCCTAGCACTGCTACCATCATCTTCATACCTATCTTCATGTCTGATGAGCATCGGTTGTGTTTTTCCACACCTTTAGAAGCTGGTGTTTGAAGATTTTAAGGTTACAGGTTTTTAGTGTTATAAACTTCTGTTTTTTTTGTTATTTTAAATATTTCTTGATGTAAATGTTTGAATAAAAAATACATCATTCTAACTGTCTGTGTGGTGCGTCCTTCACACAAGGGGAAAGAGGCGCATTTACTGCATCCATCATGCCTGTTATTTATTTGGTACATCTTGTCTGGTTCACTTGCCATCATAGACCTTGGTCACATGTCCACCTTGATATTGTCTTTCTCTGTTAATAGCTTTCTGTGTTGCTGATTAAAGTGGTATGACAAAGCTAATCTTGTGACAAAGCAAGTCTAGCTGTATTTTCCACTTGAAGATAATGCGACAAGCTGCAGTCTTGAGTTTATTGCTCCTTTTGTTGTTTTACATAGGTTTGTTTCCTTCACCTGCTTCCTCAGGGTTTAGATTTTATATTGCTGAAGCTAAAGAGTTTTGATGAATGTTGATCTTCTAGATTCAGTTTTTCTCCAGCAATCAAACTCGACCTCAGCCACATGTTAAACAAAAGAAAGAAATAAAACATTTTTTTTTTCCTTTTCATAAGACATATAGGGGGTCATTCCTAGCTTGGCGGGAGCCGCCAGAAGACCTTACCGCGGTCAAAAGACCGCAGCGGTCATTCTGGGTTTCCCACTGGGCTGGCGGGCGACCGCCAAAAGGCCGCCCGCCAGCCCAGTGGGAAACACCCTTCCACGAGGAAGCCGGCTCCGAATGGAGCCGGCGCAGTGGAAGGTGTGCGACGGGTGCAGTAGCACCCGTCGCGAATTTCAGTGTCTGCTAAGCAGACACTGAAATTCTAAGTGGGGCCCTCTTACGGGGGCCCCTGCAGTGCCTATGCCATTGGCATGGGCACTGCAGGGGCCCCCAGGGGCCCCACGACACCCCATACCGCCATCCTGTTCCTGGCGGCCAAAACTGCCAGGAACAGGATGGCGGTATGGGGGTCGGAATCCTCATGGCGGCGCAGGTGAGATTTTTCCCACCATCCTTGAATACTGTTGAAACTCCTTTGTGAAAAGAGCCCGATCCTAGTACTGGATGTTGAGTCGAACTTCTGGGGCCTGGTTTACTGCCTGACCTTAGACTGCCCAGCCCGTTCATGCTTCCAAGGAGTAATGATGGCCCAGAACATGGCCACCATCAACTGAGCAAGTCCCTGTCTACCTCTTCTTGTGCTGTGATCAAGCTGCACTGATATCCCCCTTAGAGAGTCACCTAGACAGAGGGCATAATATGCTTTTAGCTGATGTATGGTTGCTTGGACAGATGAGTCCTGCTGGTTGTCTGTCATGGTTATCCCTTTCCTGCCTTTCAACTCTTCCCCTGCCACAGTGCCCGCTTTTTTCACCTAGATCTCAGCAGAGCATGCCTTTTTCCTTATCTAGCTGGTTTTGACGTTGCTGGACAAAGGGGCAATTAAATTGGTCCCCGAGAAATAGAAGTTTAAAGGGTGCCTCCCATTACTTCTTGGTGCCCAAAAGGAACGGTGAGCTGTGACCAATTTTCAGTCTTTGTTTTTTTGACATCTTCCTCCTGGAGTACAAATTGAAGCGGCTCACTCTGGCCCAGGGCCTCTCTACCCTGGGTGCTGGGATTGGATGGTGTCTTTGCTCTGCAGGATTTGTACTTCAATTCACCTATTCCGCAGCCCCATAAGGAGTTACTTCTGTTAATGGTGGGAAACTAACACTTTTTCAGTGCACTATTCTGTTCTTTGACCTCACTTCAGACCCCAGGGTGTTCATGAAAGATTGCAGTTGTTGTGGCTCATCTTTGCAGGCTGGCAATACATTTATTCCCCCTTCCTCACCGACTGGCTTTTGAAAGTGAGCTTGTTACAGACATCTGTGGATGAACTGTGGACGACCCTCCCTCTCCTCTCTCCCCAAGGGTCTCCGATCAGCAAACACCCACCTGTGACTAGTGCAGAGGATTCCATTTGGAGGAGCTGTTCTGGAAGCAAAGAGGTTGAGACATTTCTGCTTCTGCTATATGTGTTAGGCATTGAGGATATGATCCTCATGTTTAAGGCAGACGTTTAATGCTTCTTGGCCTCTTGGCTTTGTATAGTCATCTGGTGTTATTTGTATTTATATAGCACACTATCACCCCTGAGGGTATCTGGTGCCTCTGCCCGCAACCTCCACATCATATCTTGAATGTCTTGTCCTTGTGGGAATTTCTCAAAGAGCTATGTCATTAGATTCTTGTGGAAGTCCAGAAGAGCAGAGGTGGTTCTAATGTGGCGTGGGAGGTTGTTCCACGCTCTAGGAGTGATGATTTATGAGACTGTGCAGCCTCCTGACATGCTGTTGTGGGTAAGCAGGACTTGTGACCGCGTTGACCTGGGCAGACATGTCCAGCTTACTCTCGATGACTTAGGCCACCAGGCAGAATCCCACAGGCTCCTTTCCAACAGTTACTACTTCGGCCTGGTCCATGTTCAGTTCAACACAGTTGGACTTCATGCAGATAGCCACTTCAGTCATGCATAAGTTGAAATGTTGCCTTAAGCTGGGTTGTCTGAGAAGCACACTATCAGTTACATGTCATAGTTATAGTTGAGGGTCTGTTATGTGCTCGGATGATGTCTGCCAGAAGTGTCCTGTAGATGTTGAAGATGGTTGGCAGAGTGAGGAGCCGTGCAAGACTACATAAATGATTTCCCAGGCTTCTGAGGAAGAAGGCAGCATGTTTGTGTTCTTCTGGTGAGAACTGTCAGAACCATTAGATGGTGGGTTTCTTGGATGCTAGTCTCATGCAGTTGTTTAGTCAGGGTGGACTGTGTTGAAGGCCATGAACAGGTCACGTTGGTTGAGGGCAGCAGTTTCTTCTTTGTCGAGGATCATCCGGAAGTTGCTGCAGTGAGGGCTGAGTCTGTACTGTGGTTTGGACTGAATTCTTATTGCATCACACTGAGAAGCTGGTGGTTTGCGAGGTGCTTGGTAAGGTGTCAGTTGATTGCTTTTTCTTGACTGAGTATGGTAAGAGTGAGATCAGTTAGTAGTTTGCAAGCTTAGCTTGGTCTTCTGTGATATTCTTCAGGAGAGCATTGAGGAGTACTTGTTTCCAAACTTCCTGGAAGGTGGCTGTCGAGGTGATGAGGGTGCGAGCTTTGCTGTTTGGGATGGATTTATATTGCGTGGTTGGTCAAGGTTCTGACTGGACCTCTGAGTGGATAGTCTTCATGACTATTGCAGTTTCCTCTTCGGTGATGGTGTTACATATTGTTGGGGCATTCTTTTGTCCTATAGCAGTAGCCTAGTTATCAGGATATTGGGGGTTGGATTATGGGTTGAAGTTATCTTATATCTCTGTGATTTTGCTACAGAAGAAGTCCACAAGATTGTTACACAAGTTCTGTGTTGGTGTGATGTTACGGCGGTGAGGTGAAGTCCTTGATTGTGTAAAGTTGCCTGCTGGTTTTATGTTTGCAAGGGGCCAGGGCATTGGTGTAGGCAGTGGTCCAGTCATAAGTGGCCTGAGGGTTCTAGCTGGTTCTTGGGGGAGGGCGGAAGCCCAATCAACCTGTGTTCTTTCAGCATTGGCAGACTGGGCAAGTCTTGGGAGTGCTTCTGTGGTGAGGGATGTTGATTTTGAAGCTGACAATGGCATGGTAAGTCCTGGTGCTGAGTGTGGGCGTCTTGATCATGATACTCTTGAAAGAGGTAAAGACTGGGTGCGTTATATGTATGACAGTGCGAGTGGGGGCTTGTAACATTTTCGGTGAGTCTGAGAGTTCTGAGGCTTTAAAAGGGTGTGACTGAGTTGGGGTTGATCCTGTCTTCTAGGTGGCAATTGTGGTCTCCTATGAGGATATTGATGCTGCACTAGAGGAACAACAAAGTGCAGCAATGTTGCTACTGAAATTTGCTTGGGGTCTATAGGCCGGGGTGAGTTTGGCTTTGATTTGAAGTTTCAAGTTGAGGTGCTCAACGTAATCTGTAACTGTTTCTGTGGAGGTGGTGCACCTGATGGTGTCCTGGTTAATAATGGTGATTCTCCTCTGGGTCTGCGTTTACAGCCTTGCCTGAGGATCTTCTGGAGGGAAAGGCTGTGTCAATATCTGATAGTGATGCAGTCGGCAGCCATGTTTCCATGATGAACAAGAGGTCCAAGGCAGTTTTGGCCCGCAGGTCCCAGATCTCTGTGGCATTTTTGCTGTGCAAGTGAGTGTTCAGGAGCATGCATGATATTAATGAGTGGGGTGCGGGGGGTGTTGGTTTGTGGGTGGGTGTAGGGATTTAGTGTATTAGTGGTGTGTGTTTTGGGGGGGTAGAGTGTAGTGGTGCAGGTGAAGTGGCAGATGGTGCAAATGAAGGCTCCCTCTGTGTTGTGGCCGCAGCACGGAGTGGCATCCCTGATTAATGGCATGGAGGAGTGGGGTGGGTCTGGGAAAGATGGGGGCTTCTGTCTGGCAGTGGGTGCGGTCCAGGTGGAGACAGGATTGCTTTTGGTTCACCTACCATTAAGTAGATCCAGGGAATGGGAGAGTCATAGGGTGGTGGTGGTGGGGGGGGGGGTGGTTTGGAGGGGTTGCAGGAGACTGGTGTGAGCAGCAGATGAGAGATGGTGTGGAGAGGGCGGGGGGGCACAAAGTGGCACCTAGGAGAGACTGTAAACAAATCACTGACAAAATGGTGCCACATAAAACCTGCAGGGTCTGCAGTGCAACCAAACTTCAGTGAGTTCCCCATTTGGAATACTTCTCCGACAGTTTGTGTGTATGTTGTATAAGGCCCCTTTTCATGCTTAGATTTTAAATAGCAAGAAGTGGTTGATGTGCTTAAAGTTTTGGTCTGTTGTCCCTCTGAGCTTCTGGTCGCAGTTTCCCTGTGACTTGGCGTGCATTGATCTTTCTACAACCTGGGTAACACAAGCAGAATTACAAGTCCTTTCCTACTTCCACTGCTGAAAGGGAATCATAGAAAGTTGATGCCATCGGGAAGAATGTCTTTTCTTGTGGTAGCCTTTCCCTTTGCTCCACAAATGCTACTTGCCCACTACTACCACACCCCATGGAATATGGTGCAGTTGGTCAAACCTAATCTTCCTCATGTTCTTTGAGACTGTTTTGCAGAGGTTGTGCCATATGGGCTGAGTGTAGTGAAATCATTGTGCTTTTGTTTGAACGTGGTGGATTCAGTGGCGTGGCCTATGGCAGCCTCAATTGCCATCCACTGCCAAACTTGAACTTACTCCCAGGATTCTTAGGTGATGTCCAAATGAATCTTGAACATGCCATGCGTTGGTGCTCATCTTTTCAGCAACACTCTGGACTCTGCCATGGAGCAATTAAAGCCATGATCTATTATGGCACAGCTGTTGACGCGAGCTTCCCGCACACAACTTGCTAGTAGTACTGCAAAATCAAGGGTTAGTCTTGTGATTTCAGCAGCATCAGGTTTTGCAGCTTGTGCACTAGCCTACTCAGCTTTAGGTGGTTTCAGGAGTTGTCAACAGCAGACTTTTTCCTCCCTGATACCCGAGAGAAACCTCAGTAATCTATCCTTGATTGGCACTTATGGGGGATGGCAGTTGTCCCATCACGTGGCACGCTGGCAGTCCATCATATTGGACTGCTGTGTGTTGCATATAATCAAGATTACTCTTCCCTTCTCAGGACTTGCTACTTCCAGTCCCCTTTCACTTCAGGCACCTTGGACGACCGTGCTTGCTGTTTCAAGCAAGAAGTTTTGGTTATTCTGAGGAAAAGCACCATGGAGTGAGCTATGGGGAAAGAGCTAGGCAAAAAAGAAGGAATTCCATTCTGTTCTAGTTCTTCATATACTAAGTTCATCCTTCTGCAAGTAGTAGTTCGAAGGTCTGTTTGTAGTGCTGAATTGCCTCATTAATCTTGCAATCTGCATGTTTTCACATAACAATCCTGCAGTGCCATAGGAGATAACTGCTTTGTGGTGGGTTCCACCCACTATCAGTTCATGTTTTTGCCATTTTGGCTGATGTTTGAACCTCCGGTCTTCATAAAAGTGATGTTGATGGTGGTGGCACATCCTCGCATGTCATAGATTGGAAGTTGTTCGCATACATTTGCAATTGGATGCTGAAGGTGGGCCCTAACAATCCTGCACTTGAGGCAACAGCAAGATGAGACGAGGAGGTTGCACTCCAGTGGTGCCTGAGTTTACAGTGACACCAGCATCGGGGAGACCTGGACAACACTCAGACTTCCTAAGAGGCTGCTTATGGTCTGCTGTAGAGAAAGATCGCATCATTTGCAGGAAGCTCATTTGCCCTCTACTAGCTGTGGTCATGGCTGTAATCTATGCATCCTCCCTCTGTGTGCGGTCATCTGGATGCATGGAGAATGAAGACCATTGGTCCGCTTTGGAGCTGAAGTTTCAAATCAACCTGCTTGAGTTTCATGTGAATTGCCGGCATCTTGCGGCATTCCTGCCTTTTATGCTAGTTTAGGCCCTAATGAACAACACCACTGTAATGTGTCCATCAAGCAGAATGGAGTGGACTTGCGTCCTGTGTCTGAGCTTTAGCCCAAGGCCAAAACCCTCAGTGCCTCCAGTGTCTGGCTCCTCATGACCCATCTTGTGGACTATTTGTATGTCCAGGCTTACAATGTGTGCCATCTGACAGACAATGAATGGCATCTTTGCCTTGGGGGGCACTCTTGTGGTGGACCTGCTCCAGTGCCCGGTAATCTTTGTATCACCGAGGAGGTAATGAGAGGTATTGTACGTGGATAAGGTCTGCTCTGCCTGTCCCTATGCCCCGTTTCCCTTGTCACAATAGACGTGTACTCACCGTGCAATGGGGCCGGTTCTGCATTGAGACCTCCTGAGCAGAAGTTAAGGTGGTGGACGAAATCTGTTTCTGGGCTTTGTTCCTGTTTCATTTTCTGATGTGCCCAGGTGGAAGTTCATGTCTCAAGGTGCATTTATCTGCTGTTTGTCATTATGCACTTTCCTTGGCCCATTAAGGCTTTGCTGTGGATACTGTTTAGAGCGGTTTGTTGGTGCTTTCATCTTTTCTTTGAGATCAGCCCTCATTTTTTATGTCTGTCATAGATCTAAGTTTTCTTTTCTTTTTCTTTCTTTACAGTGATAATTGGCATATTGACAGAAGTGCTAAGGGCCTATCCCAAGATACCATGAACAAGAAAGCAATAAACCAGTAAACAACATAAAAAGAAAGGGAACCAAAAAATAAGAAAAAGATACTAAGTGCACATTGAGCAGCGATATTAAACACAGCATCACACCCTCAAGCTAAAGAGTTCCAAACAGCTGCAGGAGTACACTGTGTCAGAATGTGGCATGCGGACTGAGTAGGCGCTGGTCTGACTGTCACTCCTTGTGAGGGATGCAGGTGCGTTAATCAGAGTATGTGTATTAATGTTCCTACAGGGATCTCAAAGCATCACCTGCCAGGGCATTAAGAAGCAGGAGCTATGGATCTGTCAGATATTGGCCACGGGACACTGCTCACTCCCTGCCGGTAAATGTGTAGCAATCTGAGGAGACCCAATCAGTTGGACCTGCGTGGGCGTTAGTTGGAGGAACGGCTCCCAAATTTAGAAGCAGGCATCCATGTAGTCGCTCCTCTTGTATATGATTTGTTCTCATTTCGCCACTATAGCCAGTCAACACCAACTTTTTTCTCCAGTGGTGTCAAATAGTTTGGCAGGGGCTAGTCCCAAAGCCAGCCAGTGTTTCTTGTAATTTTGAGGACATCAAAGTTCCTCATGTTCTTGAAAGGCTCTCTGTTTGAGCATCTGCCATTGTTCGATTATTTTGGAAACTGTTTTCGATTGCTATGACCTCAAATAGCAGACATTGTCTGTCTGGGGAAAAAAATGTGGACATAAGATGATGAACGAAACTGGTTGTTAGGACTAAGGCTTCATTCTTTCAAAAGGCGGCTATACTGTTTAGCTGGGTCAGTGCATCACTCTGTCAGCATTCTGCCTTTCTTTGGCGGCCAACAAAGGGGAGAATCTTTGCAGGCTCCTCTGTTTTTACATTGACAATTTTCACGAGTACTGGATGGATGATCACTGCCCATGCCGTCCTGAATTTTATGATTCCCCGTTTAAGATGACATTTGGAAGCAATTAGAAATCTGAGAAAAAGTAAGGCTCTATTCACAAAGGATCCCCCCCATGTGCGAAGACTGTCTACATTCATTGTCATTCTCTGTTATGGGCCAGAATAGAAAGTCATCACGGGTAGCATTCTGCTCTCAATCCACCAATAACAAGATGCTGATAAGTCCATACTTAATAACCTGTCCATGGGTCCCAGAGAACGTGTTATAGCTTTAGGCTGGGATGAAATGTAAGCAGCATAGAATGTTAATATTTAATTGCCTCGTGGGGCTCCTATGAGGACAGTAGGAACTAAGTTTGCCTCCAGGCAACACAAAAGGGATCCTGCTTGACTTAAGTTTTTGGTAAGAAAAAACAACTGCTCAATTATTACTGCATATTTTGATGACGATTGGGAGGACTAGTCATTGAAGTTGGCTGAACTGACGACCCCTATGCAGATGCTGTTCCTCCGAATATCAACATTGGAAAAACAAACAAATAAAAAGAAAACTGATGTTAGCTGGGATGTTCTCCACAGAAGGAATATTGCAATCCTCAGGGCAGTAATAAATATTTGATTGAACTCCATTGTGGGACAATGGCTCCCTGTTGCAGTTACCCCCCACGTTTTGCCTGATATTGATGCTGACTTGACTGAGAAGTGTGCTGGGACCCTGCTAACCAGGCCACAGTACCAGTGTTCTTTCAATAAAAATGTACCATTGTTTCCACAATTGGGACACCCCTGGCACACAGATAAGTCCCTTGTCAAAGGTTCCAGTGGCACCAAGGGCCCTGTGACCGGGGAAGGTCCCTAAGGGCTGCAGCATGTGTTGTGCCACCCTAAGGGACCCTTCACCTAACACATGCACACTGCTTTTTTCTCCCCACCAACACACACAATCTGTAATGTCAAAGTCGACATGGCATCCCCTAAGGATGCCACGCCCACAAAATACTGCCTGTGTCATAGGTAAGTCACCCTCTAGTGGGCCTTACAGCCATAAGACAGGCTGCACTATACCATAGGTGAGCGCATAGCTGCATGAGCAATATGCCCCTACAGTGTCTAAGACATTGTAAGTACAGGGTGGCCATATTAAGTATATGGTGTGGGAGTTTGTCAAAACGAACTCCACAGCTCCATAATGGCTACACTGAATACTGGGAAGTTTGGTATAAAACTTCTCAGAATAATAAACCCACACTGATGCCAGTGTCGCATTTATTACAAAATGCGAACAGAGGGCATCTTAGAAGATGCCCCCTGTTATTTACCCAATCCTTCAGTGCAGGGCTGGCTGGTCAGTGCCAGCCTGCCACTGAGATGAGTTTCTGCCCGCCCCCCCCCCCCCGGGGTGAGGGCCTTTGTGCTCTCTGAGGACAGAAACAAAGCCTGCACTGGGTGGAGGTGCTTCTCACCTCCCCCTGCAGGAACTGTAACTCCTGGCGGTGAGCGTCAAAGGCTCATGCCTTTTGTTACAGCACCCCAGGGCATACAGCTAGTGGAGATGCCCGCCCCTCCGTCCACTGCCCCCACTTTTGGCAGCAAGGCTAGAGGAGATAATGAGAACAACCAGGAGGAGTCACCCACCAGTCAGGACAGCCCCTATGGTGTCCTGAGCTGAGGTGACCCCTGCCTTTAGAAATCCTCCATCTTAAGATTGGAGGATTCCCCCAATAGGATTAGGGATGTGCCCCCCTCCCCACAGGGAGGAGGCACAAAGAGGGTGTAGCCACCCTCAAGGACAGTAGCCATTGGCTACTGCCCTCCCAGACCTAAACACACCTCTAAATTGGAGTATTTAGGGGCTCCTGGAACCGAGGAAGAGAGATCCCTGCAACCTAAGATGAAGGAGGACAGCTGACCTGAAGCCCTTCAGAGAAGACAGACACCAACTGCTTTGGCCCCAGCCCTACCGGCCTGTCTCCCCACTTCGAGAGAAACTGCAACAGCGACACGCTCCTCAGGGTCCAGCGACCTCTGAAACCTCAGAGGACTACCCTGCATCTAAAAGGACCAAGAACTCCCGAGGACAGTGGCCCTGTTCCAAAGAAACTAAAACTTGCAACAAAGAAATAACTTTAAAAGGACTCCACGTTTCCCGCCGGAAGCATGAGACTTTCCACTCTACACCAGACACCCCCAGCTCGACCTGCGGAGAAACACTACAGGGAGGACTCCCCGGTGACTGCGAGCCTGTGAGTAGCCAGATTTGACCCCCCTGAGCCCCCACAGCGACGCCTGCAGAGGGAATCCAGAGGCTCCCCCTGACCGCGACTGCCTGCTTCCAAGAACCCGACACCTGGTAAAAACACTGTACCCGCAGCCCCCAGGACCCGAAGGATCCGACCTCCAGTGCAGGTGCGACCCCCAGGTGGCCCTCTCCCGTGCCCAGGTGATGGCTACCCAGAGTAGCCCCCCTTACCTGCCTGCTTCGCTGAAGAGACCCCTGGGTCTCCCATTGAAATCTATTGCAAACCCGACGGCTGTTTGCACTCTGCACCCGGCTGCTGAGGGTGTACTTTGTGCTGACTTGTGTCCCCCCCGGTACCATACAAAACCCCCCTGGTCTGCCCTCCGAAGACGCAGGTACTTACCTGCTGCCAGACTGGAACCGGGGCACCCCCTTCTCCATTGAAGCCTATGTGTTTTGGGCACCACTTTGACCTCTGCACCTGACCGGCTCGAGCTGCTGGTGTGGTAACTTTGGGGTTGCCTTGAACCCCCAACGTTGGGCTACCTTGGGCCCAACTTTGAACCCTGTAGGTGGTTTACTTACCTGCAAAACTAACAAATACTTACCTCCCCCAGGAACTGTTGAAATTTGCAGTGTCTAGTTTTAAAATAGCTTATTGCCATTTTTGCCAAAACTGTACATGCTATTTTGCTGATTCAAAGTTCCTATGATACCTGAGTGAAGTACCTTTCATTTAAAGTACTGATTGTAAATCTTGAACCTGTGGTTCTTAAAATAAACTAAGAAAATATATTTTTCTATATAAAAACCTATTGGCCTGGAATTGTCTTTGAGCGTGTGTTCCTCATTTATTGCCTGTGTGTGTACAACAAATGCTTAACACTACCCTCTGATAAGCCTACTGCTCGACCACACTACCACAAAATAGAGCATTAGAATTATCTCTTTTTGCCACTATCTTACCTCTAAGGGGAACCCTTGGACTCTGTGCATGCTATTCCTTACTTTGAAATAGTACATACAGAGCCAAATTCCTACACATTCTTGTCATGGGCACTAGGCTCAGGCACACCAGTGGGGTAAAATTGGAGGATTCCCCCAATAGGAATAGGGATGTGCCCCCCTCCCCTCAGGGAGGAGGCCCAAGGAGGGTGTAGCCAACCTCAAGGACAGTAGCCATTGGCTACTGCCCCCCAGACCTAAACACACCCTTACATTTAGTATTTAAGGGTGACCCTGAGCCCCGGAAATCAGATTCCTGCAACCTACACAAGGGACTGCTGACCTGAAAGCCCTGCAGAGATAACTGCTTTGTCCCCTGCCCTACTGGCCTGTTTCCAGACTTAAAGAACCTGCACAGTGACACATCCGACAGGGACCAGTGACCTCTGAAGCCTCAGAGGACTGCCCTGAACCCGAAGGACTTAGAAACTCCCGTGAACAGCGGAACTGTTCACAAACAGCAACAACTTTGCAACTTTCTTGCAACTTTTAAAGACTTCACTCTTCCCACAGGAAGCGTGAGACTTCACACTCTGCACCCCACGCCCCCGGCTCGAGCTCCAGAGAACCAGCACTACAGGTAGGACTCACAGACGACTGCGACCTTGTGAGTAACCCGAGACGACCCCCTGGACCCCCACACCAACGCATGCAGGGAGAATCCAGAGGCTCCCCCTGACCGCGACTGCCTGTAACAAGGGACCAGACGCCTGGACCAAACGCTGCACCCGCAGCCCCCAGGACCAGAAGGAACTGAACCTCGGTGACGGAGTGACCATCAGGTGACCCTCTGCCTAGCCCAGTTGGTGGCTGGCCCAAGAAGCCCCCCTGTGCCCTGCCTGCACAGTTAGTGACCCTGGGTGCCTCCATTGATCATAAGACAAAACCCGACGCCTGCTTTGCACACTGCACCCGCCACCCCTGTGCCGCTGAGGGTGTGTTTTGTGTGCCTACTTGTGTCCCCCCCACCAGTGCTCTATAAAACCCCACTGGTCTGCCCTCTGAGGACACGGGTACTTAACCTGCTGGCAGACCGGAACCGGAGCACCCCTGTTCATAGGCGCCTATGTGTTTTTGGATCCTCTTTGATCTCTGCACCTGACAGGCCTCCTTCTGCTGGTGTGGTAACTTTTGGATTGCCTTGAATACCCAACGGTGTGCTGCTTAAGCCCAGGAACTTAGACTTGTAAGTGTCTTACTTACCTGACAAACTAACCATTGCTTATCTCCCCCAGGAACTGTTGATTTTTGCACTGTCCACTTTTGGAATGGCTTATTGCCATTTTTACTAAAACTGTGTATGCTATTGCTCTAATTCAAAGTTCCTAACTTACCTATGTTGAGTACCTTGCATTTTATGTATTTACTTCAAATCTTGAACTTGTGGTTCTAAAAATAAAGAAAACATATATTTTTCTATATAAAAACTATTGGCCTGGAGTTAAGTCTTTTAGTGTGTGTTCCTCATTTATTGCCAGTGTGTCCAACAAATGCTTAACTCTACCCTCTGATAAGCCTACTGCTCGACCACACTACCACAAAATAGAGCATAAGAATTATCTAATTTTGCCACCATCTTACCTCTAAGGGGAACCCTTTGACTCTGTGCACACTATCTCTTACTTTGAGATAGTATATACATAGCCAACTTCCTACATCATTTATGCCACACCACACCCACGTTTGCTCTGTACCTCCTAACAAAGCGGTCACAAGCTCGAACTTCCAACTTACTTTTAGCATCATAGCTGCTGACCAGCAGTAACGCTCACTGAAGCTAGTGTAACGTTCAAGGCATGTGCCCTCTCAGCGCAGCATAATTGGATCGTGAAATGCAAACACTTGTAAGAAACAATCTAAAAGTACTTTAACCCTACCGCCATTCACCCATAAGCCTCGTAAGACATCCACCACCATTCTCAATCACATATTCTAAAGTCACAAATCCACTTTGGCTCTAAATATCGCCACCTTAAGGACTCCCATTGCAGCTGCTAAAATAACAAATGTGAACTTGACCTCCATGTTTAACATTTGTATCATCTCCAGCAACTAGAGGGACATCAACAAAAGAAAAAAATATTAAAAAGCAATTAAAATTTAAAATTGTTCATTGTTGTATGGTGTACATATAATCTGGTAGAGAATTCTAGTTGCAGATTCCTCACCTTTTGAATGTTCCCCAGGCATCAGATTGGGTTCTGAAACTTTCCAGAATTACTTCTGCATGCCTGAAAGCAACACTGTGCGGCTCCGCACTGCTGCCAGTTCCATACAAGAAATTACATGTGAGGGCCTATATAAGTGCTACTCCAGCTTGCTGATTTAGGTTCCATTCTTGCAGAGCCCACCAGATTGATCCACAACTTCCTTCATGCTCCCTTGAGAAACCACAAATTTTCTTCAATGTGCAAAGAATTTCTGATGGAGGAGGCTTGCTGCGTATTCCATACCTTTGAATTTCCCCCAGCTGTCACTCGATCTGGCAACTTTTCTGAGCAGTATCATCTAAGCAGCTGTTAGGTGGCATCGATCAGCTCTGCGCCTTTCATCCGTGTCGTCCACACCAGATATGACGTTGCGGGTCCTACAACAGCGCCACCTTCGTGCGCTTACATCAGTTCTTTTCTTTCTGCATCAGATAGCACCGATCCAAAGACTGTCCTTTTTTTGACACTCAAAGATTTTTCGAGCGTTCAACTCCTGGTGTGTCGAAGATATCCTTGAGGAAGACCCGGTTTAAGCCCTGTCTCCTCTCATAGGGCAATGTCCATGCCGGGTCCGCACCTTGTGTGGTGCCTGCAGCGCGACCACAACCTGAAGTCATGCTCCGTGTCTGGCCATGCGTCCAAAGGCTTTGAGGGAGCAGTCCCTGATTCTGATAGTGGACAGACCCTCAACTCCGCAGGCTGAGATCCTTGTCGAGAGGAAGGTCCTGCATCCGGAGTCACGGAGTCCTACATCTTCTGTTCACTCCCAAGTCCTTGGGGCGAACAGGTAAGTCGAAGCACAAGAAGAAAAGCAAGAGGTTTTGAAGTGTTCTTCGACTTGTCCATTGGCTAGCAAGATGACGGAGTGTTTGCGCTCTCCTTCCAATGAGCCTGGGCTGACTCCACGTTTCCCAGAGTTTCCGAGAGCTAGAGCAACCACTGCCTCACTTTTGGGCAGCTTGACTCTGCTGGAGTGCCTTCAGGCTCTGCAAAGTCAGAAGGTGCCCCTTAACGTTCCGCACTGGTAGCTTTTGTGATTCCGATATGAAGCCGGATGGGCATCTTACAACTCGGATGCTGGAAGGAGTCTTGTCTCCAATGTTGAATCTTAGGCCTCTTTCTTATGGGTGAGGTTACAGTGAGGAATGGGAAGGGTGGCTGAAACCTTTTAGAATACCAGCTCCAAGATACTATGGACTGATGTACAGACGTGGGTGAGGCCAACGGACCGGATACTTCTGTAGATACTGGCATGCTTTTTCCTCCTACTTTGGCTATGGAGGAGGGAGCTTCCTAATCCATAGTGGTGAGAAGAGCAGCAGAGGCCTTGGACCTTGAGTTGCCTTCAGTGGCAGTCAGGATTATTCTCCTGACAGAGGTGCTTTAACCTGGAGCTTCCTCCTCTGAACCCATGCTCCCTTTTAATGAAGCCTTTACGGACCTCCTACTGGGTACCTGGTCCAATCCCAGCACAGGGGCTCCTGTGTACAGGACAGTTGCCTGCTGCCATCGTCCTGCTCCTGGGGGACCCACTTTCTGATGCAACACCCCGCCCCTGAGAGCTTGGTCATCCAAGTCTTCACTTTCCAGGACAAGTTCCCTTCTTCACACCAGGATAAAGAATCAAAGTTTGCTACAATGGGGAAGAAGTTTTATTTTCTTCCTCAGCCTAGCATTGCTGCCTGTGAACACCAAAAGCTTTTTGGGCCATTACTCCCACACACTGTGGGATACGGTCGTGCAAGTGCTGCCACAGGTCTCGAAGGAGGCTGTGGCTGTACTCCCTCAGGCAGTTGCCATTGGGAGATACACAGCAAAGTTCACTACCTGTTGTGGACTGGACATGAGAGCCAACCCCTCTGCAGCAGCCTCTTAGCCTTCATAGTCTGACTCCAGGGCCAATCGGAGGCAGGATTCACTATTACCTGCTCTGTTGGCAGTCCGGCTACTCCCTCCCCTTCAAGACTACCTCTTCATCTCTGCAACCATCATATGATCGGATGATGAAGGATCACTTGTTCCTTCTCTGTGAGGAAGTCTCCGCTCTTTTGACCAAGGGAGCCATAGAGAGGGTTCATGTGCCAGAAGTAGGTCATGGTTGCTATTCCCACAACTTTCTGGTGCCCAAAAAGGACAAGGGTCCTTCAATTCCTCAATCTATTCTTCTGGAAGAAATTCACAATGCTCACTCTGGCTCAGGTTTTATCTTTCCTGGACCCAGGAAACTGCATGGTACCTTCGGACTTGCAGGACGCTTAGTTACGTATTCCCATCCTGCCTGCCCTCAGATGTTAATTGCGACTAGGTGTAGGCCATGAGCACTTTCAGTTCACCGTGCTCTCCTTGAGTCTTACTAGCACCCCTCTGGTGATAACCACGGTAAAAGCGATATGCTCAGCTCATCTTTTCAGATCAGGGATTTCGGTCTTCCCCTATCTCGACAACTGGCTGTTGAAGGTGGGCTCTCCTTATGCTGTTGTCTCCCACCTCCATACCACAGCAGGCCTCCTGCATTTGCTGGGGTTGACTGTAAACATGCCGAAGATGCACCTGACTCCCTCTCAGACGCCCCCTTTCTGTGGAGCTATTGTGGACTCTGTAAATTCGGGCTTAACCTCCCAAGCAGCGAGCCCACAATATTCAAGCTATATTACCAATGTTTCAGCCTTTATTCTGGTTTTGGGTGCAAATGACTGAGGCTGCTGGGCATCGTGGCCTTCTGTATCCTGCTGGTGTCACATGTCAGATGGCAAATGTGGGCTCTGCAGTGGGACCTGAAGTTCCAGTGGATGCATCATCAGGGGGAATCTCTCTGACAAGGTCCAGATCTCGGAGGGAAATGTGCAAGATCTGCAGTGGTGGTTAACGAACTGCTGTTGGGTCAGATGCAGATCACTCTACCTTCCCCAACCAGATCTGTCGTCCGACACAGATGCATCACTCCTTGGATGGGGAGGCCATCTGGGAGAGGTGGAGATGAGAGGCATCTGGTCTCTGGCGGAGTCTGGACTCCACATCAAACTGTTTAGGCCAGTGTGATCCAGCTAGCATCTGTCAAGGAGAAGATGGTGCAGGTGATCATGGACGACAACACCTCCATGTGATTCTGCAACAAGTAGGGCGGGGGGTCGTGGACCCTTTGTCAAGAGCCTCTGCACCTCTGGATGTGGCTGGAACAGCAGGACATATCCCTGGTGGTTTAACATCTCGTGGACTCTAAATGCCACCACAGACAAACTCTGTTGAAAATGTTTAACGGATCACGAATGACGTCTCCATTTGGAGGTGGCGCTTGGTCTCCTTCAGCAAGGGGGAGAGCCTTGGCTAGATCGGTTAGCCTCTGTAGAGAAGGCGCAATTTCAGCAGCTTTGCGTGTTAGTTTCCAAGGTGGCAATCGCTCAGAGATGCTTTTTGTATTGAGTGGAACTTAGGCCTCCTGTTCGCCTCTCCGCCCATACCACTTCTGCCCAGGGTTCTTAAGAAGATCAAGGACGACAGGGCCCAAGTTATCCTTGTGGCTCTGAGCTGGGCATGGAGAGTCAGGTATCCTGAGGTGTTGAGGTTGTCCATTGAGCTTCTGATTAGACTGATCATTTGGGAGCACCTTCTGTTGCAGCAGCAGGGGAGGGGTCTGCCCCCGAAGCTGCCAAAAATCCACCTTTGTGCGTGGAGACTGAGCGGTGACAGTTGACCACTTTAGACCTACCACTCAAAGTCTTTAATGTAAACTTCGGCAGCCAGGATTCCTCCACTAAAATGGTATACATCTGTCGTTGAAAAAGTTTGTGGCATGGAGCACAGACAAGTCTGTTGGCCCCTCCCACCCCCTTTTTGCCCTTCTCTCTGAGGTACTATTTTTTATCCTTTCTCTGGATGAGCACAGCTTTTGTATGAGCACCCTCAAAGGTTATCTGTCTGCTATTTCTGCTTTTTGAGTTTGCCTAATCAACCTTCTTTGAGTCTCCTATTGTACATAGGTTCTTTAAAGGTCTTACACGTTTCCTCCATCCCCGTTCATTAATACCCAATGGGATCTTGTAAGGAAATGCCTCCCTTAACATGGTTACCCCCTAACATTTTGCCTTTTGTTGATGCTAGTTATGATTGAAAGTGTGCTGGGACCCTGCTAACCAGGCCCCAGCACCAGTGCTCGTTCGCTAAACTGTACCTTTGTTCCCACATTTGGCACAGCCCTGGCACACAGATAAGTCCCTTGTAACTGGTACCCCTGATACAAAGGGGCCTGTGGCAAGGGAAGGTATCGGAGGGCTGCAGCATGTATTTTACCACCCTTGGGACCCCTCTCTCAGCACATGCACACTGCCTCTCAGGCATTTTCTCCCCACCAGCACACACAAGCTAAGTCGACATGGCACTCCCCTCAGAGTGCCATGCCCTCAACCCCCTGCCTGTGGCATAGGTAAGTCACCCCTCTAGCAGGCCTTACAGCCCTAAGGCAAGGTGCACTACACCACAGGTGAGGGCATAGCTGCATGAGCACTATGCCCCTACAGTGTCTAAGCCAAATCTTAGACATTGTAAGTGCAGGGTAGCCATAAAGAGTATATGGTTTGGGACTATGTCAAACGCGAACTCCACAGTTCCTTAATGGCTACACTGAAATCGGGGCAGTTTGATACCAAACTTTTCGGCGCAATAAATCCACACTGATGCCAGTTTGGGATTTATTGAAAAATGCACACTGAGGGCATCTTAGAGATGCCCCTTGTATACCTGTACAAACACCAGTGTTAGGCTGACCAGTTCCCGCCACAACCAGACAAGTTTCTGGCCACATGGGGTGAGTTCCTTTGTCACTTTGTGACCAGGAAGAAAGCTTGCACTTGGTGGAGGTGCTTCTCACCTCCCCCTGCAGGAACTGTAACACCTGGTGGTGAGCCTCAAAGGCTCATGCCTGTTACAGCGCCCCAGGGCATCCCAACTAGTGGAGATGCCCGCCCCACCAGACAGAGCCCCAACTTTTGGCATCAAGTCTGCAGGAGATAATGAGAAAAACAAAGAGGAGTCACCCACCAGTCAGGACAGCCCCTAAGGTGCACTGAGCTGAGGTGACCCCTGCCTTAGGAAATACTCCATCTTGGTTTTTGAGGATTCCCCCAATTGGAATAGGGATGTGCCCCCTTCCCCTCAGGGAGTAGTCACAAAGAGGGCATAGCCGCCCTCCAGGACAGTAGTCATAGGCTACTGCCCCCCAGACCAAAACACACCCCTAAATTTAATATTTAGGGGTGACCCTGAACCCAGGAAATCAGATTCCTGCAACCTGAAGAAAGGACTGCTGACCTGAAAGCCCCGCAGAGACGACAGGGAAAACAACTGATTTGGCCACAGCCCTGCTGTCCTGTCTCTAGACTCAAAGAACCTGCACAGCAACGCATCCAGCGGGACCAGCGACCTCTGAGGACTCCGGACTGCCCTGCACCTAAAAGACCAGAAACCTCCCGCGGACAGCGGCTCTGTCCAGTAACAACAACAAAGAAAGCAACTTTAGAGACTCTTACTTCCCGCCAGAAGCGTGAGTCTTCACACTCTGCACATGATGCCTCCGGCTCGAGTTCAGGACAACCAACACTGCAGAGAGGACTCCCAGGCAACTCCAACGATGTGGACACCCTGAGTCGACCTCCCTGCACCCCCGCAGCGACGCCTGCAAAGAGGATCCAGAGGCTCCCCCTGACTGCGACTGCTTGGTAACAAAGAAACCTGATGCCTGAATCAAGCACTGCACCCGCAGCCCCCAGGACCGAGAGGAACCACCTACCAGTGCAGGAGAGACCAGCAGGCGGCCCTCACCCTAGCTCAGTCGGTAGCTGGCCCGAGAAGCCCCCCTGTGCCCTGCCTGCACCACTAGAGTGACCCCCGGGTCCCTCTATTATTTTCAACGACAAACCTGACACCTACTTTTCACACTGCACCTGGCCACCCTGTGCCGCTGATGGTGTTTTTTGTGTGCCTCTGTCCTCCCTCCCCCCCTTCCAGTGCTCTACAAAAAGCCCCTGGTCTGCCCCCCGAGGACAACGGTCCAAGCAGAATGGAACCGGAGCATTCCTGTTCTCCATAGGCTCCTATGTTGTTTGGGCCCTCCTTTGACCTCTGCACCTGACAGGCCCTGTGTTGCTGGTGCTGTGGCTTTGGGGTTTCCTTGAACCCCCAACGGTGGGCTGCCTATGTCCAGGAGACTGAAGTTGTAAGTGCTTTACTTCCTGAGAAACTAACCAATACTTACCTCCCCCAGGAACTGTTGATTTTTGCACTGTCTAATTTTAAAATAGCTTATTGCCATTTTAACCAAAACGGTGTGTACTACTCAAAGTTTTATACTTAAACCTGTGTGAAGTACCTTACAATTGATGTACTTACCTAAAATGTGAATCTTGTGGTTCTAAAAATAAATTAAGAAAATAATATTTTTCTATATTAAAAACCTATTGGCCTGGAGTTAAGTCTTCTGAGTTTGTTCTCATTTATTGCCTGTATGTGTGCAACAAATGCTAAACACTACCCTCTGATAATCCTACTGCTCGACCACACTACCACAAAATAGAGCATTAGTGTGCACAGAGTCCAAGGGTTCCCCTTAGAGGTTGATAGTAGCAAAATTAGATAATACTGTCTCTCACTTTGAGATAGTACATACAGAGCCAACTTCCAACAGATCTTAATTTGGTTTTGACATTTCTGATGCGCACCCCTTTTGAGCCTTTCCACAATTGTCCTCTTAGACTTCTCACTTTAAAAAGAGCCTTCTGTGTGGCCGTTACGTCTGCCTGCAGGGTGAGTGAGCTGTAGGCATTGTCATCTAAGACGACCTACCATTCCTTTTACCCTGACAAGGTGGTGCTTCACACTAGGGTTTATTTTCTTCCAAAAGTGTTTACGCCCTTTCATG
This sequence comes from Pleurodeles waltl, assembly GCF_031143425.1. Lineage (NCBI taxonomy): Eukaryota > Metazoa > Chordata > Amphibia > Caudata > Salamandridae > Pleurodeles > Pleurodeles waltl. Next base: position 1,408,700,200 of record NC_090445.1, on the reverse strand, counting down.
TAGGCCAATCCTTCACCTTTGCTTCTTTTTATGCACCCCAACATCGTTCCAAGGAAGAGGGGAGACTCCACCTCCTGAACCCCAATCGTTCTACCTTGATCGTTTAAAAGAGTTCTGGGTGTATGATCAACTCCTTGTTGGTTGTGTGGGTGGGAAGAGAGGTCGGGCAGTGCAGAAGCAGACCATCTTCATATAAGTCATAGCTGCATTAAGATCTGCTTTGCACTGGCCAAAAAGCAGCCACATAAAGGTTTATGTGCTCTTTCTACTCGAGCAACAGCCACAATCACTACATTGGCACATGGAGTTCCAGGTCTTTACACCTGTTGAGCGGCAACGTGGGCTTCTTTGCACAAATTTACCAAACACTACTGCCTGGACATTCAGGTCCATAGGGACGGCTACTTTGCCTGTTCAGTCCTTCAGGACTTTGTAGTATGATGTTGGTTTGCAGACTCACCTCGGGGGAAGGTATTGCGTGGGTATCTATTCAAAGCTGTGTTCTTACCTTCAGTAATGTCTTATCTAATAGAGACGTATTCTAGTTGCAGATTCCTTACTGACCCACCCATCCTCCCCACTCTGCAAACGGATTTCTAGGGACTGGTACTCCACACCCCTCTCCAAAGGGCCTTAGTTTTGAAGCACCGGTAGTTGGTGTTCTTCATGGCTCTATGCTTCTGCCGTGAAAAGTTATAAAAAGAAACAGGTCAGCACGCCTATAAAGGACCCACAAAGTCCTATCTGATGATGGAGCGGAGCCAATTGATGCCTCCTCACAGCGCGCAGGGATACTGCTCAGAAAATTCCAGATCCAATCTGATGCCTGGGGGAAAGTCACAGGTAAGGAATCTGCAGCTAGAATATGTCTTTACCAGATAAGGCATTACTGAAGGTAAGTAAGTTGTTTGTCACCCTCTAAAAAGACAAAGACCAGTTTTAATCCCTTTATAAACTGTCCGAAACAAATGTTTAGGATGGATCCTCATCAGGAGTGCTTGGGGAGCCCAAATCTTAAGGCCTGGTTAAACTGTGCGACAAAGAACCTGAAGGCCATTGGGAAATGTAAGGTGAAACTTCATGTTGCTAAGCATAAGACGACTCCTCGCTGGGACTGTTCAAGTGACGCTCCCAGTTCAAGGTTTGTTCTTAGTATCACTTGCGAAGTCGATGGAGCCACTCCAGAGGCTGGTATTCATTGCTCTCCATGTCCTGAGGTAAGGATAAAGCACACGAAATCAAAGCTGGATTCTGCTCCCTCATGCCACTCTTATTCTCCTGAACAAGCTCTGGCATGGTGCCAGAAATCTTGATCTCGCTCCCAAATTAGGCCATCTTTGAACCCTGCAGCTGGCAACCAGGCCTCCAGCTATGCAGCATCAGATCATAAGAGATTTGTGCAACCATGATCAGGATCTTTGGATCCCTACCCACTCCTGGCAAGGATTCCAGCCAAAAGGAGCTGACACACCTTCGTCCTGTGATCCAGCCATTGGGTTTGCTCTTGGTGCTAGTTGGACCTTTGAGCCCATCTTGTCTCTGGCTGTTCTGGTCCCGCTTCCGACCCACATCCCGCAATACCTTCAGACATATTGGGCCCGATTCTGACTACACTGCCTGAGGGGGTGGCACAATTGTTCTCTCTGATGCTGAGTTGATGTGGGTCTAACCTTGACACTGTGCCCGAATCCGACTAAGGTACATCTTCTCCTACTTAAATATCCACTGGCTTGAGAATGCACTCATCGTCCAGATATGTCCCAAAAAGGGAATGCTGACTGTGACGTGGTAATGAATTTGCAGCTCATCGAAGATGGTTCAAGAGCTTACAGGAGGTGAGTGGCCTCCGTACCTCAGCGAAGACCTTCAAACCCCCCCCCCCCCCCCCCACACACACACACAAAAAAAAAAAAAACAGCTATAGAGAAATCCACTTCCTACCATGGTTATGCATAGGGTGGCCGAAGTTCTTGACTTCATTCTCCAGGGTGGGAAGCTGAAGACTTTGGAGCCCTTTTTTCCTTTCACTGAAGTGCTGACTGTTACCTTATTGTGGGTTGGGCCAAACTGTGCTCTGATCCACTGGTCATTCGACATAGATTTGATAGGTGACATCTTCCTGCTCCAGGCAACCCTGCATTTTCTTTGGCAGCACGTCTCCGCAGAAAGCCTAATGATGCTGGCTTTCTCCAGCTGCTCTAATCTTTCCAGATACCTGTCCTGCCGGTTCTTTACCTGTGGTTTATTGTGGTACAGGAGCATTTTCACTTTGCTGTACTCCCTTTGTCCCACCAGGGTCCCCGCAGTTGTTCGCAAAAGTGACTGTGGCAGCGCGTGTTCAGAGATCTGGGGTGTCAGTCTTAACCGTGATAATTGGTTGCTAAAGGCAGACTCTCTCTAGACAATCTCTGGTTTCTTGCTACTCTAGTACGCCAGGTGGCACATGCAAGCTCTACAGTGGGATCAGAAGTCCCCATGGGCCCAATATCAAGAGGACCTGGTGGTTACTGCGATTCAGTCAGCGGTTCCTGCCCCACCCGGAACTGACAATGGTGAGTGAGGCATCACTTCTTGGTTGGGGGGGGGGGGGAAGATCAGAGACTTTGGTCTGTGGCAGACTCTTTATTAACCTTCTGGAGCTGTGGGCAATCTTTTTGGAGTTTAAAGCTTTTAACCCTTCAAGGCTGGTGCAGGTTTTCATGAGTCACACCAGTGTCATGGGGCGCTGCAAGAAACCAGGCAGGGTGGGGTTATGGACCTGGGCCAGGAGCCCATGCACCTCTGGAATTGGCTGAACCACCTTGCAGGCTCAGTGGATATCAGGACGGACAAGTTCAGCTTTCGGTTCCTAGCGGATCATATATAGCAGTTACACCGAGTGATGGCACAAGCGCTACAAATCGGAAGGACCATGGCTCGATCTGTGAACCTGTGATTCCTGTATGCCTTTTTACCAATACCACTCCTCCAGGTTCTAAAGATCAGGACCATTATTCCTGTGTCTCCCTAATGGCTCTGGAATGGGCACAGAATGTTATCCAGAAATCCTGGGTTTGATCATATAGTCTCCAGTCTGGCTGCTTTTCTGGGAGGACACGCTGCCTCAACAACAGGGCGAGGTTTTGCACCTTGGTCTTCGCAATCTGCTACTTTATGTACCGAGATTACGTGGCAACAGCTGAACACCTACCTTCCTCTGGAGTTTGATGATTTCATCTTGGCAGCTAGGCATCCCTCGATGAAAACTATAAATGCCTGTTGTTGGGACAGATTTGTGTCCTGGTGCGGTACATACCTCGATTAACCCCCTCGAGGCCAAGTCATCTGATGTTCTGTTATTCTCTCTTGCAGTGCAAAGCTTTTCTTTCGGTACGTAAAGGTTATCTTTTGGCCTTCCTCCTGTTGGTAGATCAACCCTCGTTGTTTGTTACCAGCAGTGATGTGACTTTTGAAAAGGCTACAACACATCCTCCTTAGTTTGAGATGCCCCAGTAGGACCTTAATCCTGATCCTGACTTATCTGATGTGCATTAAATTTAAGCCACCTGACTCTGGTCCTTTACGGCTCATTATTATTAAGACTGTGTTCTCCATCAGCTCAGCACGACATCTGAGTGAGCTTCAGTCTCTGCAACCATACACTTCTTCATAGAAAAGCTGGTTCTCTGATCTGACATCCTTCCTGCCATAAATGTGATGCCATTCTCTGCTACGCATCACACCTCTAAGGAGAAACTCAATCTCATGGACCCACAACAGACTGTTGAGCTTCTACATAGATCAGACCCACAAGAGACTGATGAGCTTCTACATAAATTGTACCAAAGGTCACTGGGAGGACACTCAGCTCTTTGAAGGGTTCTCCCAAGCAAAAAAAAAAGGTAAGGCAGGGCAGAAGTGAACAGTCCCCCCCCCCCCCCCCCCAGATCAGGCTCTGCATTAACATCTACTATGTGGTTTAAGGAAATGCCTCCTTGGCATGGTTACCCCCTGACTTTTTGCCTTTGCTGATGCTAAGTTTTGATTTGAAAGTGTGCTGAGGCCTGCTAACCAGGCCCCAGCACCAGTGTTCTTTCCCTAACCTGTACCTTTGTTTCCACAATTGGCACACCCTGGCGTCCAGGTAAGTCCCTTGTAACTGGTGCCCCTGGCACCAAGGGCCCTGATGCCAGGGAAGGTCCCTAAGGGCTGCAGCATATCTTATGCCACCATGGGGACCCCTCACTCAGCACAAACACACTGCTTACCAGCTTGTGTGTGCTAGTGGGGATAAAACGACTAAGTCAACATCGCACTCCCCTCAGGGTGCCATGCCAACTTCACACTGCCTATGAAGTATAGATAAGTCACCCCTCTAGCAGGCCTTACAGCCCTAAGGCAGGGTGCACTATACCATAGGTGAGGGCATAAGTGCATGAGCACTATGCCCCTACAGTGTCTAAGCAAAACCTTAGACATTGTAAGGGCAGGGTAGTCATAAGAGTATATGGTCTGGGAGTCTGTCATGCACGAACTCCACAGCACCATAATGGCTACACTGAAAACTGGGAAGTTTGGTGTAAAGAAATGGCTCCCTGTTGCAGTTACCCCCCACTTTTTGCCTGATACTGATGCTGACTTGACTGAGAAGTGTGCTGGGACCCTGCTAACCAGGCCCCAGCACCAGTGTTCTTTCACCTAAAATGTACCATTGTTTCCACAATTGGCACCACCCTGGCACCTAGGTAAGTCCCTTGTAACTGGTACCTCTGGTACCAAGGGCCCTGATGCCAGGGAAGGTCTCTAAGGGCTGCAGCATGTCTTATGCCACCCTAGGGACCCCTCACTCAGCACAGACACACTGCTTGCCAGCTTGTGTGTGCTGATGGGAGAAAATAACTAAGTCGACATGGCACTCCCCTCAGGGTGCCATGCCAACCTCCCACTGCCTGTGGCATAGGTAAGTCACCCCTCTAGTAGGCCTTACAGCCCTAAGGCAGGGTGCACTATACCACAGGTGAGGGCATATGTGCATGAGCACTATGCCCCTACAGTGTCTAAGCAAAACCTTAGACATTGTAAGTACAGGGTAGCCATAAGAGTATATGGGCTGGGAGTCTGTCAAAAACGAACTCCACAGCTCCATAATGGCTACACTGAATACTGGGAAGTTTAGTATCAAACTTCTCAGAATAATAAACCCACACTGATGCCAGTGTTGGATTTATTAAAAAATGCACACAGAGGGCATCTTAGAGATACCCCCTGTATTTTACCCAATTGTTCAGTGCAGGACTGACTGGTCTGTGCCAGCCTGCTGCTGAGAGACGAGTGTCTGACCTCATGCGGTGAGAGCCTTTGTGCTCTCTGAGGACAGAAACAAAGCCTGCTCTGGGTGGAGGTGCTTCACACCTCCCCCCTGCAGGAACTGTAACACCTAGCAGTGAGCTTCAAAGGCTCAAGCTTCGTGTTACAATGCCCCAGGGCACTCCAGCTAGTGGAGATGCCCGCCTCCTGGACCCAGCCCCCACTTTTGGCGGCAAGTCCAGGAGAGATAATGAGAAAAACAAGGAGGAGTCACTGGCCAGTCAGGACAGCCCCTAAGGTGTCCTGAGCTGAGGTGACTCTGACTTTTAGAAATCCTCCATCTTGTAGAAGGAGGATTCCCCCAATAGGGATAGGAATGTGACCCCCTCCCCTTGGGAGGAGGCACAAAGAGGGTGTACCCACCCTCAGGGCTAGTAGCCATTGGCTACTAACCCCCCAGACCTAAACACGCCCTTAAATTTAGTATTTAAGGGCTCCCCTGAACCTAAGAATTTAGATTCCTGCAACAACAAGAAGAAGGACGGCCTAGCTGAAAACCCCTGCAGAGGAAGACCAGAAGACAACAACTGCCTTGGCTCCAGAAACTCACCGGCCTGTCTCCTGCCTTCCAAAGAACTCTGCTCCAGCGACGCCTTCCAAAGGGACCAGCGACCTCTGAATCCTCTGAGGACTGCCCTGCTTCGACGACGACAAGAAACTCCCGAGGACAGCGGACCTGCTCCAAAAAGACTGCAACTTTATCCAAAGGAGCAGCTTTAAAGAACCCTGCAATTTCCCCGCAAGAAGCGTGAGACTTGCAACACTGCACCCGGCGACCCCGACTCGGCTGGTGGAGAACCAACACCTCAGGGAGGACCCCCGTACTACTCTACGACTGTGAGTACCAAAACCTGTCCCCCCTGAGCCCCCACAGCGCCGCCTGCAGAGGGAATCCCGAGGCTTCCCCTGACCGCGACTCTCTGAAACCTAAGTCCCGACGCCTGGAAAAGACCCTGCACCCGCAGCCCCCAGGACCTAAAGGACCGGACTTTCACTGCAGAAGTGACCCCCAGGAGTCCCTCTCCCTTGCCCAAGTGGAGGTTTCCCCGAGGAAACCCCCCCTTGCCTGCCTGCAGCGCTGAAGAGATCCCTTGATCTCTCATTGACTTCCATTGCGAACCAGACGCTTGTTCTAACACTGCACCCGGCCGCCCCCGCGCCGCTGAGGGTGAAATTTCTGTGTGGGCTTGTGTCCCCCCCCCGGTGCCCTACAAAACCCCCCTGGTCTGCCCTCCGAAGACGCAGGTACTTACCTGCTGGCAGACTGGAACCGGGGCACCCCCTTCTCTCCATTGAAGCCTATGCGTTTTGGGCACCACTTTGAACTCTGCACCTGACCGGCCCTGAGCTGCTGGTGTGGTAACTTTGGGGTTGCTCTGAACCCCCAACGGTGGGTTACCTTGGACCAAGAACTGAACCCTGTAAGTGTCTTACTTACCTGGTAAAACTAACAAAAACTTACCTCCCCCAGGAACTGTGAAAATTGCACTGTGTCCACTTTTAAAATAGCTATTTGTGAATAACTTGAAAAGTATACATGCAATTGAAATGATTCAAAGTTCCTAATGTACTTACCTGCAATACCTTTCAAACAAGATATTACATGTTAAATTTGAACCTGTGGTTCTTAAAATAAACTAAGAAAATATATTTTTCTATAACAAAACCTATTGGCTGGATTTGTCTCTGAGTGTGTGTACCTCATTTATTGTCTATGTGTATGTACAACAAATGCTTAACACTACTCCTTGGATAAGCCTACTGCTCGACCACACTACCACAAAATAGAGCATTAGTATTATCTATTTTTACCACTATTTTACCTCTAAGGGGAACCCTTGGATTCTGTGCATGCTATTTCTTACTTTGAAATCGCACATACAGAGCCAACTTCCTACATTGGTGGATCAGCGGTGGGGTACAAGACTTTGCATTTGCTGGACTACTCAGCCAATACCTGATCACACGACAAATTCCAAAATTGTCATTAGAAATTGATTTTTGCAATTTGAAAAGTTTTCTAAATTCTTTAAAGTCCTGCTAGGGCCTTGTGTTAGTCCCTGTTAGCATTTCTTTTAGAGTTTAAAAGTTTGTTAAAAGTTTGAATTAGATTCTAGAACTAGTTTTAGTTTCTTAAAAAGTATTCCAACTTTTAGAAGCATAATGTCTAGTACAGATGTGAATGTGGTGGAACTCGACACCACACCTTACCTCCATCTTAAGATGAGGGAGCTAAGGTCACTCTGTAAAATAAAGAAAATAACAATGGGCCCCAGACCTTCCAAACTACAGCTCCAGGAGCTGTTGGCAGAGTTTGCAAAGGCCAACCCCTCTGAGGATGGCAACACAGAGGATGAAGATAGTGACTTGGAGGAAAATTCCCCCCTACCAGTCCTATTTAGGGAGAGCAGGGCCTCTCAAGCCCTGACTCCACAAATAATAGTCAGAGATGCAGGTTCCCTCACAGGAGGGACCAACAACTCTGAAATCACTGAGGATAACTCCAGTGAAGAGGACATCCAGTTAGCCAGGATGGCCAAAAGATTGGCTTTGGAAAGACAGATCCTAGCCATAGAGAGGGAAAGACAAGAGATGGGCCTAGGACCCATCAATGGTGGCAGCAACATAAATAGGGTCAGAGATTCTCCTGACATGTTAAAAATCCCTAAAGGGATTGTAACAAAATATGAAGATGGTGATGACATCACCAAATGGTTCACAGCTTTTGAGAGGGCTTGTGTAACCAGAAAAGTGAACAAATCTCACTGGGGTGCTCTCCTTTGGGAAATGTTCACAGGAAAGTATAGGGATAGACTCCTCACACTCTCTAAAAAAGATGCAGAATCTTATGACCTCATGAAGGGTACCCTGATTGAGGGCTTTGGATTCTCCACTGAGGAGTATAGAATTAGATTCAGGGGGGCTCAAAAATCCTCGAGCCAGACCTGGGTTGATTATGTTGACTACTCAGTGAAAACACTGGATGGTTGGGTAACTGGAAATGAAGTGTATGACTATGTTGGGCTTTATAATTTGTTTATGAAAGAACACATTTTAAGTAACTGCTTCAATGAAAAGTTGCATCAGTATCTGGTAGACCTAGGTCCAATTTCTCCCCAAGAATTGGGAAAGAAGGCAGACCACTGGGTCAAGACTAGGGTAACCAAAACTTCCACTGGGGGTGACCAAAAGAAAGGGGTTACAAAGCCTCCCCAGGAGAAAGTGGGTGACACTAGAAACAAAGAAAAAGAGTCCCCTGTAGGCCCCCAAAAACCAGACCAGGTGGGTGGGCCCAGAGACACAACCCAAAACAAAGGTGGGTACCAGGGTAAGAGCTGGGATGCCACTAAGGCATGGTGCCATAACTGTAAACAGACAGGGCACCACACCAAGGACACTTCTTGTCCCAAAAACAAACCCCCTAGCAAAATCCCAGGGGTGACCAGTGTAGCCATTGGGGATGACTCCTCAGATGAGGAGGTCTTCATAGCCTTCAACTGGAAAAAGGGCCCAACAGGTGAGTTGGAGATTCCAGAGGGAAGTAGACACTTCCACCACCTACAGGTGAATGGAATCCCAGCCACTGCCCTGAGAGACACTTGTGCCAGTCACACTATTGTGCATGACAGGCTGGTGTTCTCAAACCAGTACATCCCAGGTGAGATGGCCAGAGTAAGAGTTAGCCCAGACAGGGTCACTAATAGGCCTGTGGCTTTTGTGCCCATAGAAGTGGGTGGAACTTTTAGCTGGAGAAGGGTGGTAGTCAGTACAGACCTCCCCCTTGATTGTCTCCTTGGAAATGACTACCCAGAGGTTAGTCAGAGCCTAAGAGAAGAACTGGTCCAGGGCCAGTCCTCTCCCAAGGATTCTGGAGTGCCTACCTCTGCAGTAAATGCAAGTAGGCCCCAGAAGAAAAAGAAAAGGAAACAGAGTAGGAAAGGTGGACAACCTTTAGCCAAGGTTCCAGCAAGCCAAGGAGATTCTACTCCAGTAGGGGAGAACTCCAAAAGTGGCTCTGATAAAGTCCAACCTGACCCACAAGAAGTCCTGACTAGTCAGGCAACTGTAAAGCCTGAGTGGGTGGCTCCTCAGCTAACAGAAGAAAGAGTGGAAGAAGGGTGTTTACTACAAGATGTGGTAACCCCCCACTCTAATACAGCAGACAGGCACCCTAAACCCAAAGAAGCCTGTAACTTAGCCCCTTCCCTTGTAGGTGAAGCGCTAAAGGTGTGGTTCTGGGCACTGACAGCTGTCAGTGGCCTCTGCTGGGTGTTAGCCTTTATGGCTGCACTATCCCTGGCATGGTGGTCTGACCCCATGCCAAATAACAAGTTAGGCCCCCTGACCCTGTTGGTCATGGTGGGGTTACTCCAGCTCTGGGTAACCTCTTTGGGTAAGCTAGGGGTGACCCTGGCTAAGATAAGATTAGCAGAGGTGGATACCTCTAACCCCAAAATAGAGAGAATGGGTGAAGACATAAAAAGCACAGACAAGAGGCAGTTCAGACTAGGTCCTATCACTGTGGAAGTGGGTCAGTTCCCCAGAGGGAATGACCTGAACGGGAGGATGTAAGGCAGAGTAGGCCCTGCAACAAACCAGCCTATTTCCTCTACTCTTCCTCGCCTGACAGACTAGGAAGACTCTCCCAGCTTGGGCTGAGTCTCCTGGCCTGTGGGCTGGGGGGGGCTTGTGTAAAGAAATGGCTCCCTGTTGCAGTTACCCCCCACTTTTTGCCTGATACTGATGCTGACTTGACTGAGAAGTGTGCTGGGACCCTGCTAACCAGGCCCCAGCACCAGTGTTCTTTCACCTAAAATGTACCATTGTTTCCACAATTGGCACCACCCTGGCACCTAGGTAAGTCCCTTGTAACTGGTACCTCTGGTACCAAGGGCCCTGATGCCAGGGAAGGTCTCTAAGGGCTGCAGCATGTCTTATGCCACCCTAGGGACCCCTCACTCAGCACAGACACACTGCTTGCCAGCTTGTGTGTGCTGATGGGAGAAAATAACTAAGTCGACATGGCACTCCCCTCAGGGTGCCATGCCAACCTCCCACTGCCTGTGGCATAGGTAAGTCACCCCTCTAGTAGGCCTTACAGCCCTAAGGCAGGGTGCACTATACCACAGGTGAGGGCATATGTGCATGAGCACTATGCCCCTACAGTGTCTAAGCAAAACCTTAGACATTGTAAGTACAGGGTAGCCATAAGAGTATATGGGCTGGGAGTCTGTCAAAAACGAACTCCACAGCTCCATAATGGCTACACTGAATACTGGGAAGTTTAGTATCAAACTTCTCAGAATAATAAACCCACACTGATGCCAGTGTTGGATTTATTAAAAAATGCACACAGAGGGCATCTTAGAGATACCCCCTGTATTTTACCCAATTGTTCAGTGCAGGACTGACTGGTCTGTGCCAGCCTGCTGCTGAGAGACGAGTGTCTGACCTCATGCGGTGAGAGCCTTTGTGCTCTCTGAGGACAGAAACAAAGCCTGCTCTGGGTGGAGGTGCTTCACACCTCCCCCCTGCAGGAACTGTAACACCTAGCAGTGAGCTTCAAAGGCTCAAGCTTCGTGTTACAATGCCCCAGGGCACTCCAGCTAGTGGAGATGCCCGCCTCCTGGACCCAGCCCCCACTTTTGGCGGCAAGTCCAGGAGAGATAATGAGAAAAACAAGGAGGAGTCACTGGCCAGTCAGGACAGCCCCTAAGGTGTCCTGAGCTGAAGTGACTCTGACTTTTAGAAATCCTCCATCTTGTAGAAGGAGGATTCCCCCAATAGGGATAGGAATGTGACCCCCTCCCCTTGGGAGGAGGCACAAAGAGGGTGTACCCACCCTCAGGGCTAGTAGCCATTGGCTACTAACCCCCCAGACCTAAACACGCCCTTAAATTTAGTATTTAAGGGCTCCCCTGAACCTAAGAATTTAGATTCCTGCAACAACAAGAAGAAGGACGGCCTAGCTGAAAACCCCTGCAGAGGAAGACCAGAAGACAACAACTGCCTTGGCTCCAGAAACTCACCGGCCTGTCTCCTGCCTTCCAAAGAACTCTGCTCCAGCGACGCCTTCCAAAGGGACCAGCGACCTCTGAATCCTCTGAGGACTGCCCTGCTTCGACGACGACAAGAAACTCCCGAGGACAGCGGACCTGCTCCAAAAAGACTGCAACTTTATCCAAAGGAGCAGCTTTAAAGAACCCTGCAATCTCCCCGCAAGAAGCGTGAGACTTGCAACACTGCACCCGGCGACCCCGACTCGGCTGGTGGAGAACCAACACCTCAGGGAGGACCCCCGGACTACTCTACGACTGTGAGTACCAAAACCTGTCCCCCCTGAGCCCCCACAGCGCCGCCTGCAGAGGGAATCCCGAGGCTTCCCCTGACCGCGACTCTCTGAAACCTAAGTCCCGACGCCTGGAAAAGACCCTGCACCCGCAGCCCCCAGGACCTGAAGGATCCGACCTCCAGTGCAGGAGCGACCCCCAGGTGGCCCTCTCCCTTGCCCAGGTGGTGGCTACCCCGAGGAGCCCCCCCCCTTGCCTGCCTGCATTGCTGAAGAGACCCCTTGGTCTCCTATTGATTTCTATTGCGAACCCGACGCTTGTTTGCACACTGCACCTGGCCGCCCCGTGCCGCTGAGGGTGTACTTTTTGTACTGACTTGTGTCCCACCCCCCCCCCCCGTGCCCTACAAAATCCCCCTGGTCTACCCTCTGAAGACGCGGGTACTTACCTGCTGGCAGACTGGAACCGGGGCACCCCCTTCTCCATTGAAGCCTATGCGTTTTGGGCACCACTTTGACCTCTGCACCTGACCGGCCCTGAGCTGCTGGTGTGGTAACTTGGGGGTTGCTCTGAACCCCCAATGGTGGGCTACCTTGGACCCAAACTTGAACCCCGTAGGTGGTTTACTTACCTGCAAAAACTAACAAACACTTACCTCCCCAGGAACTGTTGAAAATTGCAATGTGTCTAGTTTTAAAATAGCTATATGTCATTTATGTGAAAACTGTATATGCTATTTTGCTAATTCAAAGTTCCTAAAGTACCTACCTGAAATACCTTTCATTTGAAGTATTACTTGTAAATCTTGAACCTGTGGTTCTTAAAATAAACTAAGAAAATATATTTTTCTATACAAAAACCTATTGGCCTGGAATTGTCTCTTAGTGTGTGTTCCTCATTTATTGCCTGTGTGTGTACAACAAATGCTTAACACTACTCCTTTGATAAACCTACTGCTCGACCACACTACCACAAACTAGAGCATTAGAATTTTCTCTTTTTGCCACTATCTTACCTCTAAGGGGAACCCTTGGACTCTGTGCATACTATTCCTTACTTTGAAATAGTGCGTACAGAGCCAACTTCCTACATGCGGTGATCAAAAAACATCCTCTGGAATGACTGCATGCTCATTCTATTAAGACCAACAATGCTTACTAGTGAGTTCGCACACAGAGTCCCTGTCCTAGACATTTGCCAGGAGGCTACATGGGCTTCTTTCCATTTGTTTCTGAAGCACTATTCCCCCGTGAAGGTCATTTTTGCCCCCTTGGGCCTGTAGAATGTTATGGGTTGAGCCCATTCATAGGCCCAATTCTGAGTATGTATTTCTTTGGTATCTGTTCAAAAGGTGAGGGATCTGCAGCTAGAAATCTATCAGAAAAATAAGTTACTTACCTTCATGTTCTTTCTGGTGAAGACTCTTTGTACCCCCATATTCCTCACCAAATCTCCCATCATCTCCTTTCTTAATAAGATCCCAAGTCTGGAAACTGTCTCTCAGTGTGCATTTGGGGATCTACGTCAGGCTGTCACGTGGACACCCTTGAAAGCAATGGATTGCGTGTACTTGGGTGGTGCCTATAAAGGCCCTTCATGAACCTTTTGGAGCAGAACAGCCTCAGTGTGGTACCGCACCGTCGCACCTTCTGATGAGCAAAGGTACTGCTGAAAAGTTTCTGGTTCCAATCTAATGGCTGATAGATATTCACAAGGTGAGCAATCAGCAGCGAGATAGTTTTCTTAATGCTCTTTTGGGTACAGACTAAGGCCCTCATTATGACATTGGCAGTAAATCCTGAATACCACTGCGGGGACTGCCGGCAACATACTGCCGTGGTGGCGAACATCCATCTGCCTGATTATGACAAATACACACAAAACCGACAGAAAACAGCCACAACCACAAATCTGCCAGACCCTCAACATGATAAACTGTCAGTACTGCCACCCATTCTGTTACGCCATCAAAACAACACCCTCCAAATAATGACCCATGAATCACCACAGTGGACATTCAACTGTGGTAAACCATTGGCGGTGCACTCCGCCAAGGCCGATATTATGACCACCCAAAAACAAAACAAGACAATATTGGCCAGAAACAAAAACCCACACCTGACACAAATACACACACCCCACACTCCCACCAGCACTATAAACCCCCCCCCCCCCAACATCACTCACAATCCTTTGCAAACATGAGAAGACCACTACACTTTGCCACGCCAATCCCAGAGAGAACGGCACACACATCACAACTACCAATTCATCGGTCACGTATCATACACCACACACACGCCACCACTTCACACATCACCCTCTGCACAGCACACTCCACACAACACCCATGTCCCCACAAGGGCACCTCCGGTTCAGTGATTAGTCGTGGGACATGGTGGAGGAAATAGGGAAGGGCCACAGCTGTTTGGAGCACAGGTGCAGCAGATGGAACTATGGCGGAGAATTGTGGACAGGGTGAACGCCTTGGGACAACATCCATGCACCAGGGATGACCTAAGGAAAAGGTGGAACGACCTACGGGGGAAGGTGCATTCTATTGCAGCAAAGCACCAGCTCGCCATCAGGAGGACTCGCAGTGGACCCCCATCTCCTCCCCAACAGCTGACAGCATGGGAGGAGCAAGTCTTGGCAATAATGTATCCTGAGGGGCCTCACTGGAGTACCCGGAAGATTGGACATTGTTGAGTCACCATTTACAACTTATCACCCCCCTTACCTGCATGCCATCTCAACCCCTCCCCCGGACTCCCATTGCCCCACTGCATCCAACACAACACAGTGCACCTCAATTAGCAAACCTAAATGGCAACCCCTGCATGCCATACCCACTGCATGCTCATCCCTTTCAGCTCTGCATGCATATCCCCCACCAATGCATGCACAGCATGGAGAACTAACAATCCATCACCACGCATTACCATAGGTGGAAGGACAACTACTTAGTCATTGGGAAAGCTAGGAATGCGGAATATGTCACAGACATACCATAAAACATCACTTACATCCCCACGGCTACCCAGTCTCCCACCAGAAGATTCCCCCCAGTGATGACAGCAACTCAGGAGCTCTGGATCTGGATGAACACCCTGGCCCATCAGGACCACTGGTCAATCGGCTACCCCATCCCACAGCCAGCCCACCACAGAGCCCTTCCCCTCAGAACACCACAGCAGCCAGCCAACACCCCCAGACCTCCGTCCCAGGACACGTTAATCAGTGGTGTGCCTACCTGTACAGGGACCAGAGTCCACACCACACAGGCAGGATAATGAGGGTCCTGGTGTCAGTGGGCACACTGTTCAGGGAACACAGGCACACAGGGCCAGGGACATTCGGAGGACTGCTGTGCGCCAGGGGAAGGACAGGCCCAGGGAACCCACTGACCAGGAGGCACTCACAAATGTCCTGGGGGCATACCAACAATCCCAGGACAGGATGGGTCAGGTGATCAAAATCATGAAGGAGAACCAGCGGCTGCAGGGGGTACACCACCAGGAGGTAATAATGCAGTTGCAGGGCCTAAATGCCAACATGGCCTCCATTGTAGGGGTGCTGGGTGACATGGCCAACACCATGCGGGAGAACAGAGCACAGCAGCGGGACACTTCCACTAGCCACTCTACCCAGAAGCCCTTAACATCTGCTGCAGCTACCGTACAGGAGGGCCTGCCACAGGACCCATAGGCCACCAGCACCCCTCCCCCTGCAGAAGGTGAACCACCCCACAAACGTTGCCTGCGACCCAGACAGACAACAGAGACCGTTGTCAGGACCACTGCCAGGAAATGAGCCCCTCCAGAATGTCCCCCTTGTGTTCCACTGTGTCACCATGTCCACTTTGAACTGCCATTGCCCCCCTTCCTATGGCCCCTTGGACAATGGACCTGTGCAACAAGGAGACTGGCCCACTACACTGGACTTTTCCCACCCATCACCCCAGTTTACTGCACTTTCCATTGTTTTTTCCTGTAATTCAAATAAACACCCTTGAACACAAATTGAATAATAGTGCTTTACCTGAAGGAAATGTACAATGTATTGATCTGTAATGAACTGCATGGTCCTGTGCAAATGTCCTGTAACATGTTGATCCATCCTACATATGTGTCTCAGCAGTCTGTACACATCACAGCATTACACTGTTGTAACCACACCAACATCTGCAATAAGGGAAGGCATAGGTGGCAGTCAGTTGGGATGCAAAGGTAGTGACTGGCATTATGTTACAGCCACACAGTCCTCCCTGTCCACTGCTGCCACAGGTGCATTGTCACCCCCCCCCCCTCTCCTGTGGATAGGGCACATGGCGTCTGAGGGCCAAATTGTGCAACATGCAGTGCACAACAACAATCTTGCAGACCTCAGGGGAGTAGCATAGGGATCCACCTGTCAGATGTAGGCACCTGAACCTGGCCTTCAGGAGACCGAAGGACC